>NC_028458.1:45816840-45998243 GCF_000263155.2 Setaria italica
AACACCATCCCGCTCGATCGGAACCTCCCAGGTTTGGGTCATCAGCGAGCTCCAGCAGCAAGTCCACCATGTCCATGGCGGCAAACTCCTCGCCCTCTCGCCGCCGGCGCTCGTTGTGCTCGTCCAGCACTTGCTCCAGGAACCGATCGAACTTCCTTCCCAGCCTCTTAATCCTCTTGATCTGCGGGTCCAGCCAGCCTAGCCACGGGATCATGTCCCCGACGTTGAGCGCGCCGCTGAGGAAGAAGAACTCGTCGATCATCCACTTGAACTCCTCCGGCGTCGTCGCCGCCGCCGACGACCCTGTACCGCCATGGACGACGTACTTCTTTCCCAGCACCATGCGCGAGATCGCGTTGAGGTTCGCCATGAAAAGGTGATCCAAGAGCACCACAGCGCGCCCCGCCGCCGCTGACGCCGGCGCCTCCGGCCCGTGCCCGTAGAGGTCGCGCAGCATGGCGCGGACCTCCTCGTCGCGGACGTGCTCGTGCGACCTGAGCCGCCTCGCGCTCAGTATCTCGGTCTTCCACAGCCTGCGCGCCTGGCGCCAGTAGGCGCCGTAGGGCGCCCACAGCACGTCGGAGTAGTTGCAGCCGGTGTACCGGCCGGACGCCATCCTCGGGCGGTCGATGAACGCCAGGTCGTGGGTCTTGAGGATGAACCGGGCGGCATCAACCGACGAGCCAACGACGACGGGGAAGGAGCCGAGCCGGAGGGACATCAACGGGCCATACTGCTTGGAGAGCTCGTGGATGGAGCGGTGCGGGAGCGCGCCGATCAGGTTGAGGTTGCCGATCACCGGCCATGGCCGAGGGCCCGGCGGTAGGTTGTGCTTGAGCTTGGGGTGGTTCCAGCGGCGGAGAATGGTTACAAGAAAGAGCACGGTGGCGAGCACGACGGCAACGAAGGGGACCGCTGGTGGTAGCTCCATGGAACGTCCGAGGGAGACATTTTTGCCTGTGAAGGGACAAGTGAGTACTAGTATAAAGTTCGATGGCGGGTGGCCTGTCCACGTAAGTCACTCTCGCGACTGATTTTGATTTCAAGTTTGGATTTATTATCTGACGCCCCACAACACAAGCGAAATGAAATGGGCATTATTAGGATAAACGTGGTAACGACTGGACCATACATATGCATGTCTGGTTGCGAAGATTAAATATGGAGAAAATTCTGAGTATATCATTGAAAATTGAAGTGATCCATTCTGCGTCATTCAAATTTAGCCTATTCTTTCGGTACAATTGCAAATCTAACTTCATCCCTTACATGCGTCATCTTTACTCAGAAGAAACAGTAACGCTGTTAAGCAATGGACGCCGTTCATCGATTTCGTCCAATTTTACCGTACCCCATCACGACACTCTTTTTTTCATGGTTTTGGTGAGCTTCCGTTCGTGTAATGTCGTTTGCGATGAGGCACCTTGGGTTTAGTGTTTTAGCTGGAACCTATGGGCACTTCCGAGAGGCTGTCGAGCAGATCCTTGATGAAGTCACGTACGGCAAATTGCCGTTGAGAACTGAGAAGGTCATGTGCCGTACTTGAGAACTCAGCTCCAAACATCTCTCGAACACTAACAATCTTTTTTTATTTAATTAATAATATAGGGTACATTAAATTTGAGTTATAGAGTGAAACTAGGAGACAAGCACAGAACAACAATAGAGACGGATCGAGCATGGATGTGTGACAAAAGTCTCTCGTCCTTATTGTCGGTACAAAGCACAGGCATCATATGCATTTCGTACGCGCGCACGGAGGCAGATCGATATGCATGCTTCACGGCACGGCATAGAGGTGGTCCGGGAGCTTGGGCTCGGCGACGGCCTCGAGCGGGACCCTGCGGGGCACGGTGAGCGAGAACGTTTCCTCCATGCTCAGCTCCTCCGCCGCCGCCGCGCCGCCGGGGAGCCTCCAAGCGAAGGCGTGCAGCAGGTTGGCCAGGATCATGTGCACCATCCTGAGGCCGAGGCCGATGCCGGGGCACATCCGGCGGCCGGACCCGAACGGCAGGAGCTCGAAGTCCTGCCCTTTCACGTCCACGCCGCTCCCGACGAACCGCTCCGGCCGGAACTCCATGGGGGCTTCCCACACTGCCGGGTCACGGCCGATGGCCCAGACGTTGATGAGGACGCGCGTGCCCGCCGGGATGTCGTAGCGGCCCATGGACACGTCCTCCCGGGACAGCCGCGGCGACATAAGTGGAGCAACGGGATGCAGGCGCATGGTCTCCTTCACGATGGCCTCCATGTACGGGAGGTTTGGGATGTCTTGCTCTGCCACAAGGCGGTCGCGGCCGATCACACGCTCCAGCTCCTCGCTGGCCTTGGCAAGGACCTCGGGGCTCCTGAGGATCTCAGACATGGCCCACTCGACGGTCACCGACGACGTATCCGTGCCGCCGCCGATGAGGTCCTGCATGCGTAGTTCAGTGAATCCCTTGACACCATCACGCGTGGAGTCAAATGACAACACTTACTAGAGTGAATCCCTTGACACCATCCCTCCCGATCGGGACCTCGAGATTGGGGTCGTCGGCGAGCTCGAGAAGCACGTCCACCATGTCCGTGGCGATGAACTCCTTGCCCTCTCGCCGCCGCCGCTCGTTGTGCTCGTCCAGGACGTACTCCAGGAACCGGTCGAACATCTTGGCCGACCTCTTCATCCTCCTGACGTACCCCTGCGGGTCCAGCCAGCTGAGCCACGGGATCATGTCCCCGACGTTGAGCGCGCCGTTGAGTGAGAAGTGCTCGTCGATCATCCGCCTGAACTCCTCCGGTGTCACCGGCGAGCCGGCCCCGTCGACGACGTACTTCCTTCCCAGCACCATGCGCGAGATCACGTTGAGGTTCACCATGTAGAGGTGCTCCCTGAGCGCCACCGCCGCGTGCTGCCCGCCGGCCGCCGCCGCCGCCGCGGAGGCGCGCAGATCGTTGAGCATCGAGCGCACCTCCTCGCCGCGGACGTGCTCGAGCGACGCGAGCCGCCTCGCGTTGAAGAGCTCGGCCTGCCAGAGCCTGCGCCCCTGGCGCCAGTACGCGCCGTGGGGCGACCAGAAGAGGCCGGAGTAGTTGTAGGTGGTGTGCTTGCCGGCCGCCGTCCTGGGACGGTCGATGAACGCCAGGTCGTGGGTCTTGAGGAAGAACCTGGCCGTCTCGACCGACGAGCCGACGACGACGGGGGAGGAGCCGAACCGGAGGGACATGAGCGGGCCGTACCGCGCCGAGAGGTCGTGGATGGAGTGGTGCGGGAGCGGGCCGATCAGGTTCAGGTTGCCGATCACCGGCCACGGCCGGGGGCCCGGTGGGAGGTTGTACTTGCGCGTGGGGCGGCGCTGGCGGAGAATGGCCACGAGGAACAGAGCGGCGGCGAGCACGACGGCGAGGAATGAGGCCGGCGACGGTGAAAGCTCCATTAGGAGGTAGGTAGGATGGAGGTGTTTTTTTTACCTTCTCAAGTGAAGTGATGGGCGATGAACGAACTAGTGTGAGCACTATATACAGATCAGAGTGGTGTTATCTCGACGTGTGTGTGCGTTGATTATGGCCACTGGTGTCGGTGCCGATCCTTGTCCGTCCCTCTCTAGTGAGATTGCAGTGGATTACACGGCAGCTGGGAACGGAGATCGCTCAAAATTCGAACCGACGGCAGTGCCTAACGTGGCGCAAGCCGGTTGATCGGCAGGGTGTGGACTGTGGAGGTTGCATGCGAGACAGCGAGAGGGGCAGCGACGGATATGCATTTTGGTGTATTTCTGCAACTGCAGGCGTTTCTTTTCTCGAATGGGCATTTGTAGATACCTTTTGCACCGTGGTATATTGTCAGCAACTAATGCAGCAAAATAAGACACATGTTTCAAAATAGGTCAATAATGCAATCATTAATGCAAATTGTTGGAATGGGCCTCACAAACAATACTAGGCTGCTGCATTCTTAAAATGTGCAATGAGGCCACCACATTTTGTTGAATCAGGTTCACATCATGACTGTTGGAGTATTGAATATATGCATCAGATCACATTCAAACACAAGAAAAAAAAAATGAAAATGTAAACTATTGGATTAACTGATACGGGTCACAAAGTACGTGGAATAAGGAAACAAATATATAAAATGAAACCTGAAAAGAAAATAGCAAAGCCACGCTCGATCAACTAGGGAAGTAAGGCCAGCATAACGGTTGGTAGGCGGGGCGATGTCAGTCAAGGTGGTGGAAAGGGTTGAGACTGCTGAACTTGCTCAAATGGTTATTGGTGGAATGAGGAGCGGCGGTAGCTCTAGCAGTTGGATCCCCCTGCAGATGTGACAAGGAGAGTAGGGTGGTGAGAGGGCATGCCAAGGCCCACTTTAAGAGCATCTATATATCGGCTGAATAACTCTATCTAAAGGTGACGTCGGAGGAAAGAAAGAAGACTTGAGATAAAAGGAAGAATAACATCTATTAGATGAAGTATTTGATGAAGATCAAATAAATACATGTGTATAGTAGACACTAAGACCTAGGTATATAATACAAATAGATCCAAATAAAAAGGATTCAAATAACGATAGAAGATGATTCAAGAGTCAGGAGCAACCGAGCAAATTTGATTGAAGTACTTCTCAGCTGTGCTGGTCATCATGTTGGATTTCATTTGGTTAGGTCCATTTTATATCTAATTAAATCGGTTAAATTACAAGGCCTACAATTTATGCTAGGAAGTTAAAAGTGGATAATCCAATGTGGAAAATTGAGAAAGACTCTAACCAACTTAACAGGTGACTTTGAGTGTACCCGTATGTGAAGTTGCAAAATGAGTACATCCTGAATCTCTCTGGTTCTTAGCTTTGTTCTTGTTTTATTGCATATTAAATATAAACATGTTTACTGTTGTCAATCAAGTTACACATCATCATGTTTTAAACCGAACATTTGAAAATTAAAATATACTGAATTTTGCCTATAACACTGGGCGCGCCTAGCTTGCTGTTCTCCCTCGAGCACAAGGCCCAAATGCGCCCACAAGTTGAACATGTGATATCTACCCCTCCTGCCATCATGATCTGACTAAATCATTGAAATGGAAGTAACCCGTAGATACATGCAGATGATAAACCTAAATATCCATGAAACAGAAATACAAGAAAGTCAGCAAATGTCTATCAAGACATCTGTTCAGTGGTGCGGACTTATCCAGGCCAGGGTATCCATCAAGTGGAACTAGTTGTCCGTACTTCAAGCCGGTTTTCCATGCTTTTCTCAAGGTGCGCCACCTATATTTCTCCTTGGTTCATAGAAAAACATGTTTAGACTTGAGACAGGACTACACCCACATCCCTCTCGATACAGTCCAGCCACGAGAGTATGTCCATGTTAGTCGAACTAGCTAGTCTGGCAATCCATATTCCTGCATAGGCTAATAATTTCAAGAGACAACCATATCCTTGATTTGAAGGACCCCATTTAGAGAATTCATCCTTTACTTTTATAAGATCAGTCCAGATGTGAGAATTTCCTGATTTACCTCGTACTTGTGTCAATGCTGATTTACCACTAAAATATTTGTTTCCAAGTAATTGTTGCCAAACCCCATCCTCGTTAAGTAGCCTATAAATCCATTTGCTAAGGAGACATATATTCTTGACCACAAGATTGGTAATACCCCGTCTGCCTTAGTCCTTTGGTTGGCAAACTATCCCATCCCATCTGCTGAACCTATACTTCTCCTAATCATTGTCCCCTTGCAAAAAAAAAATCAAGTGTTCAGTTTCTTCTCAAATCTGTCTTCCACCATCTTCCAATCACTGTTTCTAAGCCTTCTATGTATCATGGGCATACTGAGGTATTTGAATGGTGCAGTGCCAATGGTGCATCCAAATAATTGTGTGTATTGTTCTGCATATTCAATAGCAACCCCATAATATAAAAGGAGATAAGAATGTACTCCCTCCATTCCAAATTGTAGGTCGTTTTGGCTTTTCTAGGTGCATAGTTTTTGTTATGCACTTAGATATAGTGTTGTTATGCACATAGATATAGTGTACAAGTCCATCAACCCATGCTCCTGCACAGGATAATATTTTTAAATCTTTTGTATTTAAAAATTATTTAGAAATCAAACTTCTAGCTAATAATCAAAATTGTTTACCTACTACTCTCTCATTTTTTCAATACTTCAACATAATATTTATATAGATGTGTATGTATCTTTGTCTAGTTGTGATTGATTTTTTAATTAGTACTTACTCTATACACTTTTCATCTACATTCACACTTTTTTTTCATTTTGTATCGCACCTCCATACATCGTGTTTAGCATAAAAATTAATATTTTTCATCATTTCCTCAAATACATGTATAAATGATCTACATGGTGACACCCATCACGCGTGTACCTTAAATTAGTATTTCTATATCAACAATAACATAAATAGGTAATTTAGAATCATATATTAGTTTACTATTGGACATTTCTATATGATGCACATGAAGATAATTAGATTAAAATTTAGGTGTTTACTTGATGTTACTTTTAATAATAACACGCACGGGTAACTTAGATACAAATTTAGAATGATACTTTAAGTTATACTTTATTATAATAATATGCATGAGTAAATTGGATGAAGACTACGGGGTTACTTTAGATTATTTTTTATAATGGTAGGGCTCGATAATTTAGATATAGATTTAGGTTTATTTTAGAATATTTTCATAATGATATTGGTGGATAATTTTTTTAGAAAATATAATAGACCAATAGCTATGATTATTAGAGTTTATAGGATTGATGTTTGATGTTTCTGATTTTTGTGAGAATTTCTAGGATTTGTCTTTTTTTCTATCGTGTCTCGTGAAAACTAATATGGAGTCTTCAATGGACAAAAATGAGATCACATTGCTATAAAACTATTACCTTGAGCTACTTCTTATTTGTTAAAATTCGAACACAATACATATATACTTATTATCTTCATCCGATTGTGTTATATTTAGTTCTAACGTTTCCATCCATATTTATAATTTTTAACTTTTCATTTTGCATCGCAAGTATGCGCTTGAATTTGTTTAATATACCTTAAGTTTAAGCTATAATTTTAACATAGAAATCTATATTCTCATCACTTTGCCTATATCTTTATAAATGGTAACATACACACCATGTGTATATACCTTAAGTATTATATCATATACCAATAGTGTAAGAAATAGATGATTTAGAATCGTATATTGGTGTGTATTTTTAATTAAGGTGATTTAGATTCAAATTTAAGGTTACTTCATATTATTTTTAACAATGGCATATGTTAGTAATATAGCTGCAAATTTAAGGGGTTACTTTAAATTATTTTTTAAGTATTAGTGGTGGGCAATTTTGTTGCAAAGGGGGTTATTTTAAATTATTTTTATAATGGCAGAAGTGGGTAATTTTGATGAAGATTAGGGGCTACTTCAGTTTATTTATATAATGGCAGAGGTGGGTAATTTAGATATAGATTTAGAGGGTTATTTTAGGCTATTTTTATAATGATATAGGTGGGTAATTTTTTAGAAAACATAATATATCCAATCAATGGCTACGATGATTTGAGTCTACCGATTGACGGCTAGATGTTTTGCTTTTTTGTGAGAATTTCTAGGATTTCTCTTTTTTTCTAGAGTGTCCACCTAAGATCCTAGGTGGCATGACCTAGAGGCTTCAAAAGAAACCTCCAATTAGTAATAGTAAGATTGTTATGCACTTAGATACAATTTGGAACGGAGGGAATAGTATTGTTTGCCCACGTTGAATTGGATGTTGATGTCTCTCTTGCTTCCATTTTTGGTGTTTACAACTGTCTATTTCAGCTCAGTCATATATAATTTGCTTAATAATAAGTCTCAGCTTGCATTTGTAATATGTATGGTTCAGACAGTCGAGTTCAAAAAGTAAAACTCCAGAGATACACACACACAATCAATGATAAAACACAAAGAAACAACATAAACAGAATCTTCTTTATTGCCCGTCACAAGCAAATGCATCATGCATGTCTTATTCATATATACGCAGATGTAGGAGGCAGCCAGACAGACTTGCCAGTCTTCGACCATGCATCACGGCCCATCAGTCGCGTAGAGGTATAGGAGGCAGAATCTTCTTTATTGCCGTCGCAAGCACATGCATCATGCATGTCTCATTCATAGGCAGATGTATTAGGATGCAGCCAGACAGACTTGCCAGTCTTCCACCATGCATCACGGCGATCACGGCGCAGTCGCGTAGAGGTGCGCCGGGAGCCTGGGCTCGGCGACGGCCTCGAGCGGGACCTTGCGCGGGACGGCCAGCCCGAACTTTTCCTCCATGCTCAGCTCCTCCGCCGCCACGCCGTCGGGGAGCCTCCACGCGAACGCGTGCAGCAGGTTCGCCAGCGTCAGCTGCACCATCTTGAGCCCGAGGGTGTACCCCGGGCACATCCGGCGGCCGGACCCGAACGGCAGCAGCTCGAGGTCCTGCCCCTTCACGTCCACGCTGCTCCCGACGAACCGCTCCGGCCGGAACTCCTCCGCCGCGCGGCCCCACACGGCGGGGTCGCGGCCGATGGTCCATATGTTGACGAACACGAGCGTGCCCGCCGGGATGTCGTAGCCGCCGCCGCCGCCGCCGCCCGTGGACGACGCGTCCTCGCGGGACAGCCGCGGGGCCAGCAGGGGCGTCACAGGGTGCAGGCGGAAGGTCTCCTTCACGACGGCCTCCAGGTACGGGAGCTTCGGGATGTCCTCCTCCGTGACGAGGAGGCGGCCGTGGCCGACGACGCTGTCGAGCTCCTCGGTGGCCTTGGCCATGACCTCCGGGTTCCGCAGGAGCTCCGACATCGCCCACTCGGTGGCCACCGCCGATGTGTCCGTGCCGCCGGCGATGAGGTCCTGCATACGTGTCCATTGTTTACCCGTGTCAAATGCTCGGATCGGAGCACGAAGGAAAATTAGTGCGTAGGACAACGGCCACGTTGATCAATTTGCCAAGTGTTGAACCAATATTGTGGGGCCGTACCAATGCATGTATTATTTCCTACTTTTCTTTTATCCACAAAAGCTTTCGAAAAATTATCACTCGCTCATAGTGGAGCATTATAGCTTTCGAAAAATTGTTGATGATGTTAAGAAGACAGGACCGATCGGTAGTGGAAGTAGCCGTCAGGCTGATTAGCCGCGTTTGATGGTTGAATTCTCCCTGTCCATTGGATGGTTTGACTCTTTCACATAGTGTACAGTAGGTACTACACCGGTTGGTCATGTCTCCCTTTTTCAAAACCGTGTGCAAATTTTAAAGAATTTTTTCCGCAGGAAAATTCTTAAAGAATTTAAACTGAGGCCAACTAAAATGGTGAGGAACTGAAACTGCTGGTTGTTATAAACTTTTGTGAAATATTCTGACTGACATACCACACAAGCTACCGGCATCAGCTGCTTAGCTATATGATTTTTATTTCACGGGAAACAACAGTCCTAGCATACGTAGAGAAAAAAAGTTGTGTAATTGCCTTATGATGTCCAAACCACAAGTATGTCTGAATCTTACTACTCATTAGAGATAATTTGGAGCCTCAACATTGCTCTAACAGAGTTCAGAATTTCGGCCGAAAATCACTGCAGCAAAGATTGGTCCTACGGTGGTGACCGGTAAATGGTCATACGGTCATTTTTCAGTTGGATTTTGTTCGGCCTTTCAAATTTCAGTCAAAATTTGGTTAAATTTCTTTTTTTTGCCAAAAATCAGTCTACTGGTCCCCTCCAAATCTTTTTGCCCATTGGGTAGCTTGAACGTTGGGCTCTAATCATTGTAGCCGTTGGATTTATAATGTTTTCTAAAAAAATTATCCACCTTTGCCATTCTCAAAATAGTCTGAAGTAAACCCTAAATCTATATCTAATTTATCTACTCTATCATTATTAAAAAAATAAAGTAACATCGTAATCTTCTTAAAAATTATCCACCTATACCATTATAAAAATTACTTAAAATAATCTAAAATTTAATTTTGATTACCAATAGTTACATAAATAGAAATAACCTAAGGTAAGTCCTAAACCTGAAACTAAATTACCTCATCTGTCATTATTAAAAATATGTGATTCTAAATTGCCTATTTCTATTTTAAAATAAACTAAGCTCGGCCTATTTCTATTTCTATCACTGTTAATATAGAAAATACTATATATGCATGATGTGTGTTACCATATAGATAATTTACAAATGTATGGAGGAAGCTATGATAATACCAATTTTCATGTTAAATACATAGCTTGAACTAAAGGTTTGATTAAACTTAAATATATATCAAGAGCATATGTAGGTGCCATCCAAAGCAAAAAAAAAAAAGCTTCAAACGTGTATTAAAAAATAAAGTAATTACCAGTTAAAATATATCACAGCTGGATAAAGGATTTGTGTTAGAGTATTGAACAAACGAGTGAGAGTCACAATTTAAATAATTTTGACTATTGCTTATGTCGCGCAAAATTGTTAGTCCGTGCAGAATGCGGGAGCACGAGTTGATGACTAGTTAACCTATGTAATTGGTTAGCACCACCAGTGCAACATGTTGTTAAGTGTATTAGGCTATTGACGTGTAAATCGTTCAACTTAAATTTGACTCATGCATGGGGTGCACTAGTAGCCTGTGTTACCAGAGCGAATCCCTTGACGCCATCCCGCTCGATCGGGACCTCGAGGCTGGGGTCGTCAGCGAGCTCCAGCAGCAGGTCCACCATGTCTTTGGCGACGAACCCCTCGCCCTCCCGCCGCCGCCGCTCGTTGTGCTCGTCCACCACGTGCTCCAGGAACCGGTCGAACATCTTGCCGAGCCTCTTCATCCTGGCGATGTACCCCTGCAGGTCCAGGCAGTTAAGCCACGGGATGAAGTCCCCGATGCTGAACACGCCGTTGAGGACGAACAGCTCGTCGACCATCCACCTGAACTCGGCCGGCGAGACCGGGGACCCCGCGGTGCCCTCGCCTACGTACTTCCTCCCCAGCGCCATGCGCGAGATCACGTTCAGGTTCAGCATGAGCAGGTGCTCCTTGAGCGCCACCGCCACGCGCCCCTCGGCGAGCCCGTGCAGGCCGCGGAGCAGGTCGCGCACCTCCTCGAGGCGGACGTGCTCCTGCGACCGGAGCTGCCTGGCGCTGAAGAGCTTGGTCTGCCAGAGCTTGCGCGCCTGGCGCCAGTACGCGCCGTAGGGGGACCAGACGATGTCGGAGAAGTTGTAGGCGGTGTACCTCCCGGAGGCCATCTTGGGGCGGTCGATGAAGGCGACGTCGTGGGTCTTGAGGATGAACCTGGCGGCGTCCACGGAGGCGCCGACGACGACGGGGACGGAGCCAAAGCGGAGGGACATGAGCGGGCCGTGCCGCGCCGAGAGTTCGTGGATAGAGCGGTGCGGGAGCGAGCCGATCAGGTTCAGGTTGCCGATCACCGGCCACGGCCGGGGGCCCGGCGGGAGGTTGTACTTGCGACTGCGGGTGGTGGAGCTGCGCCTGCGGCAGAGGACGGTGACGAGGAGGAGCGCGGCGGCCAGCACGGCGCCGAGGGAGGAGGAGGAGGAGGAGGAGGCCCATGGCGGTAGTAGTAGCTCCATCGGGACGTGTAGGGTGGTGGTGGATCGGAAGTCGGAACGTGATGCGTTTTGCGTCGAGATGGGGTGCATCGTCTGGAGTGATGGTATATATAATACTGATGGGTACGGGTGTGGTTGCAGTCAGGCAAAGTGTCTTTTCTCTGCGTGCATGTGTTGGTTAAGATAAGCGCTGGTGGTAGGGATCGGAGAATCTGGATTCCCGTGCGACTTAAGTTCTTATAGCCCATTGTTGTGTGTCGCAGAGTGAGTTTGGGTTTTGGATTATGCGACCGGGAACAGAGCCCAATGTTCACAAAGGCATCTCACCGGGAGAACAAGTAGCGACCAACGATTAGTACGATAACGATGATATTTTAGCAGTAATATAATAATGTATAATTTGGTTTAGGGACTAAGCTAGCAGTTTTCAGCTGAAAAAAAAAACTAAACAGTAAATGGGCGCGCAAGGAAGAGCATCTTCCGACGAACTCCCATAAATAAAAACCACATGTATCGCTCTCAGCATTCAGCAAAGCTTGCATCATATGAAGCAAAACTGGACCTATCACTTCCACTACAAATCGTGGGCAAGTACAACCACCGAGAGTTGGCGGCGCAGCATAGGCCACGACAGAGCCGGCGACATGACTGGGACTTAACATGAAGGCTTCAACTTTAGACAATAATGGCGTTGGGGAAGCCAAGCCCTGCTACCGACTGTGGATGTAAGTTTTTGGCAGCTGGTCATTCTGTTCAAAAGGAGGAGCCCTCAGACTTTGTTTCAGAGTATGGTTCATCTGCCGGGTAAGTAATGATAACACCTATCCGATCGGCGCAGCATTTTGTAACAAGATTCGGGCTGCCCAACTTCAGGGTGTCACTGTAGCATTTCGTTTGTATTTGTAAATTATTGTCCAAATATTGACTAATTAGGCTCAAAAGATTCGTCTCGCAAAGTACAGCAAAACTGTGCAATTAATTTTTTGATTTCGTCTACATTCAGTACTCTATGCATATACCGCAAGTTTGATGATGGGAAATCTTCTTTTTGCATAATGCCAAAGTTAGGATTTTGGAGTGAACTAAATATGGCCTCGATAAAGCACTTGATGAGATTTTACATTCTGACACGACAGAATATTATAACAGCTTGTGTAAATGGCAGATCGCTAGCAGTAATAACTAATTGTGACAACAGATTCAGCTCACGGCCAAAGTAACGGGAGACACGTAAACGTACATGCTGAATACAAATCTTATTCGTCGTTTTGTAGTGCTTCATTCTCAAAGGTCCAGAGACATGCGAGTTTCCATCCGGGGAAGATGATTTAGGAGGCAGGAGTGAACTTGATCGAGACACTGTTCACGCAGTGGCGCTCATCCGTGGGTGTCTTGAAGCCTTCTCCCTTGAATACATGGCCCAGATGCCCGCCGCAGGCTGCACAAGTGATCTCCACCCTCCGACCATCAGGATCGGGCTAAAACGATGAAATATAAGTGATCAGCATATATGTCAATCAGAATGGAAAAGGGGCATGTGAGACAGTCAGCAAACGGAGATCGAGACATACTGTTCGGTTTATGGCTCCTGGAAGTCCTTCAAAGAAAGCTGGCCAGCCGCAGCCTGAGTCGAATTTGGTGTCGGACTTGTACAGTGGGGTTCCGCAGCCAGCACAGTTATAAACCCCGTCAGCTTTAAATTTGTTGTACTCTCCTGTTCCAGGTAACCTGAACATGAATGTGCGCTTAGCTTGACGACAGATGCTTCGTTAATTATTATGCTGGGATCACTTTCAGATAATCATTTTCACATCAAGTGACAAACATGATATTATTCTTCTGAACCAAGCCAACAGAATATAAGCTGGAACAGATGGTTTGGTATGCTGAGGTCATTTTTTTAGCAATGTAGATTTAATATGTTCCTCTAACTCCTGTGGCCGATCTGCAAGGTTTGCTGCACAGTTAGTCATCTACTCTTAAAATTAGCACATGTTTATCCCATCAAGTATGAATTGGTCTAGTCACAAGTATCTTAGCACCCCTTTACATTAATCCTAGATCCACCCCTGTCATATTCTGAAGAGCGTGATAAAGTATTAAAAACTAATTCAACAAGTCAACTACTTGGGTACTGATTTACAATAGTAACTAGCAAAATATGCATAAGCATTTAAAGGTAATGCAAACTTAATCCTTAATGTTTAAAGGTAGTAATGTGCGATAAATAAATGAAATGATATAACCCACAAGAATTTTTTCGGTTTATGTCTGACTAGCACACAGATTTGACAATTATAATAGACTGTAATCCAACGCTACTAAGCAGGAAAACTGAAGACAGTGTAAACTTTTAACTTCCCATGCAACAAGTTCCATGAAAGGCAGCCATCTTAGTTAGGAGGACATTCACATGATTGGGCATGATAATGGACTACTGAAGACTAGCTCCCACACTAACAAGGCCCTGTTTAGATACGACTCACATGTTTAGTTTCAACTAATTTACATGTGGATGGGTCAGGATCCTGGTCTGCCCAAATGAGACCCAAAAAGCATGAGACCTAGACTCTAGTGACAATGGTAGAAATATAAGACACTTTTCCTCTTTAAATCGGTATGTGAACACTAGGTCGCCTGCTAATTTTCAGTTACAAGTTTAGATGATTTATAGTACTAGTAGATCCTATTTAATTTGTAGGATGAATTGGATTTTCTGTCCTTTCTTTTGACACTAAAGGATAATTTTCGAGTTACTAGTATACTCTGCATATCACTACTAATCGCAGAATAAGAATTACTTGAACCCGGTGGCTGCAAGAAAGATTGTAAAACCTGTTATAAGATTGTAGAGCAGATGAGCAGAATCTTACTTCCAACAAAGATATTTTTGGCAACAGAAATCTTACACACTCTTTCTGAATCATACTTATATTAGCCTGACCACTAGAACTGCTCAAGTTCTTATAAGTTATTTCATCCATCACCAAGAGAAAAGGGCAAAGGCAAATAGTTATCTTCACCGCTATAAACCATGTGCATATGCACACACTAACGAGATGTTGCTTTGTCTTAAGGGAGAAAGTGCGCAAATTTATTGGCATCATGTTTACTGTTTCTATGTTTTTCTTTGGACAGAACAAAATTATTTGTCTTTCCCTAAACCAGAAAACTCAGCTATGTACGGTAAGCCACATGGTAAGAAATTAGGAATGGTGGGCCAAACTTTCAGGATATCAAACCAAGTGGCAAGCCTGCAGTTAGATTAACAAATTGGCTTCGTTTTCTCTAGCTCTATCCCTTTTATATCTTATATAAGTCACCTTCCAGAACTTGTCTTACAGAAACAAAACCCAACTTTTGACTTTTTGAGCAGTCAAGATGAAAATCCAACAAGGAGCTAGAATCCCCACCCGGCGGCTCAAAACTCTACGATCTCAAGTTCTCAACCAATCGGCGGCCATGGCCCCCAACACCCTAAGACGACGTTCGCTGGAATCAGACATCGGAGATACGAATCGCACAAGCATCGAATCCCCCGAGAAGAAAAGGGGAACGAAAGATATGCAGGACGCCCAGGCACAGATCAATTCACAACATGACAGTCACAAAACGAAGCGTGGAGTATCACGAGCGCGCATGGCCCGTGGTGATAGACGATGAGGACGGAGGAAGCTGGATGGAGGGAGGGGGGGGGGGGGGGGTGCGAGTACTGACTCGGTGCCCTTTTGGCGGAGGATGCGGAACTGCTCGGGGGAGAGGATGGCGCGCCACTCCTCTTCGCTCCTCTGCTTGCTGCTGCCCCCGGACGCCATCGCCGCGGCGGGGGGGGTCGGGGCGTCGGGCACGGGAGCGATCCGAAGAAGGAACGAAACGCGAGGAGGAGGTAGACGGCGCGGTGCGGACGTGCGGTGAGGCTGTGAGGGGGAGCAACGGCGCTATGTGGACTTTGCGCTTTGCTGAGTGCACGAGGCCTGACTTCCGCTTTTACAAGTTTGCTTTTCGGTACTCCCCTCCTAAATTATAAATCGTTTTTAGCATTTTTAATTCATAATTTTTACTATAGATTTAAATATAATATATATCTAGTCGTAGAAATGCTAAAACAACCTATAATTTAGGATGAAGGAAATACATATTTTCTAAATATGTAGATTTTAATATGCATTTATAAGATACATAGCAAAATCTGTGTATCTATAAAATTCAAAACGATCTACATTTTGAAGTGGAGGGAGTACCGTTGAATACATATTTAGAAGCATTTTCATTGTCATGCAAAGTAGCTTTATTACATGAAAATTCCTCAAGCTACCTACTACTAAAGATTGTACTCTGTTGAGCGAAGCATGCATGCGCAATCTGTTGCAAAAGGTTCGTTGAACCTAGACATGTTCCGGCTTCCGATGGATGTGTTCTGGGGTGTTTTTTTCTTTAGTCACTCTTAAAATTCCTGTCACGTCAAATATTTAGATAATTAGAGTATTAAACATAGATTAATTACAAAACCAATTGCATAGATGGAGATTAATTTGCGAGACGAATCTATTAGGCCTAATTAGTTCATGATTTGACAATGTGATGCTACATTGAACATGTGCTAATGATGGATTAATTACTTAATAGATTCGTCTCGTGAATTAGCCTTCATCTGTGTAATTACTTTTATAATTAGCTCATATTTAATTCTCCTAATTAATATCCGAATATTCGATGTGATATAAATTTTAGGAGGTCCTAAGGAACTAAACAGGAGGGGGTTAAATTTTAGCCCCCCTCACATCGAAAGTTTGGACACTAATTAGGAGTATTAAACCTAGACTAATTACAAAACTAATTACACAACCCCTAGGCTAAATCGCGAGACGAATCTATTAAACCTAATTAGTCCATGATTTGACAATGTGGTGCTACAGTAACCATTCACTAATGATGGATTAATAGGTTTAATAGATTCGTCTCGCGATTTAACATAGGAGTTCTGCAAATAATTTTGTAATTAGCTTATGTTTAGTTCTCCAAATTAGTATCCGAACATCCGATGTGATAGGACTTAAAGTTTAGCCTCCTCCTCCCAAATACTGCCTAAGACTACTCCGGAGTGCGTGTTGGGATCCTCAGCATTGTGAACAGGATGCAATGTGCCAGGCTGGGCTGACCTATACGTTGGCCCATAATTGCTTTCATTTGCCAATTATATATAGTTTCTCCAACCGTGGTTTTAACCCGACATGATTTTCAACTCGCATACTTCGATAAATTGACACCTGATATATTACAATGTTCATGAACATATAATTGACATATTATGAAAGTGTTTTCAAATATGAATTGGGTAATACTAAATTTGAATAGGATAGTATAATTTATAAATTCAAAGTTTAAGTATCGATATAAGATTCAAAAGTCCGAATCTTGAGTTACATGCTCGGTTTAAAAAGAGAGAGAGTAGGAGAGAATAATATGATAACTAAGTTGGCTGAAGCTCGCCAAGTGTTCAAACAACCTGACGCAAGTTAGATCTCCGATGGCTGGCGCGTCAGATGTGGATATTTTATATCCAGCAACTTACTGAGGGCGCGTCAGATGTGGATATTTTATATCCAGCAACTTACTGACGGTATCCCGAGGTAGTAGATTGGTTGGTGGAGATCGTCGTATCTAGAACTTGATAGTTAAAGCGGATACATGATTTATACAGGTTCGGACCGCCAGAGTAGTGTAATATCCTACGTCCTGTTTGGAGTGTTATATATTGAGCTCTGCGCTTGGGTGTTGTTTGGTGTTGAAGATTTGGTCCTCTATTGTGACTCTATGAGGTCTTCACCTACCAATCTAGGGATCCCTGCCCTCCTTTATATACTCCAGGAGACGGGATTACTAGTCGGTTACAAGGAGTCCTAGCAGGATTATATGGTACGAGTCCTAAAAGGATCACAGAGGAATTATCATAGGAATCTATCCCGACAGGTACACCGTACATGTCTTGAATACAACTTTCATTAAACCTATAATCTTCCGATCTGGTGCACCTCCGCATGTGTACGGTGTGAGAGTGTTCATTTAGTGGGTCATTGTATCTTACTACAAGAGATATATAAGCATAGTTCAGACCAAAGAGGGCCACATGCCCCCTTCCTCTAAAATTTGAAATTTATTAGCCATGTGCTACCTTTCTCTAAAATTTGAAATTTCTTAATAAACAGTACTTAGTTATGCTTAAATATTGCTAAAACCCTCTTAAATTTGCACTATTGGCCCCTCCTGGAAACTACTCCAAGGCTCCAAGCTCCGCCACTGATATATGGTAACCATATAAATTAGTATTTCAATATTGGACATGAATATGTGAATACTCCATAGCACCCTACTACAAGAATACGGTCACGTTTAGTAGAGCTTCTCAAAGTGCTTCTCCACCAATTTTTGTGAAATCCTACTAAAGGGGCAATTTCAAAACGGCTCCACCACCGAAGCCGGGGAGAAGCCGCAAAACGGCTTACACTAGAGAGGAGGAGCCTAAAAAAATCGTCGGCTTCTCCTCTCTCTTCAAGCACTAAGTGATCATAAAATTACCCATATTGCCATTGAGAAGTCGTTTTACCCAACATTTTGCAAAATGGCTTCAGCTTCGTTAGAGAAGCCACTCCACTAAAGGAGCCAGAGCCGAAGCCATTTTGGAAGGAGCTGAAGCTCTACCAAACAGGACCTACAAGTGCAACGCAAGTGGTGAAATAAGTGATGAATGCACGATACCGCTTTGAGCCCTCATCCCTGCATAATCTCTCAAATGATACATGGCAACAGAGTTCCATGTGAACAGAGAAGTGTCAAGAAAGGGACACGGCGACATGTTCATCCTCAGCGTCATGATATTAGGGTGCGCCCTAGCTATTAGGGGTGCAAATTTGTGATCTTAGGATCATCACCGATTCTTCTAGTATTAGGCTTCGTTTGGCGGAGTTTCCAGAGCTGTTTTTCTGCTAAATTCAACAAGAGCTCTGTCAAACAATTTTCAGAGAGAAGTGATTCTCTACTGATTTTGTGAAGTTTCCTATGAAATGACCTAAGAGGCTGGAAGCTGAAAAGTAGCTTCTCCTGATTCTGTGAAGTGATTCTCCATCCTGATTTTAAGAGTTTATGCTAGAGAGTAAAAAAGAATCACTTTCAGCCATATAATCACTTCTCTCAAAGAATCAGCTCTCATACAGAATCAGAATCAGATAAAGCTTTACTTAAAAAAGTCATTAAGCAAACTAAAGATGATCGGTGGTAGTTCCCACCCCTAGCGGTAGGGGCACTGCCTGTGCGTGCTCTGGTGAATGGATCGTGTACCTCGAGTCCTCAACACATAATTTGTTAGTCATGCTTGCATGCAGGTCTGGCACCGGAGAGGGTACGGGCTTGGCATTGAAGAGGGTACGGGTAAACCCACTTTTGTTCACACCCAAATTCAAAATAATTATTATCCACTCTTTACCCTTCCCAATCCAACTTATATCCAATGGATATCTAATGGATAATCCAACTCATATCCAATGAATATCTAATGGATAAATTGTACCATCTTCGTACCCTACCCTTCCCGTTTCAAATGGTTATAAATTTTCTACCTATATCCTCTCCATTTAAAGTGGGTGTGGACGTGACACCCAATGACAGCATTAGTTCTATGACATACGTATCTCATTTCAGTTCTATGCAACGTAAGTAGCCAATGCCTTTGTTCACATCATGTCGCGGCACAATGGAACCAACTAGATTCATTGTACCATACTTACAAAGTTACAAGCAGCCAATGCCAATCCGTATGCACATGTTACACCACCCAGAACCACTCGCCCCGCTACCAATGCGCGTGTCGATCGACGCCGTCCGGCCGGCCGTCACACCGCCGCTGCGGCCTCCTTCGCCACCGCGCCGGCGTGGTGGTGGTGGTCGTCGCCGCCGTCGTCGTCCACCCACGTGGCGTGCCATAGCGGCGACCGCCTCCGGGGAGGCGTTGACCCGACGCATCCGGCGAGCGTGGCCCGGAACTTGGCGTCCCCGGGCCGGAGCATGGCGGGCAGCGGCAGCCTGACCCCGCGCGCCGCGCACGCCTCGTGGCGCGGCGCGATGCGCGTGGCGAGCGCGTACGAGAAGTACTCCGGGAACTCGAACAGCTCGTCGGCGTCGCGGCCCATGGCGCCCAGGAGGTACTCCGCCTTGGGCCGCATGTTCCCCTCCACGCCGTAGCCGAAGAGCGCCGGGAAGCGTCGCGCCATGGAGCGCGCGGCGCGGGAGGGGAGGCCCAGCGACTCGAGGAACTCGATCCGCGGCAGCAGCTTGTCCTCCACGGAGAAGGACAGCAGGTCGGCGCGGCGGTGCAGGTCGGGGACGCCGAGCGCGCGGAGGAAGTAGAGCGTCGGCCGGAGCCGCGCCGCGACGGGGGACACGAGCAGGCGCGGCCGGCGCCGGAGAACGCGCGGGAGGTCGGCCTCCGGGACGCCCGCCTCCTCCGTCAGGAACCGGAGCGCGGCCGCGATGGCCTCCGCGGGCACGGACAGCAGCTCCGGGCACATCCCCGCCGCGCGTCGGAGGTCCGCCGGCGGCACGCCCGCCGCCAGCAGCACCGCCGCGGCGTCCGCGGCCACGGGCGGCGACGGCAGCACGGGCTCCGGCGCCTGCGCCTGCGCCGGCAACGGCGGCGGCGACGCGGGCGCGGGCGGGAGGCCCGGTACGGCGAGGCTGGTCGGCCTGGTCCGCAGCGCGACGGCGACGACGCGTAGCCGGCGGCGCGGCGCCACCGGCCTCGGGAGGCCGGCGTGGCGCAGCAGGAGCTCCTCCATTGGCCGAGGAAAGCTCGAGGGGGCTCCCGTAAATCAAGCTGTAAACTTTGGCGAGCAGCTAGAGACCTAGAGTGAGGTGGATGGCTTTGCGGTTGGCGTCATGGCGAAGATAAGGCGGTGTGGGGTAGCGCGGCTTTAGAGCTGGATAGCGCGGCTTGGGAGGGGAGGAGTGATTGGGCCAGGTGTGATCCCCCCGGATTCTTTGTAGGGAGGTGGGGACACTGGGGCAGCGAGGCCCATGGAGGGAGACGACGCAGAGCCACATGTTTTTTCCGCCTCTTTGGCCGCACTACTCGTCGATGGAAACTGGAAATGGTGGGGAAAATTCATGGCCACAACGAGTGTTCTTGACTCTCGAGCAACAAGGAGGCTCTCCGACGAACGGGAAGGGACGATATTGAATCAGATCAGGAAAAATCTCAGTACAATTGGGATGCTCTATGCTATTGGTCCGGCGATTTGGAGACATACGGTTTGCAAAACCCTTTGTGACACAATGGCATGCCAAACTCTTTTAAGCTGAACAAATTGTACACTAGACTATACCAGGATTATGCACTTTTAAAGTGTGTATATAAACACACTTAGAGAGTTGCTCAAATAAAAACCTAAGGTTTCGTTTGGACTCTCCACACTTAGAGACTTGCTGTAAACACTTACCCAAACCTTATGTAGTATTCTCCAAACCTTAGGTATATTCCACAAGTATAAACACTTTAGGTATTCTCCACTAGACCATAAGGTATTGATAATAAATGGGGGCGTTTGGTTCCTCGAGCTAAAGTTTAGTTCGTGTCATATCGAATATTCGGAGGCCAATTAGGAGGACTAAATATGAGTTAATTATCCATCCGTGCAATGGGTTTTGTAAATAGTCTATATTTAACACTCCTAATTAGTATTTAAACATTCGATGTGACGGGAGCTAAAGTTTAGCCATTGGAACCAAACACCCCCAAAATTAGTTCATTTTCCAACCTCAATCCATGTGGACTTGTGGAGGATAACTAAGGTTTAGGCTTGTCACTCCACCATATAAAATCCATATGCGTTGAGACAAGGTAATGGGTTTATCTAATCTAAACAATGACAAAGGTGGAGAGTGCTCAAGTCTATGCACATGAACTGAACACCGCTTGCTTATCTTGAAGCTTTTTTACAACGGGCTTTGCTAGAGTACTCCGAAGTGACTGTGAGCCCTTGATCTGGATGACTTTTTATCACATATTACCTCCTATAAGGTAAATATTTTTTATTTTAGGAAATCAGAAAAATAGGGAAGATAATAGGATAGTTATCTTTCAATTGGATATATTAGCTGTAAGTACGTGATGATCATGGATAACATGCATAATTAGATCTAATTTGATTGGTGGAGCCTTTGCATACGCACGTGAGTGTATTTTTTTTTTTGAGAGTGACACGTGATTGGAGCCTTTTGCATACTTAAAGTTTGTATCAACCTTTTTTTGCGACGCCTGATGGACCATGGTGAGTTTGTAACAACATTCTTTTGGAATGACAAGTGCTGGATGTAGGATGGTCCCAAACATTATCTCGCCAACCATGAGGTAGCTAACGTGATTTGATCAAAGGCAAAGCATGTGTGCGACATCTGTGATTTGATCAAACGCAAAGGACGTGACAAGCTTGAAAAGGATAGATGCATACAACCCTAATGTGATACAATAATTTCCCTAACATGATCTAACATTAGATGTGCATGACGAACTTGAAAAAAAAAATGTTCCCAAACAAGAGAGACCAGCGTGTAACAAACGTGCCTAGCTACCAGTGTAACAAACGTGCACACATGCTTGAATCCTAACGGAACAGGGGAGACCGTGCATGTATATACACATCCAAACATGCAAAGTCCCTCCTGGATTCAGGGAAGAAGTGTGCCGCAGTTAGCCGGTTAATTTTTTTTTCCTTTGATTAATTATTTTGTTTATCCTAATATTTGAGCGTTCAGATTTATTTGAACTCTTACCTCTTAGGTAACTGGATTACTTTAGCAGCTAAAGACCTTTTACAACTCATCTCAATTATCTAAACTACCGTCAAAGGTTATTATCATAGTATTCTCATCACCATCATGTTTGAGATGAAGAAAAATCGGATAATGGGGAGGAGGAAGGAAAAAGAGAATTAGCACCATTTCTTGTCTCAATAAAATGGCCATCGATCCGAACAGAGGATAATGAAAATTTCAACGAATAGCATAGACGGGAACTCATAATTTCTAATGGTGGTGAAAAGATCAAGACTTTTTTAGATGGCATATAAGAAGTTTTCTCTACTCATCAGGATCAATTGCTTCTTATTGACTTCATTTTGAAATGTGAAGGAACCTCAAAACTATAAGCTATCAAAGATCTGCACAGCGAACAATTTTTTAAGTAAAAGGAAATATTTCTAGCCTTGTTTCGAATCCAATCAAAAAACCGATTTTGGCGACCGCACATCCATGTTTTTACAGTATCCTTTATTTATTTACATGTATCCATGGTGAAGTTCTTTGGTAGGAGTATCTCTATGCTGTTTGCTGTGTACAAAAAGGCTCAAGTTTTTTTAAGCGGAAAAAAAGCGTAAAGGATGTTTGGATATTAGGTGCTAAACTTTAGTAGTGTCACATCGTATGTTTGAATGCTAATTAGGAGGACTAAATATAAGCTAATTATAAAACTAATTGCAGAATCCTGTATTAATTCGCGAGACGAATCTATTAAGCCTAATTAATCAATCATTAGCAAATGGTTACTGTAGCACCACATTGTCAAATCATGGACTAATTAGGCTTAATAGATTCATCTCGCGAATTAGACTCCATCTGTGCAATTAGTTTTATAATTAGCCTATGTTTAATACTCCTAATTAGTATCCAAACATCTAATGTGATAGGTGCTAAACTTTAGCGGTGGATATCAAATGGGGCCTAAGGTGGTGTTTGGATCTTTAGTTCATGAGCTAAATTTTAGCTCCTAAAGTTTAGCCCCTAAAATTTAGTTCTCCTGGGCTGTTTGAATCCATGGACTAAAATGGACTAAAGTCCATAAATGCTGTTCAACAAAGACATTATTACCCTCCTTCCCTACCCCTCCTCTCCACCAGCAGCACCACCACCACAACAACAACCAGACCTCCACGTCGCCGTCGCCGCTCGCGCCCGGCGTGCCGCCGGGCCTACTCGACCCGGTGTCGGCGGCGTTCCTCTCCCTCACTGCGCACGTGTGGGCGGAGGCTTGCGAGGCCGGCAGAGGCCGCGGGGGGTTGGCTGGAGGCGGCGGGGCTGAGCGGAGGCGGGGTCGGGCGGAGGTGTTGTGCTGCTTGTGCCTGGGGGAGGACTTCTCACTGGAGCTTAACCCGAGCGCCAACGGCAAGGAGGACCCCGGTGTCCGGTCCCTCCTAGAGCGCAACGACTTCTTCTCCGCGGACTGCAACCCGCACGCCGACTTCCCCAACTCCGCCGCCGCCGCCGCTTCCTCGTCGTAGCAGGCCCGGAGGCGGGGGGCCGGCCGGAGGAGGCGGGAGGCCGGCGGGAGGAGGCAGGGGGCCGGAGGCGGCGGGGTCGGAGGTGACGGGGCCGGCCGGAGGAGGCAGGCTCGGGCGGAGGCAGCGGGCGTTGGAGGCGGAGGAGAGAGGAAATGCGGGAGGGCAAGGGACCACGCGGAGGAGAGAGGAAAGGGGAGCAGGGGTGGAATTTGTGGTCGTGGGATCACTTTTAGCCCAGTTTAGGGCCTCTTTGGGGACTAAATTTTAGCTCCTAAAGTTTAGCTATTTGTCACTTTTAGCCCTCCTGTTTGGATCCCAAGAGCTAAATTTTAAGCTAAAAGTGCAAGACTAAAATTTAGTCCTTCGATCCAAACAGGCCCTAAGTTAGGATTGTCTTGGAATCGGGCTTTAGCTGTTGGGCTTGGGCCTGCTAAAACCGCTAAAGCTGTTGGGACTAATACGCGAATACGTGATCAGTTAAGGACATATCCGCAAAAAAACTACCGTTCCTCTAGTTGGATTGTTGCAAGTTGCAACTCGGGAGGAGCAGTCGCCGGTGCCCGTCCCGATCCCAGCCTCCCACCAACGCCGAAACCGGAAGCCCGCGGCGGCGGAGCAGATCGTCGACCCCCCCAGCACCGGCGATGGAGAAGGGCAAGGGACTCGCCCGCCGCTGGGCGGTGGAGCTCCACGACGTCTCCTCCTCCGCCTCCCCCGCCGTCCCCGATCCGCCGGGCTTCACCAGATCCGCTCCCGACGCCGTAAGCCCCACGCCCCCTCTTCTTGCTCCCATCGGTTTCCGGCTAGCTTGGGTACAGGGTGCCGGAATTCACATGGTTCCGCTGCCACGCAGGACGACGCCGCCGGCGCGCGCCAGCGGAAGGACTCCGAGGCCGCATGGAAGGCGCAGGTTAGTCCCCGATCGATCCCCCCTCGCGTGGTTGCTCCCGGCAGATCCGCGCCTGGCGGCTCGGTACGATAGGTGTAGCGCAGGGTTTTGTGGGGGGCTTGATCCTGATCCGCGTGTGCTCTCTTGGTGCGAGCAGAAAGCGTGGGAGGTGGCGCAGTCGCCGTTCAAGAACCTTATGATGATGGGCTTCATGATGTGGATGGCCGGGAGCACCGTCCACCTCTTCAGCATCGGCATCACCTTCTCCGCCCTGTGGCAGCCTATCAGCGCTCTCCGATCTGTTGGAAAAGGTATTGCTTCCCTTTTGTACATGCCTCCATTCCGTTTTATCAGCAGCTTGGTATATGTTCTTTGCCCAGATAATTGGAATTAACACTTTAAAATAGCTGCTCAAGTGAAGGGATACTAGGAGGCAGGGTGTCCTTTAGTACCCTCCTTGTGATCCTGTAACTTCTGTGCCAGTCTGTATGGTTGCTTCTGCTGACTTCCATACTCTGATCTACATTTTGTTCATAGCATGATGTGTATGTTCAAATTGACTCGTCTGTAAATGTTGATCGCCTCCTCATGTGTGGCCACATTGAATTATTCTGGATGTGCAAGTGATCTTAGGTGGATCGTAGTCTGGGAAGCTAAGATAATGTCTTACTCTTATAATCATTGTTCAATGGATACATCAGATGTGTTCACATTTATCATTCCTAAAATAGGAAGTTGCTAGTTCTTTAGTATATATTTTTGGACTATAAAATCCTAATCCTGAACTGTTGCAAATTTGCAATGAAAATAACCAAGAAGCTGAATGCCAGAAACATGGCATGATATAGCTGCTAGGAGTATGTAACTGTTTTCTGCAGTAAAGCTGGTCACATGTAATGCACTGTGACCCCCATTAAAACGAATTAGCATAGGTGACAGCCATATCATGTTATTACTATCTATATATACTTGTATACTGAACTTGCATGTTTTCATTTTAGTAATATGTTTGCGTAAGCTCTTTGGTGTTCTACAGGCACATTGTGTGCAAAGTTATTTAGTTCTTTTTGACATGATATGCCCCATAAAAGAATGCAGTGTCAGTGTCGCTTTGTGCCTGATATAAAGCTGAATAGTCAGTGCGCAAAAAAATTGATTCTAGAGTCTCCAAATCATTGTAGTAAGGTTTCTAGTGCTCAAAATATGAACCATGACAATGCAGCTGGTGGCACAAACCCCCCAGATTTCACTTGAATACCTTTGTCAATTAGTAGGCAAAGCATATGAGCGCGCATAACGTTGCTTGAGCTTAATATGTATTTAAACAATCCACTGTGCATTACAAAAATCTTCTTTGTTTGTGGTCTCTGATCTGGTTATTTGTTTCCCCAGTGATGAGCGCACTTCACCAAAAAAAAAAAGAATGTAATCGTGACTGCAACTAGTTAATCATTAACCGATACTTCTGTTACACTCTGCTTTTTATATTCTCCCGGTCCTGGACAAGTGGAAACAGGATATATTACATCGGGTTCTCTTTCTAGCTTGGGATGCATCAATCATTTCTTTAGGTTGTATCAAGCATAGAATCAAGCCATCACATATCAAAATAGTAATAGCCTTTGTTACCTTTTCAGACAATTAGCCTTTTCTTATGAGACATCTGTTCCTTGTCTTTGCAGTTTTCGAACCATTTAAGGACCCAAGGGTGGACACTATTGCTCCCAAGTTGCTCTTCATTGCTCTTAATTTGGCTGCGATGGGTTTGGGTGTATGGAAGGTAAGTTCCACTAACATGGTTTGTTAAACAAAATAATCTTGTAATTTATAAGCATTTCTGGTCATTAATATATTTTCTTCTTCAGCTTAATACGTTGGGTCTTCTTCCAACAAATCCATCAGATTGGGTGTCTTCATTGGCCCCTGCTCCGGTATGTTGCGCATACCCTCTTAATTTCTTGACTTCCAGTTTTTGGTTTAAGGGGCTTTGTTCAATTACCATTACTTTTAGAAGCTTGTTTCGAACTACATTTCATCTGATTAATTTTAATTGTTGGTTGCATTCTTTATTTAATGATACATATTACTTTTCGGCTGCTTGCTGTTGACCATGTTTTTGAAACTCGTGGCAACTAGTTTCTCATACTGGTTTCAATCATGGATAATTGTGGTTATTAGATGGAGCACTGCCTCTCCTGGCTGATCTACCAATTAATGGTCACTGCCAGTAAAACATTTCAACATACATCTTTGCATTAATGAAATGTGCCAATTTTACTGCACCGATTATAGCATGCTTTATAAGTGAGCCAAATTCTATTCATTTACACAAATCCCTGTACCTGCCATTTCAATACCTTCCAAACCAACAGCTCTACAGGTCCAATAACATGTTTGCTTTCCAAGTGCCATGTAATGTTTCAGAGTATATATGGGCTGCCTGAACTGATCATCTGGTTTTCTCATGGCAGGAGGTTGAATATGCTGGTGGGGGGATCCCCTTGATCTGATGCCGTTTCCCCTTTTGAACTTCCATTACTTGAAAGATGATCTGTACTAAGTGAATTATTACCCTGCGTACGGGAGAAGTGTAGTTCTCATGTGGACAATTTGTACTATTTTTCGCTTGAGCTGTACCAATTTTGCGACTGCGTGCCAGTGCCCCGTGGTATCTACTGGACAGCAACAGACTTAGATAAACATAGTTTACTCGTATTGCTTGGCTCCTTGTTTACCCTTTATTTCAGGATGTCCTTTTGCTACCTGCTAATAGGGATGAGACGGGACTGTGATTAGTCAGCGCATGTTTGCAAATGCATATCTGGGAGAGCCTGGATTCTTTTCTGAATGGCATCTTGGAATATGAACCCCTAGTACATTCTTTCAGGTAATGGAAACATTCCAAGTATAGGCATCCATCCAGCAATGCACCCGTGCTGGAAAACGGAATCACCCAAGTATAGGCAGCACCCCAAGCAGGCAAGAAGTCATTAGCCACCATCTTCCTTGCTTCTCCTACCTTGTCTCCTAGCCCTTCGCCCCATGGCCACCGCCCTCCATTGACGGCACCTTTATGTATCCCTCTGCCCTCCACTCCTCCGCCTCCTTTCGCCGCCATTCCCATGGTGGCCCCTCTCGCCTCCTAAACCCTTCACCCACCATTTCCAAGGACCAGGGCGGCAGCCACCTCCCTCTGCCCTCCACTCCTCCGCCTCCTTTCGCCGCCATTCCCATGGTGGCCCCTCTCGCCTCCTAAACCCTTCACCCACCATTTCCAAGGACCAGGGCGGCAGCCACCTCCCCCGCCTCCCCTACTTCGCCGCCGCTATCGCTGCCGCCTGCCTTGCTGGCAGCCCCACTCAGCCGCCTCTCGAGCCTTGCGTTCCCCCTCTCCGGCGACGGACAATGTCTTGCAATTGCACCGCCATTGTCGTCGCCATCTTTATTGTTATTATCCTCGGTGCCGGCCATGCGGTCACCGGCGCCCGCATCGGCGCCATGATGATCAGGCAGCCCGTCCAGATGTTCAGGGAGGCGCCCGCGTTCTGGAACGGCGCCGAGTGCGCGGCGGGCGGCGGCGGCAGGGTGGACATCGCCATGACGCTGGACGCCAACTACCTCCGCGGCACCATGGCCGCGGTGCTCTCCATCCTGCAGCACACGGCGTGCCCGGAGAGCATGGTGTTCCACTTCCTCACCGCCGAGGCCGACGACCGCGGCCTCGCCGCCGCGCTGCGCGCCTCGTTCCCGTCCCTCGACCTCCGGGTGTACCGGTTCGACCCGTCGCGCGTCCGCGACCGCATCTCCCGGTCGGTGCGGCAGGAGCTGGACCAACCGCTCAACTACGCGCGCGTCTACCTCGCCGACACGCTCCCCGCCGACGTGCGCCGCGTCACCTACCTCGACTCCGACGTGGTCGTGGTCGACGACATCCGGGCGCTGGCGTCCGTGGACCTCGCCGGCCACGTGCTGGCGGCGCCGGAGTACTGCCACGCCAACTTCAGCAACTACTTCACCGACGCCTTCTGGTCGCACCTGGCGCTCAACGGCACGTTCCGCGGCCGCCGCCCCTGCTACTTCAACACGGGGGTCATGGTCATGGACGTTGTCAAGTGGCGCGCCGGCGGGTACACGCGGCGGGTGGAGGAGTGGATGGCCGTGCAGAAGCGCCGCCGGATCTACCACCTCGGCTCGCTGCCTCCGTTCCTGCTCGTCTTCGCCGGGCGGATCCGGGCGGTGGACCACCGGTGGAACCAGCACGGGCTCGGGGGCGACAACGTCGAGGGCCGATGCCGGGGGCTCCACCCGGGCCCCATCAGCCTCCTCCATTGGAGCGGCAAGGGCAAGCCGTGGCTCCGGCTCGACACCCGGCGGCCGTGCTCCGTCGACTACCTCTGGGCACCGTACGACCTCTACCGGTACTCGTCGCCGGTGATCGAGGAGTGGTGACCGGTGATCGATCGTCGGGCATGCGGCACCTGAGGACCTAGTAGCAATGGTAGGAGACAGTTCTTGCATAGGGGAAGAGGCACATGCAGATCATCAGAAGATACAGATCCACGCACGCACGCACGCAAGGATAGCTTCATCAGAAGACAGGACTGCGTTCTGTTCTTGGGGTCTGTTTCTTGAATGTGCATCTCACACTCTCGATTTTGTATATATGATGTTGTAATGTGTACAGATTAGTAGTTTGCATGGTGGGGAAACAACTAATGCTGACAAATTGTATGTACTGCTGTGCTGTGCATTTCAGTTCATGTTAACACAAACACAGATTTCATATATACAGTAGTAGTTGGTGAATACTTCTGCGATCGAATGCATATTTACGGGGATCTATTTTTTTATTTATTTTCTTCTTTGAATATCAAAGAAAAAATAAATAACCACATGTGTGGTGTTATCAAAGTGACAACCACATGTTTTTTTTTCTGATAAGAGCTACTACATGGTTACATAGAAAATAAGGGGTGTTTGGATACACCCCACTAAAATTTAGCACCTATCACATCGGATGTTTGGATGCTAATTAGGAGTATTAAACATAGGCTAATTACAAAACTAATTGCACAGATGAGGTCTAATTTGCGAGATGAATCTATTAAGCCTAATTAGTCCATGATTTGACAATGTGGTGCTACAGTAACCATTTGCTAATGACGGATTAATTAGGCTTAATAGATTCGTCTCGCGAATTAGCACAGGGTTCTACAATTAGTTTTATAATTAGCTCATGTTTAGTCCTCCTAATTAGCATCCGAACATCTGATGTGACATTGCTAAAATTTAGCACCAAGTATCCAAACAGCCAAGGAGGAAAGAAGGGCAACAAGGGTGGAAAAGGATTTATTCCTTGAAAATTGCTTGTGGAGAGCATTGGGTACGCTAATATGTCTTGTGAAAAGAGAAATGTATGCTATTTATATCTTGTATAATGTCACTCATGGTAGTTCGGACTTTCTTCCTCTATCTTAAATGATATAGCTGTGCTTCTGCTAGTTTTTCATGGGAAAAAAACTATAGTACCCTTATTTCTAAAAAAAATGCCTAACATGATGTGGCAGTGCTAATGCCGCCTTTTCAAAAAAGAAAAAAAATTCTATAAAATGCTCATTTTTTACTTATATTTGTTCATAAAACTTTCTATGTATTCAAGTGATTTGTCAGAAAACAATTTTTCTCCAAACTTATGGTTTCATAATAACCGATAAATCTTTAATATTCTGGAGTGAAAAAGAAAGAAAAGGCAGGGGTTAAAAGCAAAAGCTACGCGCGGCCAAATACAGAGGAGACGGAAAAGGGCGTCGCAACCGCCCAAGGCCGGCCCGGCCCCATACATCGACGACAGTGTGCATTATTACGCCCCATTGCTGCCGTCGGCCGGCCGGCGAGTCGACAGGGAAAATCACCGAGGCGAGAGCGAGATGTCCTTCTTCTTCCGCATGGCGTCGCGGCTGCGGCCATCGACGCCGGAGGAGGTGGTCCGCTCCATCAAGGACTCCTTCCTCGCGCTCCACACCAGGACCCACGCCAAGGTGATTTACCAATCTCTCCTCCTCCCCGTCCCCTGCTTCTCGCGTCCCCGCCCCGCCCGTCGCGCCTCCTGTTCCTGCGCCTTTTTCTTTGGATAGCCCGATCGATCCATGTGCTGCCGGTCTGGATAGTCCTCGGTGACGGAATCGGATGCAAAGCCGTGATCTTGCAGCGACTGATGTCCAGTTTTGGTAATAATCCCAAGATCATGGCTGTTTGGTTCTCCCCCTCTGCCTGGGGATCATTTCATTCTTTTTCTTTATATAATCGAGAAGTCCCGATTGGTTGTGGACTTGTGGTACTCTCGTGGTATGTTTTGATGGGTTGAAAATGGGATAATGTGCAATCGTTGAACCTCTCGTCGTGATGCTTGAATGAACCACAGAATACTGATTAGTTAAATTAAATTGGTATAGGTAATATGGAGTTGTTAGGGTGTCGCGTTCCTGTATTGCTTTGTTTGTCTCTATCGCGTTGACATTATGCAACTTCTTATTTCCCTTGTTCCATGCTCCTGAAAGCTGCTACTCTCAATTATGCTGGTGATAAGGCTTCTTTGAATTCTTTATCAAATTATGAGAACGCAACTTGTAAACTCTTTGGTGCACACATGACCCATAGTCGCCTTCTTGTTAGGCTCTGGAAGAGGTTGAGAAAAACGTTTCATCCTTGAGGTTGTTGATCTCTGGTGATGGAGAGGTGGAACCAAACCAAGAGCAGGTCCTGCAAATAACCCTTGAGATTTGCAAGGAGGATGTCATTTCCCTCTTCGTCCAGAATCTACCTTCCTTGGGTTGGACAGTATGTTGGCTCTCCATTAAACGTCTTTACCTGTTTTTACATACCAACGTGTTGAACCGATTAGTTCTGTGGTTGCAGGTAAGAAAAGATCTGGTTCACTGCTGGTGCATTTTGCTTAGGCAGAAAGTTGATGAAAGTTATTGCTGCTTTCAGTATATTGAAAACCATCTGGAGCTTTTGGATTTCCTTGTTGGTTGGTAAGCCATCCATTTCTTGATTATAAGATGTCAAATAAACCATTGCCACATGAACATTGGCTTTTGGGTGATAGTTTGATTATAGACAGGTGGCCTGTAGTTAGCTAGTTGCTTTTTTCTCATATTACATCACATAGTCACCTTTATGGACTTCTCTAATTGTCAAATGAGGTCTTAACTAGTTGCTTATAGCTAAAGTTTGGGCCTTTTGCTACTTGATTTTCATCTACTTGTGGTAACAGCTTTTGACTTTATTGATCCATTTTTTGTGTCTACATTATATCCTTTTATTTAAGTTTAATTGTTTAATTATTTTCTTACAGCTACAAGAACGTGGATATTGCATTGAACTGTGGGAATATGTTAAGAGAATGCATTAAGTACCCAACACTAGCAAAGTAAGGGTTAAAATTTCCCATTCATTTATGATTCCCTTTTGTTCATGGTTCATTGACTATGCATACCTTAAACAAATTGAGATGATCTATGTTTTTGGGTCTACCTTGCTGGAAACTCTCCTTTTCTATATTAAGTAACACATAAAAGCAGCTTGCTCTCTGATGATGTATGATAATCACTATAACAGTAAAAACAGAAGCTGGACATATGATTTTTTAATTTAGACTTGGAAGTCAAAAAAGACAACACCATAGCAATTTTACAGGTTATAATATACAAAAACTAGTTACATCTTTCTACTTTCAACTTCTAATGCATCGTGTACTAACTCAGCCGTCAGATCAGGTCTATTCCATGTTCAACTCTGCTGAGAACTTGAGATAGATCCCTACAATAGCACCAAGTTCCCTAAAATTTAAATTGCATGTATTTGATTTTGAAGTGCTCTTTCACATACATATTGGAATCTGGTAGCTTTGAACTGTTCTTTGAGTATGTTGAGCTGCCAAACTTTGATATTGCTCTCTGATGATGTATGATAATCACAAGTAAAAACAGAAGCTGGACATATGATTTTTTAATTTAGACTTGGAAGTCAAAAAGACAACACCATAGCAATTTACAGGTTATAATATACAAAAACTAGTTACATCTTTCTACTTCCAACTTCTAATGCCTCGTGTACTAACTCAGCCATCAAACCAGATCTATTCCATGTTCAACTCTGCTGAGAACTTGAGATAGATCCCTACAATAGCACCAAGTTCCCTAAAATTTAAATTGCATGTATTTGATTTTGAAGTGCTCTTTCAGATACATATTGGAATCTGGTAGCTTTGAACTGTTCTTTGAGTATGTTGAGCTGCCAAACTTTGATATTGCTTCTGATGCTTTGAACACCTTCAAGGTAAATCCATGTGCAAATTTTATTTCTCTGTAACTTAAACTCATATTGATTGTTGAAGAATCAATATTGATGGTTGTTTTTGATAAGATTGTTGCAGGATCTGCTTACCAAGCACGAAATTGTAGTTGCAGAATTCTTGGGTTCCCACTATGACCAGGTCACCATCTTGTTCTGACACCTTTATTCATGTCAATGATAAAAAGACAAAAGGCAGCAGAAAACTTTTGTTGCATAAAGTTCCATTAAAGCATACTCTAAAGGGTAGCGTTGTATGTTGTTTCACTAATGCCCTATTCTAAAACTGTAATGCAGTTGTGTCAATACTTGAACGGTTGAATCAGATTACCTGCATGCCAGATACATTCTGTTTGTTTTTATGTATCCTCTGATCAAGTAATCTTTTCCAGTTCTTTGAACTCTACTCAAGGCTCTTGTCGTCAGCTAATTATGTAACGAGAAGGCAGGCAATGAAGGTTTGACTATTTTCAGCTTCACCATATTATCATCTCATTCACTTCAGAAGGAAACTTATAGAGCCATCTGTCGTTGTCAGTTCCTTTCAGAATTTTTACTGGAGGCTCCTAACTCTCAAATAATGAAGCGATACATCGTGGAAGTTCGTTTTCTGAATATTATGATCAATCTGCTAAAGGTATTATTTATATTGTTTTAACTTTTATTTTGGAAATAAAAGAAAATATTTTTTTACGATCACTACATTACTCTCGCTTCAACAATGTAATTTCTCATCCTGCATAAAACTGTACGTTCTATCTGAAAAGTTTCAGCAGTTGCCCTCTTTTTTATCCCGTGAAGTGCATTTGGATGGTTTATTACTGAGAAATACATTGATATAGATATTCTTAAACCTTGAATCCATGCACTCATTGAAAGGCTCTGTCCTGCGTGAATATTTAACTTTTTCATGCACTTCAAATTGATCCTGTAGCTCTGTTTCTAATAACCTGCACCTTTTGTAGGATTCAAGCAAAAATATCAGAATATGCGCTTTCCACGTTTTCAAGGTGTCATCTTTTAAGTGTACATACAGATATATGTGGCCGTGCATTTGAATGGCCCCTATTAACCATTTCCTGTGTTCAAACAGGTATTTGTTGCCAATCCAAACAAGCCTCGCCCTATAATTGAAGCTTTGCTAGAGAATCGCCGAGAACTGTTGAAGCTACTCCACAATCTTCCTACAAGTAAAGGTACTGTTGTGCATGGATGTCTTATTTCCACATTGAACCACTTGGCCAGTTGGGGAATCTAGACTCGGAACAGACCAGAACACCATAATGTCGAGGAAAGATGTCATGGAAGTATTGTAAGATCGCTGTTTTTGCTCCTTTATACAGGTGACGATGAACTTGATGAGGAGAAAGACCTGATCATTCAGCAAATCCAGAAGTTGGCATGATCATCAACGCAAAATCTTCAAGTTATCGGTCAGCAATGGCACCATGTCCGTTTCGAGTGCTTTCAGCATCTGTCAACCATACTACCAAAGGGTCGGAAAACGTGTATATCGCACTGCATGCATGTAGCCTCCAAGAGCTATTGTTTTTTTGGAGGGTTTTGCTGTTGGTCTCAGGAGACCGTGGCAAAGGATTGTCCTGTTTGAAGGATTTTGCAGTTGGTCTTGGGAGGCCATGATAAAGGGTTACAGGGAAAAGAGAGAGACAGTCAGACAGAGGTGCACGCACGAGAGAGAGTTTTCTTTGAGAGAAAGAGAGAAGGTGTCACCATTGTAAATAAAGTTGTAATGTGGTGTGTGCTGTCAGCAGATTCAGAGTATGTGTAATTGCTTGTACTACTTTGAAAAGAAATATCTAGTGCTTCCAGAACTTAAAAGACCATGCAAAGTCATGGAAAACCACTACAAATTCCAATGTTGCAGAATATGTTATCACCGGACCTTCCCCAAACCTACTCAAATGATTCCATGTAGCAGGACTATTATACTGGGAAATTCGCTGAAACTAGCATGAACAAACGCATTTAGAGACCGTATTAATCAGCAACCAAAACCTGAAGCCCGGAAACATACACTGCCACCATCGAACACCTAACGAAATATAGACGACAACAGCATCCAAGTTCAAGCAGGAATCAGAAAGTGCAGCAGCACACGACACACCAGCAAGATAGACCGACGACAACAACATCCAAGTTCAAGCAGGTAGCAGTAAATTCAGAATCCGAAAGTGTAGCAGCATACGATGCACCAGTACGATAGACGAGTTACGGAAGGGAACAAATCAAACTACGGCACGACAACCATTGTCTCGTTTTCACGAATCACAACTGATTAGAATCCAGAAGCCAATTTGCGGTTGCCATATAGTCGGCCAGTACGCAGCTGATTTTCATGCACGCTGCTCGGTGCCTGGGCCTCATCTAGCGGCAGCACCGGCCGCAGTTCTGGCACCTGCTCCCACCACAGCAGGGATGCAGCGGAAACAGGATGTAACCCTCCTCGTCACGGTAACTCTGCACATGCAAAGGTAGTCAAAACAGATGGGAGAGCATCAGAACCAACACGACTAAGAGCAGATAAACAAGTCTTTGGTTGAAAGGAAACCACACAATGCCTAATAAGAACCAGTTATCTTCACGTAAATGAAAGCCAAGGAATGAAATCTAGTGTATTGTTTTCTATTTGGGGTATTTGGTTTCCTGGATCAACGCATATCATAGATAGCTATGGTCTATAGCAGGACCGTCACATGGATGAGGTGATGATAAAGCAGCGATTCAATGTAGCCATAAAACATACCACCAAATCGTCAATCAACTAGATCAAGTTCGAAGTTAGCATCGGATGGTACACCATAGCACCAATCGTTCCTCACACCAAAGACACCACGAACAGATTTGCAGAGACCAACCGTTATTCCTCCTACTATTCTTCTATTTCTGTGTTGTGTAGGAGGGCTAATAACCAGATGCATGGACCTTCTCAGGAACTTGTATGAACAATCGAGTCCAGAGGGTCCTAGCAAGAAATACGAGGCTCGGGAACCAACCCATTCTAGAACACCTAAATATGCTGAACATAACACAGAACACAGTAATTTTGCGAATCGCGCGCTACCCCAGATTTCAAAGGCTAAGTAGGAAAACGAGATGCAAATAGATAAGCTCGGGGCGATCAGGATTTCAGAATTCAAGTTCGCGGGCATATCCACCGCGACGCAACAACAAAGCAGTAGCAGTAACTGATTGCGCTCATGGAGATATATGAGAAAACAAAGATGCGTACCTCAGTGCCGGTGAACATGTGGAACCACGGCTCCGAGCCCGTCCAGCGCGCGCAGTACCGGCCCCCATAGACGACGACGCGGAAGGTGTCGTGCCCGACATGGTGCCCGCAGAGCGCGGCGGAGAAGCCCGCGCCGCAGGTCACGCAGAACGAGTCCCTGCCCCCGCCGCGGGCGGGGCCCTGCGCCGCGCCGGACTGCGCCCCCTCGGCGGCGGCGCGGACGACGACCTGGTGGCCCTGGCCGCGGTGGTGCGCGCCACAACAGTGGTTGCAGAAGGCGGCGGCGCAGGGCACGCAGAAGCGATCCTCCATGCAGGGCGCGGAGAAGTCCTCCTCGAGGAGCCGGACCCATGCCTGCGTGCGTAGGAGCAACACGCGCGCCGCCGACGGCCCCCGTCAGCACTCAGCAGGTAGAAGTAGAGCAGGCGAGCGAGATCGGGCAGAGGAACCACGCGGCGGTTGCTGCTAGATCGCTACGGCGAGTAGAGAAGAGGGGAGGAGAAGATCCACTCACCTCGGGGTTCGCCATTGCTGAGATCGGGAAGAGGGGATTGGGGATTGGGGTTCGTCCGGGCAGAAGCGCTGAGAGAGTGGTTTATGTGGGTTTACGGCCTAGGCTGCTAGGCATGTTCTCTATTTGAAGCGCCGCCCACACACTGATTTTGTTGCCCTAGAACTGTCGTTTTTTATATCCATTGGATCATGGCTCAACGACCCAGATGATGCATTTTAGGGGGTATGGAAACCCTAACACTACCTTCACAGCTCATCTCCGCCCAAGCTCCGCCACCATACTCTTCAATTTCTCTACCAACTCATTGTAACGGTCGTGCAATATTAATATGATCTGTCATTCCCTACATTTTTCTTATACGTGAAATATGCTCTTTCTTGTTGACCACGCATACCTCTTCTATTTTTCTCATACAAATACCATTATTGCCTATTCTTCTATGCCTGAGTTGCCCGTGTTATAGGCTCCACCACCGCTCCTACTGATGTTTCCTCATCGCCTTATACGCCCTACTGCTCTCTTACCTCTATGGATACATGGCTCCGACGGTCCCGACGTGCAGCGGCGCCTCATCATCCACCTATCACCCGCAGCCATCACCAAGATCATGGGTCACTCTACCGCTTTGTCGTCCACCCTTCCGCTAAGGAATTGAGGTTTGGGAAGGGAGCAGTTCCTGAGCCCAAACACTAGACCTATAACCTAACAACCCTTATTCTTTTCTCACGCGAGCTGCTTCAGGTGGCGTAAGTGCGTGACCTATTTGCATGTTAAACTTTACCTTTTTTATTTTACTTTGGATTCATAATTTTATCATCTTATTAGTGTTGGCAATAACTAGGCTTAGGTTTAATTGTCCATCTTCTCTAATATTATGAAAAGTATTCAAGCATATTCTTTGGTTAGGTGGGTGGTAAGTGGTATTGGATATTATTTGGTTATAGTCACATGTATATCATGATTGTATTTATGGTAATTTATTACTCATTTGTCTTATATGTATCTTGTTGTTTTACCATGAGTCTTTGACCAATGATTACTCTAATAGAACATATTTTGATCTAAAATTAATATTTTTTAAATGATAAATTGATACCATTAGATGCTAATGCAAAAGTATGTTACTCATGATTATGATTTCGCACCATATACATTATATATTCATAGATCAATCAAACAAGGCTAGGGAGAAATTGTTGGCTTAGTCCAACCATATCCCACATGGGATCCATATCAACGTGCTCACGCTCACATTCACAAAGGGGCTCAACAAGGGAGAGAGCGCGACTAAAGCACATCCATCAGCAAATTGAACCCTTGCGTACAAGAACTGCGATGCGAGCGTCCGGAAGCTTAGCAGTTAGCAGCAAAGGCGGGACTCGGACGTTGTTCAGGTCCCTACTTGGACGATAGCGCCTTGCGGACTCTGGTGGAGCCCACCCAGCTGGTCTTCGCCTTGGTCTGCTGAGCCTTGTCCCCAGCCTTCGCATCCGCCGCGGTCACCATTCCGTCCGTGACGTCCGGCGGTGGCGCGGGCACCGGCGGCCCCGGTGGCGCGCTGGCCACCGCCGCCTTCTTGGCGACGGCCGGCAAGCGTACAGGAGCCGGCGACGGCGTGAGTGGCTGCGGTGGGGCCGGCACTGGCGGGCCGCTGTGCTTGTGCTTAGGGGCAGGCCCATGCGCAGCGCCGGCGCCAGCACCGGCGTCGGCGGGCTTAGCAGCTCCGCCGTCCTGGTGGCGGACTGTGAGGCGGCGGAGGGGCCGGAACGCCGGCCGGGCATGGAAGGCCCTCTGGAGCCTGTCGCAGATGCTCGGCGGCTTGCCGGCCGCGGGGGCCGTCGCCGCCGCAGTCTCCTCCTTGTCCGCCTGCATCATGTACAAGTTTGGGAGTGCTCTTCCGAAGGGCAGAGTGAACTTTTTATAGGCAAAAATGGTAGCTTAGGACCACTGGTGAGTGGTGACGTGAACCTGATGGAAAAGCACTGCAGTTTGCATCCGTTCTTTTCAACTGATGCTCTGCCCACAAACGAACTAAAGAGAGCATCTATGAACCGACGATAAGCGGCATCACATTCGCCGGGCAAAAAGCTGAGGCTGCTTTCGCATCACATGTTACAGAAACTAAACTACCGCCTGTCGAGATCTTTCATAGAAGTCGAAGTGAAAGCGTAGCTGAGATCTCTACATGTACAAGCGAACTCGTATCTGAGATCTCTTCATGTAGAAGTGAACTAGTTTTCAAAACTTGCAGTCAACAGGTTCAGACTTCAGAGGAGAATAACTAGGTTTCCAGCATCTACCGACCTACACCACTATATATCAAGTACCCATGCCACTCGAGCACAACAATTTTACACTTCATTTCCAAGTTTTCTGTTTCAGCTCACTCTTTCCTGCTGCTTCCCGGATCCAGCAGCTCTGGCTCTGGCTCTGCATTGAACAAAACAACCATTGATTTCATAAGCCGGTACACAGTATCAGAAAGGGTGAAAATAGCTCCCTCAAGATTACTCCGATACAGAAACCAGCTATGGCCATCAACAATATTTTCATATTATAAAATAAAACGAGTTAACATGCCAATTAACCTGTTGAGTTTTTCTAACCGGCAGAATCCACTTTGGAGTGCCAATATTTCTTTTGCTATACCATGTTACCGGGTACCAAATGCGTAAAACGTTGCACCTTATTACCAGCCCAGAAAAAAGCATTGCGCTGTACCTTTTTATTCAGCACATTGCATAGCCTCCAATTCCAAGAAGAAATGCGCCAGAAGTTGCAAATGTCACGGCCCAAAACTGGCACCACCTGTCGACAGACCCTTAGCGAGAACACACCCAGATAATATTCCAGATGCAAATCGAACAAAATATTCTGAAGCGTTTCAATACCTCGCGTCACTGCCAAGATTTGAGACAATTTTGTCAATGCTACTTCTTGAAACGTGGAACGGCCCGCCATTTCTTGGACGTTTGATCAGAATTTCTCCAGAATTACCTTTAACAGCCTGTTCAGATTACACGAAAATAAACCAAAATATAATGAAACAGATACTTGTCAATGTGCCAATACAGTTACACAACCATGAAAATTTATGACTAATTACCTCGCCAACGACAGTTAAGTTAGTGCCTGTCGGAAGAGTCCACTCAGTTCTCCTTAGTCCAAGTATCTGCAGAAAAATATCTTACAATTAATTTCCTTCCTGCTGGCAGAAGAATTTAAAGTTTAAGGTTTGTTAGATAACCTTGATTGAGCATTCACATCCACATGTTCGAGGTTGCTTCTCAAAGTCCACACTTTCAAGGCGTAATATAGAGCCATCTGCATTATGAGCCCTAACAACCTCCAAACGCCCAGTACCATCATCCTAGTAAAAGTAAGATGTCAGACAATGTTTTAACCTGAAAGTTATAGCCAGTCATGTACACGGAAAAAAAAAGATGCGGTGCCTCTTAGATGCTCAAAAAGGATATAGTAGACAAGTGAATAGAATGGTCAAGGAAAAATCTAAGACTTCAAGGCAACGGTAAACCCATCATATCTGCAAATCTGTCAACATAACAGGTTTTTCACCAAGTATGCGAAGAAAAGCAGAAGCGCAATAAAGGTTTCAAAGGTAGGCCACTTGAAACTATTTGTGTCAACATCTAAACGAAGCTAGACATGTATTCGTAGCAAATTACCAGGTACCAAGGAACCTCTTTTCTTTTAGAAGATATCTGCTCTGAACATTGAACCCATCGTTCATTATCATTTTCCTTCTTCCTGACCATTATCATTTCAGTACCATCTTCATCCTTCGTCTTCTTTACCACCATGTATTCCTTAACATCCTCCTCCTGCTTCTTCAGAAAGATCTGTGTTACCTACAAAAGACAGACATGTCAACGGAAGCATAAGAAGCAGCAACATTTGAAGCAATTTTTCAATGAACACGGAACTTTTCATGAAATCAGTAAAGTCACATTGTTTTCAACTATTACAGCTTCCAGGCCACTCTGCTCACCGACAATTGGTGTGTCTGATCCAACTCGTCCAGAGAGAGTTACAAGAGGAAGGTACCCGTATGAGGCGCCCAGTGCCATAGCTGTCAAGGACGCGCACACGCATAAAAGAGAGAACAAGTAAAAATGTAAGTACTGGTTCTATAGACTTGGGCAGCAACACTTTTATTTTCTAGAATATGCAGGAGAGCTGCGTATCATTCCATTAAGAAGAGAATGAAAATATTTTTTTTACAATGCGGCCTAACCGGGTGCATGCACATGCATACGGATACAAAATTCGAGATTCCCATTACATGTTATTACAAAAGCACCCTAGGAAAGAAAATCCTGGAGAATAGTCTCCTAGCTGGTAGCAGCAATATGCCATCCGAGAGCTGCGAGGCAACACGCCCCTGCTGCACACCAGGGAAGGGCTTCTTCAGTTATCACCCCGATTAGCTGCACAGGGGTTTTGTCCGTCGCCCTTGCGAAGACTCAATCATTCCTTTCCTTCCAAATCTTCCAAGAGACCACCATGAACGTTGAATCGAGGCCTCTTGTCCTGATGGCGTCAAGTCTGCTTCGCTTCTGTATCCACCATTCCATCAGAGAATCATTCAAAGCCGGTGGGACGTTCTGAATGCCGATTATTTGGCTGACGGCCAACCACACCTGCTGAGTGTAGGTGCATCGCGCAAGGAGGTGTAGGCTCCTGGTTACAGAGTGCACAATCGTCGCTATTTTGGAGCCTGTGGCGCTTGCAACGTGCAGGCATCCATAGGCGTTCTCGCAGCGCTAACCAAGCAAAGAACTTGACTTTCAGGGGAGCCCATGTGCGCCACAGAGCTTTAGTTTCTGGGAATGTCGTCGAGCCGAGGAAGAAGGCTGTATATGCCGAGCGTGAGGAGACCTTGTCTTCAACTTCGACGCGTAGCTGGACATCAGAAACTGCATGCCAAAGCTGAACATATTGGGACAGCGCTTGCACTGTAGCGCGTCCGACAATATCCCTTATCCATCTCTTGCCATTCAGGGCGTCGGCCACCGTCCGTGTCCGTTTGATCTTCGACTTGATCATGTGGCAAAGTTCAGGAGCTATTATTATAAGGGGATGATTGCCCGAGCCAATTGAGCAGCAACACTAAACAAGACCATTAAACAGACCTTGGTGCAACTTTTACAAATTACCCCAATTCCGAGTCTACATCATGAAAACACTGAATACAAGCTATCCAATTGACAGTGAACTAAGCAAATTAGATCTCTTAAGGAATCTAAATTTCATTACACATGTTCTAGTATAACCAAACTACAACAATCAGGAGCAAGGAGCTAACAGCAGAAAGAGTCCACGTATATAGGGCATAGGGGACAGCCAAGCATGCCAATGCGACACAATCTAGCTTCAGAATCAAACTAATCGATTCCAAAAAATGAGCACCGGGTTAGGTTGCACCTGAACCGATTGCCCCCTATCCCCTGCCAGCCATCAAAACCCAGCCGGTTTAGAGAACTTTTAGGCGCATGGGTAGAAAAATTAGCCCCGATATTAATAACCAAGCACCAAGCAAATTCGCAGTAAGCCCCGATCGGCACATATATACTCACACAAATCGGAGATGCGGCTGAACTTGCGCGCCGATCGCAGCTCGTTGGCGCTCCTGCACGCACGAAGCAAAGCAATGACGATGCATTCAGACCCGAGGCAAGAGGAAGAGCAAACGAGGTAGGAGAAGATCGACAGCAATGTGTGCAGTCAGGAATTCAGGATGTGATGTACGTACGCATCATAGCTCCACCCTAGGAGGTACTCCCTCCGTCCACGGATACTAGGCGCGATTCAAAAATTGCAAAGACCAAGGAAGACATTAATCACGGCTCGTTGCCAGAAAAAACATTAGGTTCCTCCCCGTAATAACTTCACGCTCCGCATTCTCCGTAACGCGCCGTTAACCGAGCACGCTCCGCATTCTCCGTCTCCAGTGCATGCATGCACCATGCATCTCCGTCTCTAGTGCATGCATGCACCATGCAGCCGCTTGCGCGAGTTTTTCCGAGAGCCCGCGTTCCTTCCCGTTTCCACACGCGTTTTTTCCTTCCAATTTTCACACCTGCATGCAGATCCAAATCTCACCCGCGCTATTTTTTTGGCTTTCATCTACATCTGCTAATTTTTCAGATTCATCTACGCCCGCACTATCTTTTCAGCTGTTGGCGCCTAACTAGTTTGGTTTTTCGTCATGCAAGTGGCGCCACTAATGGCTCGTTTGTGTTCCTATAAATAGGCAATGCAAGCACGCGTGCGGCTGACAACATTCCTTTCTCTAATCTTCCTTCTTTGTTTGAACACCATGCCTGGTTTAGATTTGAATGAACCTATCAACTGGGATGAGATTGGGGAATTTGAGGGAGAAGTACATGAGTTGAACTACGACTATGTTTGGGATGACGGCAACGAAGGTAATCACAGAGACTTTTCTCTTTTTTTTTGTATTCTTTCATTGTACGAGCGGTGTACTTATTGGCAATGATACAGCTGACGGCGAAGACAACAACGACCAAGATGAAGATGGCCAAGGTGAAGGTGACGGCAACACAGCTGAAGCAGAAGCAGTCCATGGCGAACCTGAAGCAGTCCATGGCGAACCTGAAGCAGGCAGCGGTGCACACACAGTGCAGCAAGTTCAAGGGGCGGCCTCTGTGCAGCAAGTTGAGGAAGCTGGTTACGTGCCTCAAGCAGACGCCGGCGATGAAGCTGATGTTGTGGCATTTGACTCAGGTACTCCATTGCATGCACTCATTATTTTATTTTTATTTTTATGCATGCAAAGCTGAATGAACAGTCCCATGCAAAATTTGAGTATGCCAATGTCTTTGTGTAGGCACTCCTGCCAATATCAAGAGGAGGCGGTACTACCCTCCTGAATTTAAAAGAATCATGTACGCGATGTGCTTAGAAAGAACAACTCCAGGCGTGCTGAAGGAGGGAGTGACGAAATCTGTTGCTAGTGATATGGGGGTGCCGTTGAGAGTTGTCCAGCGTGCATGGCGTGAGGGGAAAACTGGTGGTGGAATTTCAGCTTTTGATTCCAATAAGAAAAAAAATTGTGGCGGTAAAAAACATCCATTTAACCCAGATGTAATCAAAGATGTGCCACTTAGAGAGCGTCAAACTATCCGTAGCCTAGCCAATTCCATTAAGATGCCAAAGAGCACATTGCATAAGCGTCTACAAGAAGGAAAGTTTAGGCACCATACAAATGCCATAAAGTTCACTTTAACTGAACAAAACATGAAGGAACGTGTGCGATTTTGCACACAAATGCTTGACAACCTTAGCTTACCAGATGACCCAACATTCAAATCTTTGTACAATGTCATTTTCATAGATGAGAAATGGTTTTATAGGACAAAGAAAAACCAAATTTATTACTTGGCGCCGGGCGAAGAGATCCCTCGTAGAGCTGTGAAGAGCAAAAATTTCATTGAAAAGGTGATGTTTCTTGCTGTGACAGCCCGCCCAAGGTTTGAGAATGGTGTATGCACATTTGATGGTAAAATAGGAATTTTTCCCTTCACTAAATTGGAGCCGGCCAAGAGAAAAAGTCCCAATAGGCCGAGAGGTACGAATTTTAATTTTGTTTAAATAGGAGCACTAAGTATAGCAACTCTACTTATCTTGGTTACTCTACTTGCATGCATGGTTGATTACAGGAACCATGGAGCTAAAGGCCATGACATCGGTCAACAGAGAAACTATCCGGACGTTTCTAGTCGACAAGGTCTTGCCTGCCGTCAAAGAAAAATGGCCTGCTGAAGAACGAGGACGCCCAATATTCATTCAACAAGACAACGCGAAGACTCACATTGCAGTTGATGACCCGGATTTTTGCCGTGTTGCAAAAGAAGATGGGTGGGATATAAGGTTGACGTGTCAGCCACCCAATTCTCCTGATCTTAATGTTTTGGATCTAGGCTTTTTTGCAGCCTTGCAGGCATTGTTTGAAAAGTCATCTCCGTCAACCATCCAAGAAATTGAGGCTAATGTGGTTAAAGCCTATCTAGAATACCCGGTGGACAGGGCAAATCGTGTGTTCCTTACACTACAAGCATGCATGAGGGAGATTATGCTTGCAAAAGGAGGACAGCATTACAAAATTCCGCATATGAATAAGGGAACATTGGAGAGAACTGGTCAACTTCCAATAAGGCTGCAAGTAGAGAAGGAAATTTATGTAGATGCAGTGCGTTTCATCACTGCATAGCTTACAACATGTCTCTTTTTTGTTTGATCTTCAGCAAACTAGACTGCATGTAATCGATTACATCATGAAAACATTTAGATCATTCATGCAATTCAGGAAAACTAGGAAAAATGATTTTGTACATCATAGGACGGACGATTGCAAGGGCCTTCTCATTTGCTTCCCTTTCTTTTTCTCTTTCGGCAGCAACAGCTGCAGCAATGCTAGCTTCTTCCTCGACGTCCTCAAATGAGTCTGGAACATAGGTGTCGCCGGCTAGTGAGTCAGGGACATACCGAATGCTGTCAAAGTCGATCTTGGCGCCATGATCGACATCGGCCTTGGTCGCGAGCGGATGACCTCCAGATTCACCGTTGGCTTGCTGCTGCATGGAGACGGCATCTTCATAGCTTTTCTTCGCCAGCTGCCGCGCGCGGATGGCACGGACACGAAAGGCTCGAGCGCAGCGGAGCTCTAGCTGCGCTTGCTGCTGCATGCATCGGGCGCGCATGCAACGGGCACTCACGACCTGCCGCTTCGCCATCGTCGGTCAAATGCAAGTGAAGTGGTAAGAGATGAGAAGCCAGCGAGAGATGCATGCAAGGACTACTATTCTGGGTAGATATATGGACTCAGTTAACGCCGTAACGTGTAGATTCAACGGGAGGGGAGTGGTACGAGGAGTCCAGCGCTCCAGCAATTAATCCAGTCGCCGATCCAGCGCATGCGCAGCCCCTTGCGCCTAGTATCCGTGGACAAATAGAAAAAGTAGTTGCGCCTAGTATCCATGGACGGAGGGAGTAGCACCCAGCGCCGGCGCAGCAGCACGCGAGCCCGCCCCACAGGAAGCCCGCCCCGCCGCCGCCGAAGCCGTCGTGGCGCTGGCGGTACATCGCGGAGCGCTTCGATCTCTAGCTTCCGACGGAAGAGCAAAGCAAAGGCTTTTCCGGACATGTGATTCTTGAACTCCACGAGACGAGAGCCTCTGGCTGCCTGGGTTCGTGCCAGCGGACAGCTAATCTGCGGCGGGGGGTCTCGTGATCGAACGGAACACTGATCAGCGGCGGGCGGGCGTCGTATTCCGTCTCAGCTGAAATCCACTTTGGACACAGAGAGGATAGAATCCTAGCTCATCAAAAGGATTTTTGAAGGAACTTCTGCCAGGAACTCTACCAAAGCTCGAGAACACAACCGTAACGGCCAGTGCCGGTCTTCTCCAGAACTGAATACTGATACAGAGAACAGCTCGAGGCGTCGCCAACAATTTTTGGAGGGGATTAACTACTTTGCCATGCATCTACATTCTATCAGCACTCACACGACAATACGAGATCACTGCCTCCTTGCCACTGCTTCCTATATCCAATATCTCCGACCGTTCTGCAATGAACAAAATAGTCGTTGGTTTCATAAGTCCACAGCAGGAGATAGACAATGCAAGTCACATAAAGAATAGATCCATCTCCAACTCCAATACAACATCACTTTGTTCCAAAAACGACAATCTCTGCACCTTAATATTACCAGTCAATGCTACAAGCGCCTATGGTTAAGTATTTCCTGAGGAATGTAAATTTGTACACCAGAATTCGATTAGTATTAATTAGCATGCAAACCGTTGGGTTTCATTGGCCTAGTACAAGTAGTGTGTACTCCCTCTAATCCAGAAAATAGATCAATTTAGCTTTGTCCTGAGTCAAACATTTTCTGCTTTGACCATCAATAACAAAATATATATATAAATTGATTGATATTACAAGATTCGTCATCAAACATACTTTCAAAATATGTAACTCTTTCTTTTAAAATAATTTATTGTTTAAGATTTTATTGGTCAAAATATTGGAGACCATATCGATGACCTAAATGACTTATATTTGGGATTGGAGGGAGTAATATATTACCTTTCAGTTCAATGCATAGCCTCCAAAAAGGAACATGCCAGAAGCTGCAAATGCCACAGCACAAAATTGGTAGCACCTGTTGGGCATACAAGTATTAGTGTACAAACTTGCTCTAGCAACGATCTAGAAACAAAGCAACCAAATTATCTTAAAGCATCTCCATACCTGGCTTCAGAGCCAAGACCAGAAATAATTTGATCAATGCTACAGCTTGAAACATGAAATGGCCCACCGTTTCTTGGACGTTGAATTGTAATTTTTCCAGAATTATCTTTAAAAGCCTGCTCAGATTACATGAAAAATGAATAATTATGAAGAAATGGGAGACTCTCTTGGTCTACCAGTAAAGTTCTACCCAACCAGGTGAATGCATGAGTATTACCTCTCCAACAACAGTTAATGGAGCCCCAATTTGAAGAATTCGTTCAGTTCGTTTTAGTCCAAAAAAATCTGCAAAATATAACTTACCATGAAGACCATGCCAAGTGTCAGAATAACAGTATAAGGTTTGGTAGATAACCTTCACGGAGCATTCACATCCACAAGAATGAGGCTGCTTTTCAAAAACCTCACTTCCAAGGCTTAAAGAAAAACCATCAGCGCAGCAAACCCCAAGGATCTCCAAATGCCCAGTACCATCAGTCCATCATACTAGTAAAAATAATATATCAGATCATGCTTGATCCTGAAAGTTACAGCTAGTCTAGAAATCATCATGTATGGTAATTGTATTACCTATTTCTCAAAAAAGTCAACAAAATCTACAGTTGTATAACCTGTCTAGAACGCATAATGTATTGTAGCTGTATTACCTAATTTCTCAAAAAAATCACAATCTACAATAATATAGCCAGTATGGACACACATTACAATAGGGCTGGTTCAAAAAAAGGGCGAATGAACCGCAAGCAAGCTAGCCACAGTAGCTGTATCTTACCAAATTCCAAGGAACCTCTTTCTTTGTGGAAGATATCACTATGGAACAGTGAGTCCACTGTCCGACATCATCTTTCTCCTCCTCCTTGATCATCAAGTGTTCATCACCACATTTTTCCTTTATCTTCTTTACCACCAAGTATTCCTCACCAGCCTTCTTTGGTGTCTTCTTTAAGTAGTGTTGTGTTACCTACAAAAGGCAGACATGTAACTGAAAGCATAAGAAGTTAAAACACTTAAAAGCAATAGACTAACAAACATGACGCCCTTGTGAAATCAGTAGTTACATGTTGCTCAACTATTGAAGCTTGCAGACCACTTTGCTGGCCGGTAAGTGGTGTGTCTGATCTAACTCTCCCAGAGACAGTCACAAGTGGAAGATGTCCAAATGAGGAGTCAAGTAGCATAGCTGTCAAAGCACACACATAAAAGAGAGAATAATAAAAGATAAGCCTCGATAGAATCGAGTAAGCATACTACATAGTATCACCAGAATCTCAAATAAACCTAGGGACAATTTTATTTAACATACCAGTAGACAAGTGTAGTCTTCAGTAATTGGTACAATATGAACTAAGAAAACCCTGGATATGCCCCTTAATAGTGCTACAATTTAAATAGATTAAAGCTGCATATATGAATCTAGGGAACTTGCTCCCTCCCTCCATCTTCGAGCATATAGCATTTTAGAATTAGAAATGTCAAATTCTCTCAAATCCGGTGACGAAGTGTCATAACTTTTAACGGAGGGATTATCATAGTAGACATATATTGTTGTGGACAACTTCTTTGGTAGGAAGTTCCACCGAAGGAACAAAGGGCCAGCTAATCCGGGTTCAGCAGATCAGTTAGAATTAGATAAGGATTAGACTCCTAGTTGGTTAAGAATTGTAACAGAATTAGATTGGAGATAGAGTCCTAGTTAGATTAGAGTTGAGTCCTAGTCAGTTAAGGATTGTTGGTTGGCCCAATATATAAGGGCCCGAGGCGCCATAGGTTAGGATCAAGCAGGAACAGATCCTAAACTCAGAGCGTCCCAGGGAGGGCGAGTAGGTACCTGTCGATCTGCTATTGTACTCCTTGCCCAATAAACTAGCCATAACCTCTTTGGTATCAGCTGGGACCTTCCTTGGTTTCTACCTGCCACCAATTGCAGATCCACCACACCCCATATTCCCCTGCGCGCCGCCAACCCCATCGCTCCCACCGCAACAATGGGCGATTCCTTCGTCACCTAGGCTGTCTTTGATGATGCCGTCGCCAAGATGATCACCAAGATGAACGAGATCAGCATGAAGCTTGACAGAGAATTGGGATCTGTCCGCCAGGAAAAAGGGCGTCTCGCCTCCTCCATTACCAATGTCCAAAATCAGGTTCTGGAGAAGAACGGACGCTTCGACGCTACGGGTTCCTCCTCCGGGGGCGACGGGAAGTATGGGCCGCCGCCACCGCCCGTGCATAAGCTCCGCTTCCCCAAGTACGATGGCTCCGACGACCCCCTGGGCTGGCTGCACAAGTGCGAGCAATTCTTTCGCTCCCAGGGCACGCTGGAAAATCAGAAGGTTTGGACGGCGACGTTCTATTTGGAGGGCGCCGCGGGACGGTGGTACTACCGCTTGGAAAAGAATCGCGGCGTCCCTACTTGGCCGGCTTTCGTCGAGGGCATCAACAAGAGGTTTGGACCGCCGGTACGCAGCAACCCCCTCGGCGAGCTGGCCCATCTTCGCCGCACGGGCTCCGTCGACAACTACCAGGAGCAGTTCCTTAAACTCCTGGCGCGATGCGAGGGCGTCACCGAACAACAACAGATCACCATCTTCTCCACCGGCCTCCTGCAACCCATGAGCATCGATGTGGAGATGAACAAGCCCGAGACGTTGGAGGACGCCATGGCGCTGGCGCGTGCCTTCGAGCGCCGCAACTAGGTGGTGGACAAGGGCGCTCGCTCCCTGGTACGCGCGTCGCGCCCCTCCTCCCGCACTGGTTCGTTCTCCTCAGCCCTAGCCAAGCCCCCTGCTACACCGCCAGCCTCTTCTATGGTGTCTTCAACACCAAGCGCTCCTGTCAAGCCTGCGGCGCCACCGGGCGCCCATTTCACGCGCCTCTCTCCAGAGGAGATGGCGCAGCGGCGCCTCGAGGGGCTATGTTTCAATTGTCCAGAGAAGTTTTCAAGGGAACACGCCAAGCAGTGCTCGATGAAGGGCATCTACTGGATGGAGTTGGATGACGACGATGCCGCTTCGGACGGCTCAGGGGAAGACGAGCCGTCCATCTCCCTCAATGCCATCACAGGCATCCAGACGAGCTCCACCTTGTAGCTTGCCACCGTTGTCCAGGCCATGGGCCTCACGGCCTTCGTGGATTCGGGGTCCACCCACTCATTCATCATCGCGGACACTGCCGCCCGGCTTGGGCTCACTCCAGAGGCGCGGACGGGCCTCACTGTCGGCGTCGCCAACGGCGACCGCGTTCCTTCCGCCGGCGTATGCCGAAACGTCGTCGTCCACATCGGCTAGGAGGAGTTCTACGTCAACCTGTTCGTCATCCCGCTCGGCGGCTACGAGCTCGTCCTGAGGTGCGACTGGCTTCGCACCTTGGGGCCTATCCTCTGGGACTTCACCCGGCTGTCCATGGCTTTCTGGCGCTAGGACCATCGCGTCAAGTGGTTCGGGATCAATGGCCGGCCTTCCCCACGGCTAGCTATCACTCAGTCATCGGATCTGCTTGGGCTACTGTTGGAGGAGTTTGCTGATTTATTCTCCATGCCGTTAGGGCTGTCGCCGCCGCGCGCCTTCGACCATCGCATTCATCTTCTTCCGGGTACTTCTCCAGTGGTGGTGCGCCCGTATCGCTATCCGCAGCTTTTGAAGGATGAGATTGAAGCCCAATGCCAAGCCATGCTCGAGCAAGGGATCATCAGCCCCAGTACGTCAGTGTTCTCCTCGCCTGTGCTTTTGGTGCGCAAGGGGGACAGCACGTGGCGCTTCTATGTTGACTACCGCGTCCTCAACCTCAAGACCGTCCGCGACAAGTTTCCAATTCCGGTGGTGGAAGAGCTCCTGGATGAGCTCAAGGGTGCTGTTTTCTTCACCAAGCTCGACCTTCGCAGCGGCTATCACCAAGTGCGGATGCACCCCGATGATGTGGTGAAGACGGCGTTCCGCACCCACCACGGCCACTTTGAGTTCCTGGTCATGCCGTTTGGCCTCACCAATGCGCCGTCCACGTTCCAGGCACTGATGAACGAGGTTCTTCGTCCGTTCCTCCGCCGCTGCGTTCTCGTCTTCTTCGATGACATCCTGATTTACAGCAGGTCCTGGACCGAGCACCTGCAGCATGTTCGCGCCGTGTTCTCCGTCCTTCGCGAGCACGGCCTCGTCCTCAAGCGATCCAAGTGCCTCTTTGGGGAACGTCGGGTGCATTATTTGGGACATGTCATCGCCGATGACGCCGTGGCCAGGGATACTGAAAAAATTGCGGCTGTCCAATCTTGGCCCCGTCCTCGGTCTATCAAGGCGCTGCGGGGATTTCTTAGGCTCACCGAGTACTATCGCCGGTTCATCGCCAACTACGGCCTCATTGCTGCCCCGTTAACGGCTCTTCTGAAGAGGGATGCCTTTGTGTGGAGTTCAGAGGCAACAACAGCTTTTGAGGCACTCAAGGCCACCCTCACAACAGGTCCTGTACTGCAGCTTCCAGATTTTGATAAGCCCTTTATTGTGGACTTTGACGCATCCGGATCTGGTTTTGGACCTGTGTTGCATCAAGGCGCAGGGCCTATTGCTTTTTTCAGCAAGACAGTCGCCCCTCAGCATGCTAAACTCGCGGCCTATGAATGGGAGTTAATTGGATTGGTTCAGGCAGTAAGGCATTGGCGGCCATATCGTTGGGTCCGGGAGTTCATCATTCGCACAGATCACTGCAGCTTAAAGCATCTCCTTGACCAGCGCCTATCCACCATACTGCAGCACACATGGGTCAGCAAGCTATTTGGCTACAGCTTCCAGGTTGAATATAAACCCGGGGTACAGAACACTGCCGCAGATGCATTATCTCGCCGGGATGAACAGGAGGTAACCGGCCACGTCCACGCCATCTCTCGCCCGGAGTTTGCTCTATTCGACGAATTCAGGGAGGAGGCGTCCTCTTTGCTGGAGGTACAGGCTAAGAAGCAGGAGATTGCAGATGGGACAGCAGGATGTAACGCCCGTAAAATACACCCAGTTAAATCACCCGTTAAAAACACCTTCCAAAAATTTTCCGACCACCGAGCTCCGTCAACTCCTTTCCCTTCCGCCGGACCCGCCGTCCTGGCCCCGGCTCGTCAATTCCCTTTTTTCCGCTCCCCGTAATTTTCGCCGCGTGCCCGTCAAGTCCATCACCGCGCGCAGTCAAATCCCGCAATTTCCGCCATCTTTTTTTCCCCTCCCTTCCCTCTCTTTCTCTTCCTTCTTTCTTTTTCCTCCCCTTTCTTTCCCTTCTCTTTTTCCTTCTCTTTCTTCCTCCTCTCCCTTTTCCCTTTCTTCTCTCTCTTCTTTTACTTCCCTGGCACACCCACTTGCGCCACGCGCCAGGCGCCCCTCCCCACGCGGCACGCGCGCTGGGCAGCGCCGCGCCGTGCCGCCCCGCCCGCGCCCGCCGCGCCACGCCGCCCCGCGCCGCGCCGCCCGCGCCGCGTCACGTCGCCCGTGCCACGCCCGCTCGCGCCTTGGCGTCTAGCGCTTGGCTCGGTGCGTCGCGTCGTGTCGCCGGTCACCGGTCGCCGCCCCTGTGGCCTCGTCGACTACGCCGCCACGCCGTCCACGAGCTCCACCACTCCGGCACGCCACCGGCCAAAAGTCCGGCCGCCATCATTACCTCGGCCCTCGCCCGCCCGTGCGCCGCCTATAAAAGGGGGGAGCCGAGCCTTCACCTCCACACCCTCACCACGAGCACCTTGCCTTCCTCCACTCCCACCACCAGAACGCCGACGGCCATTTCTTCTCTCAAGCTCCTGTTGTCTCCAGGAAGAAGAAGGGGTAAATCCCTCTCCTCGCGATCCAACCCACCAATTTCCCTGATTCGCGAACCAGTCCTCCCACCATTCCAAAAATAATTACAGATAGGCCCCTGCTCTCGCGGTTCAGTCCTAAACCCCGTATTAAAGCCCCTAATACTCCTTTAACCCATCATTTCATGCGCCAAATTTCCTCCAACCCACCCCAAATTCGACCACAGCCTCCTCTCATATATTCCTGCCGAGGCATATCAAAATTTCATGAAAATACCCTGTCTACCTATTTTCCGTTCATGTTTCCCGTTCGGAGCTCATCGGGTAAAATCTTTTTCCTTTTTATTTATTGTGTGCTCGTTTGTGTGTGCCGTAGATCGCGGAGTACCCGAGGAGGAGCGTGAGGAGGAGTTCGACCGCGAGCCCGAGCCCGAGCCCGAGGACCAGTACCGCGAACAGGAGCTCCCGGAAGGCTTTGAGAACGGCAAGTCCAATCTCACCCTTTGATGCATATTTAATACCCAGTTTTTCAGACACAACCTATTGGCCTGTTTTATAAAATGCATATCGTTTTATCGCAAGACATGGTTGGATAGCCACCCCTTGATTGTTATGACTATTCCTTGTTGTCCCATATTTATCTCTAAATATGAGTTGCTCTATTTAGACGATAAATACTGCTAGAATGCTTAGGAACTCATTATCCAAATTCAAACATGACTACACTTGTTTACTCGGAAAATAATGTGTGAGTATGTTTAACTGAGGAGTTGGGTTTTCGGGTGTAAAGAGAGGTGGTGGGTGAGATGGATGGGTGTTTCTTGTGTGGAACGCCGGGATGTTAGGCTCGTACCTCAGTGGTTGAGCAGAGTGGGAGATATCCATCTTGTCATGACTAAGGACCGAGTTGATGTGTCATCCTACCTAATTCCATCATCGTACAACCACTCGACCGTTGTATGGGCAACGACTTAGCATAAATCCCACTAGCTAAACTGCTAGGCTTCAGGTGTGCTGGTGAGCAACGGGAGGCCTTGGAAAAGGACTAAGCTCTTGGTGACTTAGGTCCCGGTTTCGGCCCCGTGGATGGGTTGCTAACCCCTTGAGCGCTTTCGTGTTGACTAGTCAGTGTTGGCTAAGGTGGGTAATGGCTTTGTTAGGATCCGTACCGACACTAAGGTGATCGCGATACGGTACCCTACTTGTGGGAAAAGTGTGCAACCTCTGCAGAGTTAAAACCTATCCGGGTAGCAGTGTCCACAGCATTGGACGAGTTACGGCTCGGTCACACAACTAGCTTTTGGGGATGACTGGTATTTTACTGCGTGTGTGGGTGTGTGGAATCTTGGAAGTGTCCGGCAGGTGTGCCGTGCGCTACGGCGGACGGGGAGTCCGGTAGCGATAAAACTTGGATCCTTTGCGTAGGATCAACCCCACTTGATATGTTGCTTACTAAAACGTTTTTCATTAAACCGCTTTGAAATGGAACCCCGCATGTGTCTAAAAATTTAGCTTTACCGCAAATAAACCATAGCTTATTCCTTGATTATTCATATGCATAATCTTGTTGTATCCCCCTCCGTGGATGGGGTTGGACTTGCTGAGTACTTTTGTACTCACCCTTGTGTTGTTACTTCAGAGGAGGATCCGGACTTCGTCGGCGAGGACTTCGAGTAGGAGGTTGCGTCTGCACCCAACGCTGCCCGCGGTGTTGGCCCTTTTGCAGGATGCTTCCGCTGACGCTTAGCTCCGATTGCAGCCCGGAGTCCGACTGGACTGCAACTTGGATTTGTGTTGTTATCGCTTTAGTCTTGCTTTGGGTGTGGCTTGCCCGCCCGCTCCTTCGGGAGCTGTACGGTTTCTGAACTATCTGTTGAATAAATGTGTTATCAGCCTCCTGGGACTGATAAATTGGATCACATTTAGTCTCTACTTATGTGGGGACGCTTCACAGGAGCAGCATGGTCTGTTGTGGATGGATTTGTCATGCATCGGGGCAGAATTTTTGTTCCTGATTCTTCGGCCCTATGGCCGCAAATCCTTGCTGCCGCCCATGGCGCCGGCCATGAAGGTACCCAGAAAACACTCCATCGGCTGCGCGCTTCGTTCTACAGTCCGCATGCACCCAAATTAGTCCGCGATTATGTTCGGGGCTGTGCTGTTTGTCAGCAAAACAAGATAGAGCACCTTCATCCGGTGGGATTGCTGCAGCCTTTGGATGTTCCTCAGTCCGTTTGGAGCGACATTGCAATGGATTTTGTTGAGGGGTTTCCAAAAGTAGGCGGCCGGTCTGTTGTGCTCACAGTGGTCGACCGTTTCTTCAAGATGGCGCACTTCATTGCCTTGGGACATCCCTACACAGCCCTGTCTGTGGCTCAGGCTTTCTTTGATGGCATCGTACGCCTCCATGGGCTCCCATGCTCCATCGTTAGTGACCGTGATCTAGTTTTCACTAGTGCTTTGTGGAAGGAGCTGTTCAGCCTCGCCGGCATCAAATTGCGCCTCAATTTTGCGTTCCGGCCGCAAACAGATGGTTAATCTGAGGTGACTAATCGGGTTCTAGGCGTGTATCTTCGTTGCTTGGCGGGTGATCGTCCTCGCAGTTGGCTGCGCTGGTTGCCTTGGGCTGAGTACTGTTATAACACTTCATATCAGTCCGCCTTGCAATGCACGCCATTCCGGGTGGTGTTTGGCCGTGATCCGCCTTCCCTGTTGTCCTATCAGGCAGGATTGGCCCGTGTGGTGGCATTGGATAAGCAGCTTGTGCAGCGTGATGAGTTTTTGGCGGAGATCAGGGAGCGTCTTCTTCAGGCTCAGGATTATATGAAGGCCACGCATGATAAGGCTCACCGGACGCTGGAATTTGAGGTGGGCAGGTGGGCCTGGTTACGTCTACATCAGCGCTCAGCCGCGGCTATCACTGACAAAACCAATGCCAAGCTTGCTCCTCGCTTCTACAGTCCATTTCAAGTGATTGAACGTATTGGGTAGGTGGCTTATCGTCTTCGCCTGCCACTCAAGGCTCGAATTCATGATGTTTTCCATGTAGCCTTCCTGAAGAAACACCAGGGTCCTGTCCCTGCTCAGATTGTGTCACTGCCGCCTGTGGTTCATGGCCGTGCAGTTCCTATTCCAGAGAAGGTGGTGCGCGCTAAGCCTACAGCCTCATCTTGGGACCTTCTGGTGCAATGGGCGGGTCGTGATGCTGCTGATGCCACTTGGGAGCAGCTAGACCAATTCAAGGAGAGTTACCTTGATTTCAAGCTCGAGGACGAGCTTTTCTGTCAGGGGGCAGAAGTGTTGTGGACAACTTCTTTGGCAAGAAGTTCCACCGAAGGAACAAAGGGCCAGCTAATCCGGGTTCAGCAGATCAGTTAGAATTAGATAAGGATTAGACTCCTAGTTGGTTAAGAATTGTAACAGAATTAGATTGGAGATAGAGTCCTAGTTAGATTAGAGTTGAGTCCTAGTCAGTTAAAGGTTGTTGGCTGGCCCAACATATAAGGGCCCTAGGCGCCATAGGTTAGGATCAAGCAGGAACAGATCCTAAACTCAGAGCCTCACAGGGAGGGCGAGTAGGTACCTGTCGATCTGCTATTGTACTCCTTGCCCAATAAACAAGCCATATCATATATATGGCTATATTACTATAACCGAACCACACCGTTCAGGAGTCAGAAGGTAAGAAAACAAAGAATGTAATGCATGGGACGGCCTAGCATACCCATGCTCCAAAAACGATCAAGCTTTTATATCTAGAAAATGTCAGTCGGTAGCTGGGACTATTACTTTTTGGTTAATTTATACCAACATAACCACATTACTAAAAGGACTGAAACTATGCCGTTGTGTGGCTCATTTACCCAATTATATACCTACTTAAAAAGTCAATAGCACAGCAGCAGGATGAGAGTTTGAGATACTATATCTCAACATTTTGCAAAATACAGATAGTGATCTCGGTGGGGAACTAGACCAATCAATTCCAAACCAAGCACTTGGGGATTACGCCTCAAATGCTCAAATGATCGCTCCCAATTCAAGTCTGAGGCTGTGCAATTCGGGGACGGGATAGATTCAAGGTGGGTTTTGATTGCTGAAAGGCCCAGGATCGCAACTAAAATTTCGAAGGACAAACGAATAGTAATTAAATTATCCCGGCCCGGGGCATCACCATGCACCCGCGCGCAAGCGAAGCGCCACACTTACACAAGTTGTGGATGCTCCGGAACCTGAGCGCCGATCGCACCAACCCGGCGCTCCTGCACGCACGAAGCAACAACCAACAAAAAGGACGCGCGGGATCAGCAGAGATCGAAGACCCAAACGGGAGAGGGAGGAGGAGGGGGGAGCAATGCGGGAGCGGAGGACGGAGGAGAGAGGTCGTACTCGAGACGACTCTTCCCCAGGTAGTAGCAGCCCGCGCCGGCGCAGCAGCACGCGATCCCGTCCAGCAGGTACCCTCCCGGCCCGCCGCCGTCGGCCATCGCCGCAACCGACCGCAAGTGAGCGCTCCGCTTCTGGTGCTCGCGTGTCGCACCGTTCGGCGCTCGGGTTTTGCTTCTTCAGTTCTTCGCCTGGAAGAGAGGCAAAGAGCGTGGTAGGCTTCTCTCTCTCTCAAAAAAAGAGCGTGGTAGGCTGGTGGGCCGCAGGCACCATTTGGTCTCTTGTGGGCCGCAGGCACCAGTTGATGGGCTGCGGATGGGACGCGCAGCGTTGCTCTCGCGCACGTGCCCGGATCGATCGACCCAACAAGCTGGAGCAACCAGCCCATACACGAACTGGATCCGCTAAAAAATACGCTCACTGGAACAAACATGTTACAAAGACGATGCAGTACATACCCGTTTGGTTGCAACGAAGTTACCTATTTTGTAAAAAAAAATGTACTTGGAAACACTGTTACTCGATATCTTCCGGTCACCTAAAACTACGTGCTCAAGACCCCGCCGGACACTTGTTGACAACCAACGGGGCGCTCGTTTTTTTCTTTGTTTGCTGTCTAATCTCTCCGTGGCCGGTGGCCCCCTCGCAGCGGCGTCGTGCTCCTCCTCAAGTCCCGTCGCTCACTCGCGGCTCGCCACTCCACTCCAGTTCCACCCACCGGGGGGCCACGACACCGCACCACACCACTCGTGCTCGTCGCCTCCTCCTCCCCTACTAAATTACCCCCACCTTCCCTATCGGACCAATTCGATTCGGAGGAGCGACCCGTCAGATCAAATCAAATCAAAACCAACCGGCACGAGATAAGAATCCCCCCTTGTCGACCGACGAGCCGCGGCGCTGCCGAAGGGGGGGAATGGGGTCGCCGGCGCCGGAGGGGGAGGGCCAGGGCCCCGTGGTCATCCACGCGTGGTCGGCGCCGCGCTCCCTCAGCACCAGCCTCATGTACTCCTTCGCCCAGGTGCGTCGTGCGTGTCCTGCCCTCGCCAACCTAGTCCCTCCGCTCTGCGCTGCTCGTGACTCGTGAGACAGCGCTCCGAAGCTGCCGCTGCCGCGGCTGGCCTCGTGAGGATTCGGAGACGGCGATCGAGATGGGTAGCGGTTTAGGATCGTAGGAACCCATCCCTGCCCAATGCTCGCGCGTTTGGTCAACCGTGTGATTAGCGTTCTGTTGAGGAGAGGAGGGTCTGGGACTGGGAGGGGCGCACGCGGGGGCTGCTTGTCCCGAGTGCCGCTTGGTTGGGGACTGCTTGCTCTGCGTTTGGGCGCACGCGTGCTCTGTTCTGTTTCAAGTGAGCAGGGAGTAACCGATGGTCCGAGTCCCGCTTGATTGGACCTTAAACCATGCCTTTCTTTCCCCTTCTACTCATGCATGTGAATCTGATCATCGGTTTCTCATCATGCAGTGACTTTATCACTGACTTTCACCTGCTCTGTTTTTTTTGGGGTCTACTCTCTTGTTCCAGAGGGACGACATGGAGGTGCTTGACGAGCCTCTCTACGCCAATTTCCTGCAAGTCACCGGCGTCGACAGGCCCTACCGCGAGGAACTCCTGTCGAAAATGGTCAGGCTCTGCGCACTCAATGACCGAGCTATAACTTACCGCTTTGCATTGAATGGAAATAATCAGCATTTCATCTGACCTGATGAGATGTTTTGATGACGGGAACTGGTTTTTGTATGGAGCTTAATGGTTATAAGCTGCATTATCTATATGCATATGCCACTTTCATACTCCTTTTTTTTTAAAAAAAAAGCACCATACTCTTTTCTGCCCCCAAGTAGTTGCCTGGCTCTAGGACCTTTTTGGTGGGAAATTCCCACTATTTTTTATTAATCCCAACTCCTTTCATGTAGAAAATGCTACCACGCACCATAAACACGTGTGCCTGTTTTGCAAGGATCAGCAAAATGTTTCCAGAAAATACTGTCATCCATTGTGTGTATTCTGTGTAATTGAGTCACTTGGGGTATTTCTGGTGCAGGATCCCGATGGAAATAAGGTCGTCAAAGAAGCGATCTTTGGCCCAGGGGAGAAAACATACCGTTACTGCAAGGTATGGCTTCAAAACTTTAGTGCACACTGCACAGCTGTTTGTGAAATGCAGTGCTATTTATATCCACTAATCTCCTTTCTTTTTTTTAGTAGCACATCTCAAAGCAACGCCTCCCAAACCTGTCCAGTGACCTGATGAAGAAGGGAAAGCATTTCATATTGATACGTAACCCTCTAAATATACTGGTACCTGACTACCTGTCACCTTTTTGTCTAAGCATCACACATGCAGCTCGCTATATTCTAGTGTTGCACAATTTATATTTTCTGTAGCCTTTTCAGTTGCTTTTTTTTCAGAAAGGAAGCCCATGATGCTTTCCAAATTATTTTGTTTTAGCAGAATTTGCATATTTTATAGTGTACCTAATACCTACTGTCTACCACTAATAACATTCAATTCCATATATCCCAGCCATCTTTTGATAAAGTCGTTCCACCATCCTTCTTGGAGCTTGGCATAGGCGAACTTGTCTCAATATACAGTGAACTATGTGGACTTGGGAAGCCACCGCCTGTGATAGATGCAGATGACCTGCAACGGGAACCTGAGGTAAATCTATAATTTGTTAATGCGATCGTTTTATCTGAGTGACAGTTGTCCATATTATGATTGTAGTCTAAAAATAATAGATGCCATCTGCTATGATGGTGCAGTAAGCTGCTTTGAAGGGCATGACATTTTAGTTGTTCTTTTAAATCCTCAGCTTTTATGCTTTACCAACCACTCTAGTGCTACATTAGTTCGCATCAGTTTTGATGACCATGATTCCTGATCCCTGCAATTTAAATACTGCGATGCAATTGTTTGGTGGTTTCAATCCTTTGCTACATTTTCCACAGTTTTTATTTTTGCGGTCCAATGTATTCAGTTTGTTTGCACCTCACATGCAGGTTGTCTTGAGGGGACTCTGTGAGGATCTGGGCATTCCTTTCCAGCCACAAATGTTGAAGTATGTTTTTTTATGTTGAACATGATACTGGCACTAGTTTTAGACTTTTGCTGTGATCAAATATGTAGCCTCATCGTGTATAAGGTTTAAAAGCGCTCCAATGTGTTATTCAGTTAGAACTATTTCCCCTTTTTAGATGGGAAGCTGGCCCCAAGGAATTTGATGGTATATGGGCCCCCTGGTGGTATAGGAGTGTGCACAAGTCTACAGGTTTCTCTAAGTTCCGTCAATATCCTTCGGTAAGCATACATCAAACATCTCTCTTTTCCAGTATTTCATGAGTACTTCTGTCCTGGATATTTGCACAGACAGCCAGTTCTACCATTGATTAAAATTTAAGATGGGCCTGCAGAAAAAAAGGTAAATGGTAAGAATGATGGAAGGTTATGGCTATAAAACCTACCAAGACAAACTGAAGTATTTTATTTAGAATAAAGGTGACATAAATATCTCCATAGCTTGCTACTTTTCAAAACCGTATTTTAATAGGGGTTGTTTAGGGAAAAGGTGAATGTGATACCATGAATCGCATGTTTTGCTATACCAATTTCTTCTGGTGTAGCGACAAAATTAATTGGTTGGAGAAAGTGCTTTATAAGAATGTATTTTGTTGTAGAAGATGGTTTGATTCGCATTTTCTGCTGGAGAACTTGATCTCTTAATCACTCCACTAAACATCTTGGTCTTCTAGTTTATTCGTGACTCAAGCAATTTTACAACCAATATCTGAAATATTTTGTTAGTGGGTTTTCCTTGAGAACTGATAGATCATACAGCCATTGTTTCACAGAAAACTTTAGCACGATGTCATTGGTATGGTCTGAAATTAACATATAAAATATGGTGTTGGTTGATCTGAAACCAGATTTACCATTGTTCTCCTTGAAAAGCCACTGTTAATACCTAACTCATGATCATGACTTTGTTGACATTTGTGCATCTCGTTGCACGACCTGAGACCTGATGCTTTATGGTGATGATTAAGCTGTGACTGACTGAAAAAAATGAAAACATGTGGAAAGAAAGTGTCTTGTTAGTAAATGAGCACTTTGCAAACTATCAATATTTTAACATATTTCCTTTAATAGTTTATCAGAATGCAATTCCTGTAATCTTGCTGTGGTATACCATTGGTACAGTTCTTAATTACCATAGAGTTTCTTATTTGATTGCAGACTTTCCCATTCGCATTATATGACCTCCTTGAGCAAAGCTTGCCTTTTTACAACATGCTGAAGCGCCAAGTAAGGGGAACAATAGGATCTCAGCAACCATTATTACCTGATCCTCCTCTGCCTGTCCCTGCAAATAAAAAGATTCTAGTTTGGGTTGGAGATGAACTTTTGCCTCGTGACAGTGCAAAGGTATTTGTCACTGGTACCTTGTGGTACGCCACCAGTATTATCGCATATGATTAATCTCCCCTTTCTCTTCTCTAATCATCTATCTTGTAAAGGTTTCAGTGTTTGATTCAGTTGTACAAGGAGGAGATGCTGTTTGGGAAGGTTTACGTATATATGATGGAAAAGTATTCAAACTGGATGAACATTTGGATAGGTGCAGTTGCTAGTTCTATCTTCTTTCAGCTTATGATCTATCTAATGGCTGACCTCCTCTTTATTCTTTCGTCTAGATTGTTTGATTCCGCAAAAGCTATGGCCTTCAGCAATGTGCCCACCCGTGACTGGGTAAACTACCTTTTCTTACTAGCGTAATGATCATACCATATATTGTGTTGCAACACGGTTTTTGCTGATGCCTTATATGCCTTCTTGTGCTTGTTTTGGATTGAAGGCACACTGTATTTTGTTGTTGTGGTTGTCTAGAATCTTATTTTTCCCCTTAGAGAGGGTCTCTGACAAGCAATTTTGAACTATTTCTGAAATGAGCTTCATCTTGCACATGTTTTGGTGCAGATTAAGGATGCTGTTTTTAAGACTCTGATTGCAAATGGAATGTTCAATAATGCTCATATAAGGCTCACACTCACCCGTGGGAAAAAGGTAATACAGATCAAGATTCACCAGGATGTTGTTTTTACAGTATGTTATTTGTCACCTTCTGGGCATAACCTGCTTGCTCAGCTCTCCTGCGTGTTCGAGTAAATAAAAAACTGCTTGCTCATTCTATTCACTGGCTATGTTTTTTCAAGTGAAGGTGACATCTGGAATGAGTCCAGCTTTCAATCTTTATGGGTGCGCCCTGATTGGTATTCATCTTTTGTCCACCTTTTTCTCTTTCCATCCATGCGCACCTTTTTTCTCTTTTGCATCACGAGTCCACCTTTGAACATTAAAAGAAAAACTCAATTGGGGCGTGGGACGCCCCCCCCCCCCCCCCCCCCTGCTCTAACTCTAACCATTCTGCCACAAGCATAGGCCAGGCATGTTTGTCCACAAGCATAACGCCCAGCTGTAACTGTGATGCTGTTATGGTATAAGCTGTGATATATGCCACTGTAGGTCCAATTTAATGTACAGAGCTTTTAAATAGATGCTGTTTTGCTAGTTTCCAATAACTTTTTTTTTTCGTTTTGTCAGTGCTTGCAGAGTGGAAACCACCAGTTTACAATAACTCGCATGGGATAAAGTTGGTAACTGCCACCACACGTCGAAATTCTCCAAATGTAAGATCTACTTGTGAACTTCTGCGTGATTTTGTTTTCTTGTTTGCACAATCAGCATTAACTTGGATAAATATCTACCAGTAATTGTTTGTGTTTTTTTTCTCGAATACGCAGTAAGAAGAAAAGGAGGGGTTTTGAACCCCATACAACACCACACACATACACACCTTTTACATCATACAGAGAACACTCTCGCCTTAAAAAAAAAAACAGGCCCAACCAGTAGTAACACCATTACCAATCAGTGCTGACTTAAACCAGTATTTCATCCATACCTAGTAATCTCATCATTTTTTCCCATAAAATCGCCACTGAAAGCATTGGTTTTATATTTTAATAGAAAAATCAGTATTCACAGCATCTCTAATTGAAGTTTGAAGATTAATTATATATTTATTTAGGAGCATGGTTAAGCTTATATATCTCAGACTTAATTTTAAAATGGCATCTCATGTTAAACAACCTAACATCAGCTAAGTTGTGCAAATTTTATGGAATTGAGACTAACCAAATCTTGGACATATACATTATTTGTATCCAATAATTTTGTTGTTTGGTACTTTGGTTTCATAATAGCCACTAGCTTACCTCTAGGCTGATAATACCATTAGACCCAGTTCAGGGATGTCATTTTAACTCATAAATATACTTCTCACCTACAGAAACTTGATATCTGGTTAATGATAGTGGTAGACAAAAATGAACTGGAATTTGTAAAATTTGTATTCGATCACTAACTCTTCAACAGTTAGTGTAAACTATTTGTCTATTTCCTACATCAATTACAATTTTCATTTGTGTCAATGTCTTGCAGTTTCATTATTTCCAATGTTTCATCTGACTCTGATTCAACATTGATTCCAGTACTACGAAATACTGTTTTACTACTTCTGTCATTTGAATTAACAATTATACATGACTGTGGTTATTCTTGTGACTTGTTTCAGAGTATAGATTCCAAGATACATCACAACAATCTTATCAACAATATTCTGGCAAAGGTTCATTTTCCTTGTGATTTGAGCTCTTTCTCATTAACTCTTTATGTATACTTTAACTAAAATGGAGCTTTTTGTCTTTTGATATTATTATTAGTAGTACTCAATTATTCGTCCTCTTATGCAGATAGAAGGTAATCTTGCCCAGGCTGAGGATGCAATTATGCTAGACAAGGATGGTTTTGTATCAGAGACAAATGCAACAAACATTGTAAGCAGGCATACCTTTATCATATCTACAAATAGACATTTGTCATATGATTGCTCTAAAACTGCCACTGTGTTTAAATGTAGTTCATGGTTAAGAAGGGAACTGTACTGACACCTCATGCTGACTATTGCCTTCCAGGCATTACGCGCGCGACTGTAAGTATAACAGATTCCAGATGAACAACTAAGGCCAGTCTATACAATCGCCTTTTTTCAATTTAGAACAACACACAAAAACTTTATTTTTAGATCTTTCTGTTATATTTGAGCACCAATGCTCTTTCCAAGGCTCAAGTGGTTTCACAATACTCAAATTCTGTTGAATGTTGATACTACTGGATATGAATAGAAAATATATATGTTTCTGAAACTGCAGGCATGGTTCTTTCTGCTTTCTTTCTCTTTTTTTTGAGACCTTTCTGCTTTCATTTGATAATAGGGATTTTGATGCATAATAGGAAGTTGGGTTGGTTCCTTTTAATTCATTATTGTATATGTTCGAATTGTTGGATTACACGTTCTAAGTTCTAACTGCCTTCAGGGAAAAGTGTAAAATATTTTCAATCAGGGCATATTTAGTTCTATTTTCCTGTGTTAAGCAAAGAAGAGAAACTGCAATGTGTTAGCATATGTTTACATCTGGAAAATATTAGAACATATATTATTGTATCCTTACTGTGGCACTTCTGGTTCTATATACTGGCTTTAGTTATCATAAAGTGCTACATAAATGCATCAATATGGAAACGTGTAGAATTCCTGTTATTTGAAACATTGTGTTTACTAAGTTGAACATGTATCTTTTTAACATTATTCATTTTTTAATTAAAAACAACAGGTCATGGATCTTGTGGTAAAAGAAAACTTTGTGTTACATGAACGGCGCATTAGTCTGTCAGAATTTCACGCTGCAGACGAGGTATGGTACTTTATTTACAGATATCAGTTATATATTTCCTTAAAGTCGCGTGCAAATTTGTGTGCAAACTTATATGATCTTTTAACTAAAGGAGACTATTGAGTTCTAACTTCCTGTTGGTGAACTAACATGACAAGATGTAGTGCACTTTATCAGATTTTCCCTTTCAAGAGGCTTTCATGTTGGATTTGCCATGCACATTATACTTGATGTTCAGAATTATGCTTCTACTAGTATTAGCCTGCCCACACCCATGACATGCTTTGTTCTTACAGCTGTGATTGTCAAATGCAGGTGTGGACAACTGGAACAATGGGTGAAATTACACCGGTGAGTTGACTTTGTTTTGCTACATGGTTATGTTTGTGTCTTTCCTAGTCAGTCGTGTTGCTGTCAAGTGGTTCTCATAAGCTTGAAAAGTGAACTGTGCAGAAATGCTTGCATATATTCTCCTCTTCCGAGGAACATTGTTTGCTTATTCTTTTTTTTTATCAAAGGAGGTTTGGCCACCGTAAATAGATGGCTCTCCATTCTTTTACATGCTGACAAGTGACATCAAGTATCACTACACCTGGACTTGTAAAATGCCTTTTTTCAGAAACTCCCCTTTTGCTATTTTCAGATATAAGTATGTGCTGACTAAGAATGTTCTGAGATGAGTCGTAGCCATTGTTGGCATATCTTATAGTTGCTCCCTTGCTCATACATTCTGCTCTGATTTAGGTTGTAATGATTGATGGGCGTGAAATTGGCGATGGGAAAATTGGTCCAGTCACAAGACAAATCCAGAATGCATACAAAGTCCTGACAGCAGGGCAAGGGGTACCAATACCCAGGAACGGCGATGCATAATCGTCACTCAGGCATTCCTTATCTACATTAGATCCAACCCTCAGGGAGCCTGATTGCATCCATTTAGAGCAGCAATAAAGTAATAACCACCATATGGTGTCAATGTTTAGAGAGGCGCCAGCCCCATGCATCATTGTTGTACCAAACAAAACTGGATTCATGTGTACTATCGTGTACCGCTGAAGATCATGTATTCAATGAGTCATGGCATTGGCATGCGCTTGTATGCGTCTAAGCTGGTTCATGGCTATTACCAACTCAATTTGTTTTACTGTGATTATTGCTGGTCCAATTTGTCATCGTTTTCGCTGCTCAGTGTTGTGGCATATTCAGCGTGCAACGTATAACTTTACTGGAGAGCATGGGCAATTTCGTTTTTAAACTAAATAATTGCATGTCCGTTTTTGAACTAAATACGCAAACGGGTATGATGTCGCTTTGTAACAACTAACAAGGGTGCATGTTCGATTAAAAAAACTAACAAGGCTGCAGCAAAACTCGTAATTTGGAGCACTGAGGCATTATTCTTACTGAGATGCTATATCCAGAAGACCAGAACCGAACAATTCAGATAACGAGGACAATACAAAGAAGCCGCTTCTTCAGCATGAATCCATCTAGTTCCAGCCATACACAAACAAAAATCACCCCTGTCTGTGCATCAGGTGCATACAGAACAAAATAGTACTATGACAATATATAACCACATAGGTTAAGAAGATACAGGGAGCATGGAACTGGCATCCTGCAGCAGAAACTACAAGGAATCGCCTTCCCATCAATATCCCAGCTGCTCCTGGTAAGCCTCGGAGAGATGCAAGGACGGCATCATTGGTTATGCGTTCAAATATGTCGCGCTCTAGGTAGAGCAATAAGCAGTCAGTGGTCCACTGGTTGCAGGGTTCTTTCATCGTAGTATGAACTTGGTGGTTGTTATTAATACACTTATAGTGCCATTTAACTGATGTTTTCATATATTTTTATATTAATCTGCCACTTGGCATCTAAAATAACTCCATTTTTGTATATGCAATATATTTTGGAGCATATTATGTTTTTTAGGAAATTGAACTAAATGGAGCATAATTGGATAAAATTCGGAACAAGCGACGAACCAGAGAAAAGCGAAGGCCAACGGGTCCAAAAAAGGACCTAGGCCGATCGGCCCATGGATCCTCTGGGCTCCTAGCATTATTTTTTGCAAGCACTCCTCCAAGATTACTTAAGGATTAAGTTTGTGAAGATATGGTAAGGATCACTTCGGGATCAAAGAGGAATCAAAGAAGATCAAGTGGAGATTTGGAAAGTTATCAAAGATCAATCTCCCGAAGCTATCGACGTGCCAGGCCACATGCATACAAAAATAAGTTTCCAGAACATCTAAGAAGACTTGGGAACGAAGCAGAGCGCGAGGCCAGGCCGATCGGCCTAGAGTGTTTCCTCGTCCTCTCACCTTCCAATTTTCACCACAGGCTCCCTGGACTATAAGTACCCCGAAAATTCACCAAGTCCTGTCATCCATCCACGAGAACTCGACGAAATAAAGGACATCCACCAGAGGGAGCTGAGGGCCACTGCAAGTCTTCGAAGTTGTCTATGAGATGGCTTAGGCCGACCCTAGCCACCATGGTCTCCCTGCGCGGTTGTGTCATGGTGGAGTTCAGGAGCTAGTTATGATCATCAATGGTATGTACTTGGTGGTGATGATCAAAATACATCTATTATATGAGCAATGTTTTTCATGTCGTCCGATCTATTAGCGACTCGTTGTCTCCTTTTATGCTTTCTTCTTATCATGAACATGCTTGTTCCTTAGTCTAATTCGATGTCAGATTTCATAGCATGCCTTATGTAATCATGGTGATTAGATCTAGCATGCTGATCCTTCATAATATTTAGACATGTTCACTAGTGTTCGTGCCCTTAAACTGCCTGCGCTGATAGAGAGGATCGTGACAGGATCTGGCTTGTGTAAGGTGGGGGTTTTTGGGAGGTTGACCGGTGGTGGTAGTTTAAAGATTGCTTTGGATGAGATGCATGTTGTGCTTGCTTGTTAGCTACAACTACAACTAGAAAATGATAGGCTCTTACTACCCTTGGTGGTATTTTATCATATACATATCTGTGGATGTGATCTACCTGTTCTCATGACTTGGTGTAAGTTACCCTTTTTATGTGCAATTATGCTTCATGTTAGGATTAGATCCGTTAGATTAGATGGAAAATCCTAGTTAGTTTGCTGCCTATTCATGGATTGATAAACCTTGAATAGAATATTTTGAGAAAAAAAATTACGATGATCCGTGCGCTAGCGGTTCACGTACTAACTACCGTCAACGAAGAGGCCACCTTGGCAGGGGCAGGTGTGCCAGGGAGGATGAGACCAAGCTTCAGGAGCAGATAAACCAGCGGATACTGCGTGTTCCTGCCCGTTTCCACCATCTTCACAGAAAGATAACTCAGTGCACTCATTTCATGAAATCTGGCATCCGAGCGCACATCAGTTATGAAGGCTTGGAGTTGCAGGTCAAGTGCTGTAACGGCAGTATCAGGGAACTCGGATGGGTAGAACCGTGCGAACTTAATTAGATTTTCCTTATCAAAAGCTTGGAAGAGATTGCGTGGATTTAGGCATGATGCAAGACAAAACAATTCTGAGGTTTCCTTGCTAAAGCGCTTGTCAAGCTCTCTAAGTTGGTCATTGATAACTTTTACAAAGACATGAATTTGGTAATGCTTCCAAGTTTGTCGACGTTGCAGATTCCTCTTTACTCCACCGTCGGTGTTCAAACTGTTCTCCCATGTCAAGCACATCCATGTCACTCTCAGTGCAAAGAAACTCAACTTCCCTGAGAAAAGCCGGCCATCCTTCATCCCTCATTACCAGCAACTGTTTCTTGGACTCTTGGAGAAGAACCATACAGTTATGGGCATCCAGGTCATTCCTGTCCAAGGCCAATGACAGTTCATGTGTAGCGCCTAGTACATCTCGCATCAAGAGCAAGACAAGGGGTAAGTAATCGGTGAATGCCCATTGTACTTTTAATACCAGATATTTCTCATCATTACTAGAGGCATGTTCCCCCATAAATTCAAGTGCATCACAAACAGCAGGCAGATAAGCAGCAAGTTTCACGAGTGTCTCATAGTACGAACCCCATGAGGTCTCACCTGGCTTCTCAAGATTGCTGTCCAGATTCAAACCTCTCCCTTGGATCAGGGAACGTAACTTTTCATTGAACTGAGGAGAGCCTTGAATTAAATTCGACAAAGCATCAATTGCTTGGAAAAACTGGAAAGTTTCAACCAGGTTTTGGGAAGCAGATGCAAGAGTGGAATGCAACTGGAAGGCGCACGGATGAAAACAGTACGATGATGCACTTGCTTTAACCACCAATGTTTTTAGTTCAGTGAAAATTGCATCACTCTGAGCCAAGCCATTGCCTTGGCCAAGCACATTTGACAAGCTCAATCCAGCCTCAGAAAGCATTAAATCCACTGGCACTTTAAGAGACAGGTCGTGGGCATCAGGGTCTGGCACAATCCCAAGAAGCCTCTCCACAACTTCGCCCTTTCCATTTGTTAATATGTACAGATTTATGTTTATCCCTTTCTGGCCCATGTTGACCTTATGGCCCATTCGGCCTATACTTGTAACCCTAGACTGAATGGAACGAGGGAAGTCTGGTTATTCTTCCCTTCTTACCATTGACATCGCGTGCAAACAGAACCAAGTAGCGTTTACATGTGGAAGCAATGGAACACACATCAGCAACCATCCCAAAGAGATCTCCCTGGAACTCATAGGCAATACATTTTCTCGCTTCTTTAGCAAATGCATGGGCAATATCCTTGTCAAGTGTAGGTGTTATCACCCGCATCTGGCGCGGAGCATCACGCCGTGAAACACCAGGGCCCTCAAACAGCATATTGAACATGTAACCTGACATATCCACGAGCATCCTTTCGTCCAATGATCTCCCTGATCCATTGTCCAGAAAAGCCATCCCTTCTTTGAAGGCAAACCTCATGAGATCAATTGCTTGGTCAATGTCAACCTTCATAGGAGACGGATCTTCCTGAACATCCTCCTTAATGATATCAGCTGCACGTGCACCTGAAGATTTGACCTTCTTACGCAACGGACCTCGCCGAGGCACCTTCCTAACAATATCAGCAACATATGTGCCTGAATATTCATTCATCTGAGATGATGCGGGCACCACTACCTTCCTTACAGGATTGGCAATCTGAAGGCTCCATACCCTAATTGACCAAGCCAAATAACATTCAGTATTTCAGTCCCAAGCAGATTCTCGTTAGTATAAAAATTAGGGGAACAAGAAGCATAAGATTTATTTTTTTTCTACACCTAATTTGTGGAATCACAACAACTGAACGGCGACGTTCAGAGTTTAACCGGATATGGATTGTCTGGCGTAATTTTTGGCAACTAACACGGCAGACCGGGGGTGGTTTACGGTAAACCGGATTCATATATGAAGGGGTATCCGATACATCTAATTGTGGCCGCCGTTAACATTTGATCTAAGGACCGTGGCTCCATCTTCTTTCCTCGACTCAGGACGAGGACCACGCACGGCGGTGCCATGTTGCTACACGGCCGCGCATGGCCGGAGCATCACCGAAAAAATGTGAGGACAAGCTACGATGCATGGATTTCAACGGGAAACGGCTAAACGGAAAGAGGACGTGATGGGGGTTTCATTTTTTGGTGTCGTGGAGGACAACGGCGCAGTGAAGGAGAGGCCCTCAACCACCGAGGTTCTTCCACGTAGAACTGGCTCGTCGGCGGCGGGGCTCCGACGACGTCGCGTCTACGGACCGTCGACGGCGCGGCGGTGATCTAACTGAGACGTTGCAGGGAGGCCGAGGAGAGGAGAAGAGCGTGCGGTGGCGTGGCGCGGCGACGGCGTGGCTCCGACGACGATCTGACGGAGGCGTCGCAGGGAGACCGAGGAGAGGAGGAGGAGGGCGGGCGGCGGCGGCGTAGGGCAGTTTCACGAAGAAGTGTAGGCGCGCGGATGTTGCGGGGGCGCATTGTGCGATGGCGCGACGGACGGTGGAGAGGCATTGTGCGAGGGCGCGACGGACGGACTGGAAAGTTTGATGGCGCGGAGATGGCTCGCACGCTGAGGAAAACCATCGGACGGCGCGGAGATCCGAGTTGGCGAAGCGATGGGCGGGACTCCCGCGGGTCACACGATGGAATTGTCTCGTTTTTACTTTTTACCGGAGCAGAGAACGAGCACCCTTCTGTGATATCATCCATATCCATCCATCTGTATCGTACCTTGTCTACTTATCTAGTTCTTGTGCTTACCACGAGGAGGGAAGATACGTACTATTTTACAACACAAACACAGAGGACAAGAGCAAGTCGCGGACAACGAGGAGTCAACCGCGTCGGTCAAAGCGGCCGGCGCAGCAGAAGCCGCAGCGCTAGCTGCCAGGCGCCAGCAGGGCCAAGCCGAGGCAAAAGCGCGCACGCCGTGGCCCCGCTGCCGTGTGGGCCCCCCAGAGCGTCATCGGGCCCGCCGCAGCCATCGGCCGACGGCCATCGGGACGAACCAATGAAGAACCTCTTGCAGCTGGTGGTTCATCGCGGCCGGGGGATCGGAGGTTCTGTGCAGCTGGCGGTTCCCTCCCTCCACTTGCGTGCGCCGGTGGGTGGGCCAATCATGCCGCGCACGTGCCCCACCTGAATGGCTACCGGCCCCTACGGACTCCGGAGGGCCCACGTCGAGGCTCTTGCGGGTTTCCCCTCCTCTCTCGGTCTCCCTCTCCTGCTGGGAGTCTTGGGGTCGGATTTGCACACGAGACCTTGGCGCTCTGGTATATTCGAACGTTTGGTGTTGCTGGGGTGTGTCTGTGTTTCTGACTGCAGCTTGGTGCTGGAGTAAATTACCGCATGGGTCGTTATTGTTGCTGTTTAGGAAAACGCTTTTCTGGTTCGTTTACTCGCGCGCAGGTGGGAAGAGGTTTTCAGCTGGGTAAAGTTGAATGTACAAGTGATGCTTCTTGCTCCTTATGGAATGCTTTCTTCCAAAGGAAATTTTGGAGTAATACTAGTAAGGTCCGGTTTGGATGCAAAATCAGATTCTGAGAATCCGGATTTTGAGTGGAAACTAGTTCGCTCCGGATTTCGGAATTATGAGAATCCATAATCTGGCTTCATTAAGTTTAAGGCAAAATCTGTCCTGTTTGGATGCCGATCAGATTTTGGATTTTAGGTTCTCAAAATCTCTGGTCATCCAAACGGGATCTAAGATGTTCGGTATCATGAAAAGTTTCCTTTTATATTACTTTCTTCCATTGATTTTTTGTTTTCCTCACGCTCCACCAAATGTTATTGTTTCCTACAGTTTTTTTTGGCATTTATTTATTCCGTAGGATTCAAAATGTCATGGTACCACGAACCTATTCGTGGGTGCTATTCGCCAATTCCCATCTTAATTTCTCTTTAATCTATCTGAGGCATTTTAGACTAAACACATGTGACTTAAAAAAAGACTAGCAATCATATTAACCCTTAGCTCATGTTGTTTCCGATTATAATCCATCTAAATTATATAATCTAGATTACGGGTTATGTGTAGGGGTGGATAACGAGCGAGCTCGGCTCGGCTCAGTGCAGCTCGTTATCTAACGAGCCGAACCGAGCTCAGCTCGTTAACGTAACGAGCAGAAAAGCCAGCTAGGTTCGGCTCGGTCCAGCTCGCGAGCGAGCTCGAGCAGCTCGCGAGCAAGAGCAGTAAACATCAGCGCAAATCAGAAGGCCCATAAGATCAAGCAAAAGTGCAACAAATCATCTCAAAAGAGTAAAGCAAACATGGGAGAAACTAGTAACAACAACCGAATCAATTCAAATAAACTTCAGCTCACAACATCGATGGAGAAAAAAAAAATACAAAAAGAGGATTGGAGATGGGCCGACTATCTCCTCGCGTCAGGCGCCACTGGATGACGACGAGACTCTGGCCCTCTGGGATTAAAGCTAATCAACCTGTGCTGCTGCTCCTCCTGCTGTGCCACCGCTATCGCCGAGATCGATTGAAGCCGGCCCTGAAGCCTGCCTTGACGAGAGCTCCGGGAGTAGGCTTGAAAGAGTCGAGCTACGCGAGGGAGCGAGCGCAAACCGGCGGCGCCCTGTGAGGGAGGAAAGTAGAGCAACGACGTCGCGCGAGGGAGGAATGGAGAGCGGCGGTGCCGCGCGAGGAAAGCGGAGTGGGGAGCGGCGGCGGCTAGTGCCGATCTATCGAATGCGAGCAGGTAGGTTTCGGTCAACACGGAGCCGAACTCGAGTAACAGAGTATCATGGGCTGGATTGGGCTCCGGCTTCTTCACTTATGGGCTGGCCTGGGCTGCTTCTGTACTGTGCTTTCTCAGCTCGTTAAGCTCGCGAGCCGGCTCGAACTCGCTCGTTATACTAACGAGCGAAAAGTCCTGCTCGGCTCGTTAGGAAATTGCAGCGAGCCGAGCCGAGACAGCTAACGAGCCATGAGCTTTTTGTCCAGCTCTAGTCATGGATACTATGCTAAAAGAACAATTGAAGACTACCATGGGACCCTCAAATAAGCTACTCTTGGGCAGCTTATTTCAGATTATATGTGATCTTAAAATGGTTCCAAGATAGTTATTTATCCTATTACCTTGACTATAATCCAGCTTATATAACCTGGAGTCAAACAAATATGGTCTTACAATGTAGAAATTACAAATTTTTTGAAAGAGCTTTCATGAACATGTAGGAGTTTCACAAACAAGCCGTTCTATGCCTACCAAACAGGAAATTTCCTGTTACCAAAAAGGTGCATTGATGTGCTACTAATTCTAAATGTACAGGTACTACTACAGTACTAGCCATAAATGAGTGCACATATCCTCCCGTGCACACGTGTGTGCTAAAATCATTACCCATTTACTTCATGGGCACCATACATAAACGAAAAGCACGAAAATGAGGGATATGTTTTTGTCCGGATCAGATGTACTTTTGAGCGTTTGGAGATTCTTGCAAAGTCGTTTGATAGCGACCGCTGGTCTCACTTTCCTGAAATTCTCATATCCGAGTCGGTAAAGTGCACCTGGAAGTTTAACCGCAAATCCGCAATCAACACGAGTAACTGAATTTTTTACGAGAAAATAAATCGCTAGTACTATGGGAGTATCACTGTATCAGTGGCGCAATACCGTCAAAATAGAAGAACAGAGGGTCCCAGACGAGAAAACCGCCATTCCTTTTCCTTTCCGGCTCTCTCCCTTCCCAGCCTGCGCTGTCGCCGTCTGACGAGGCCGAGCCCGGAAAAGCGGAAGGCAGCTACGCAAACGCAAGGCAACCCCCCACCACCACCCCCGTTCACCGCAACCAAAGCAATTAAAAAGCCAGCCGGAGGAGGCGAACGGGGGCGGGGGGAAATCGGAAGCGATCAGAGCGAGAGCAGCAAGCTTGCTTGCTTCGTCTACCAGAATCCCTAATCCCCATCCCCCCTCCCTCTCTCCCCGCCGATGGACCAGCTGGTCAATTTCATCATCCGCCCGCCCAGGTGAGAGCTCCCTCCCCGTGCCCTGCCGCCTTCCGTTTCCGCCGTGCCGCCGCGATTCGGGTGTTGTGGGTTTGGATCTGGGCCGCGCCGGCTCGGAGGTTCTCCGGTGGGGCGGGTGGATGGGTGGCTCGGGCCCTCCCGGGGTTGGTTTGAGCGGTCGGAGTTGTACAGCCCAGGGAGTCGAATCGAATTCGCTGGTGGCAGTCCTCCGGTTGGCTTCGAGGCCGCGCAATTGAGTTGTGATCTGTGGTTGGTCTTAGGTTTACGTGTGATAGTGGTAGTACTATGCGTGTGTATGAGGGACTAGCAATTCGGTTATTCAGGCCTCAGGGTGGTCGTAGCTTCGTATTGCTCCTAGTGTGAGTTACCAAATTAGGATGTTCTGGTAAACGTGAGTGTTTTTGCATCTGTTCAGCCCACTAATGGTTCGCTGAGCTAGTAGGATATCTGTGCTCTTATGATTATATTGTTTGCAATTTTTGGAAATGGGAGGGAGTGCCTGCTGTTTTGGTGAGTTTGGTAAAGTTAAAACATTATATACATCGAACATGCTGTGAGTTGGTCTAATGTGTATTTTCTGTTGAGAACATACGTGTGAGGTTCCAGTAGACTGACCTCTTAAAGTGCTTATTACTATGGTCAGAATTTAATGTTGCAAATGTTACTAAACACATTCCTGTCTTTATGACATTTCTTTCGTGTCCTTATTGGCCTGTTGACTTCTTCATCAGTACTTAAATTTCAAAAACATAAACTGCTGTACTCAAATTGAAGGGCTTCTGGAAGTTCTGTTTACCACTAATACAGAAGTTATTCTTGTTTTGTAATTTTCAATAGCAGACAAGATACTTTTACGATCCTTTGAGTATCTTATTGTTACTGGGATCACTGACTGCTCTGCTATTTTCGTTGGATGACAGAGCTGACTACAGTCCAAATGACGATCTATTAGAGCAGGAGTTTATGCTGAAGGGGAGATGGTTCCAGAGGAAGGACTTGGAGGTCATATGTTTTTATATACTGCAATATGATGATAGCACACTAAAATTAGCCTGTGAACCTCTAAATCTCTTGGCACTGTAGGAGTAATTTTGCACAATTTTTCGGAATAGGGGTCCCCTGTGGATGAGATGACATGCTAGACAAAACAACAAATATGTTGCAAATGCAGGAGTAACTTAGAATCTCATTATACTTGCTTTTCTGGATATCCAGTATTAATCCATATTGTTTGAGGGATTATAAAATATACACATTCATACATTATAATATTATACGTACATGTGTAGCAATATAGGTACATATATCTATATGAGATTTCTCTGCTCTACCTGTTTAATCAGTAAAACTTGTTGACTGATATTAAGTTGTTCATATGTTTTAATTCCATGTTGGCCAAAGAACTTTAAGCTAATCGGGATAAATTTTTAGGTTCTTCTGCAGTTCTCCATGATTCTTTCTATATAATTAAATATGATCTGTATTTCTTTTTCAGGTCAAAAATGATCTGGGCAAGAAATTGCAGTGTAGTCACTATATGCCGGTTGTGATTCCTGAAGGAAAAGCTCTCCCCTGTGTCATATACTGTCATGGTAACAGGTAAGGCCACATGTATGTTCACATTAATGTGAGTTGTTTTTTTAATCAAAATGGCTTCCCACCTATAACAAAGACAAAGCTCAGTTCTTACACATATCTGTTATGATATTTTTATCTGTGTTGGCTTGGCATTAATTGATCTGCATTATTTATTTTCCAGTGGGTGCAGAGCTGATGCTAGTGAAGCCGCTATTATTCTTCTACCAACAAACATTACAGTCTTTACACTGGACTTTTCAGGGTCTGGACTCTCTGAAGGAGAACATGTCACCTTAGGCTGGAATGAGGTGAGAACTTGTTCTTATTCTGAAGTTTCAGTTTGCTTTGGTTGTTTTTGCATTTCATGTTAGTAGAAATATGGCCAGACAACCTGAAAAAGGAATCATACCAAATATTTTGGTATCTATTCTTTGTTTTCTATTCACAAGTATGTATAAATTTTTGTGTCCAAGAGTAATCAAAGCTATAGAGCATTTTTGCATGGAGTTATTCTTGTTCTCCATCTGAGTATCTGTTTGATTAGCATGTTGAAACCTTCCCTGATCCCTTTGTCTCTCACTCTGTTTTGAACTAACATGTCTTAGCCACGTCATATTCTCATTATTAGTTTCATTGCCATCGAAGAGCGGCTGCTGATGAACTCTTTCTTGCTCAACAGAAAGAAGATCTGAAAGCTGTTGTTAACTATTTGCGTACAGATGGGAATGTATCTTGCATAGCTTTGTGGGGTCGCTCAATGGGTGCTGTCACAAGGTAAATTCCTTATGTTCAAACGAGTGTGGTCCTGAATGAGTAAATTACTACATCACATCACTCAGCTTATAGTAGAGTAATAAGACTATCGATTTGAGCCAGTTATTAGAGGTGGTAAATCTAATTGGCATGTTTGGCAGAAGTGCCCTGTTGGATGGGAATCGAAATGTAACCTGGCCACCATTCATAAAAAATAGAGCCTTTTCTGTCTACCTTGAAAAAATATGTTAAGGGGAAACTATTGGAAATTTGTTTTACAGTTCAGTTTTGCTGCCGCTGGCAAAAGGCACATGTGGCACATTGGCGGCCAGGTCATGCCATCTTAGCGGGTGGTGTGAAAGGACCGCTTGCTTTTTTTTAAGTTTGTATTCCCTCCGTCCCAAATTACTATTTGTTTTGGCTTTTCTAGATACATGCTTTTGATATGCACCTAAATATATACTACTCCCTTCGTTCCAAATTGTAGGTCGTTTTGACTTTTATAGGTTCATAGATATTATTATGCACCTAGATATAGTGTATGTCTAGGTGCATAATAACATCTATGAACCTAAAAAAGTTAAAATGACCTATAATTTGGAACGGAGGGAGTATGTCTAGATTCATAGAAAAAGCTATGTATTCAGAAAAGCCAAAACGAATAGTATTTTGGGACGGAGGGAGTACCTGACAGTTGCCTTTGGAAACATTTATGTGTTCAGTGCCCCTCTCCATGTGTGTTCATCTTTCTTATCTTTAAAGCCTGTTCACCCTTTGACTTTTATCTTTATTATTTTTAGTCTAATGTATGGAGCGGAGGATCCATCAATTGCTGGAATGGTTCTTGATAGTCCATTCTCCAACTTGGTTGACTTGATGATGGAGCTAGTGGACACGTACAAATATCCACTGCCAAAATTCACGGTAAGCTTAATCTGGTGATATATACTTTGCCGCTTGTTAGTTTTTACTGTTAATGTTTAAATGGCCTTTTGCTGACTCAGGCAGTTGTGGTAGTTACTGTGTGCTTTTACTTTTACTTTACAATGTTGTTTGTGTTATCATGTCTTACACATACTCATTATTGTATCATGTGCATAGTCGTGCAACTGTTAGGATGTGGCACCAATAGATTAAAACAAGAGATACATAGACAAGACAAGAAGATCAAGATGAAATTGCAACTCACAATTTCCCTTTTTTTTTCTTTGCATGAGCATAGTTGTCCAATAGTTTTTTTTTCTTTTTTAAAAACTGTATTCACCAATAGTAGTTAGTAATTTTGATTATGAACTGAACTATAAAAAACATGAAAAGTCTTCACATATATTATAGACTGCACAGATCCAACTTGCTAGTAGCTGGAAAGGCTAGGTAAAAGTGGACAACTTAGCATTCAGACCATTAAGCTTCTTAGCCAAACAATTACTAAGACCATAGACTCAAACCTCCTATTGGACTCATGCGTGACCTCTGCATTTTTAAACTCCAATTTTTGTGCCCTGTATGAACTAGTGTTGGTTCCAGTGCTGTATGCCTGCATATCTTATTACTGTCGGCCCTTCTGTTTACTACCCAGATTCATGTTTTGACTTATGTTATTTTGTAATTATAATTGTGCTTTAGTTTCTGTTGACTGCTATACTATTTTCTCCTTTTTACAGTAAATATAACTGCAGCTTTTCTGCATACTTCCATAAAGTGATCGCATTTTATTTATCGCTGTGCTTCTGCTTTTTGCTTAGGTCAAACTTGCAATACAGCACATGCGAAAGATTGTCAAGAGGAAAGCTAATTTTGACATCATGGATCTTGATACTATTCAGGTTTGTTATCATCTTTATGTAAAGTTATTTACTTGTATTAAATGTTGATATTGTCAGGTTTTGAGCAAGGTTAGGTGGTCTTGAAACATCAAATTTACTGCTGTGACCATGAATTCACTTTCCTTTTTACTTTTATAAAGCTTTTAAACATTCCTTTAACTTTAACTTTTCTAGATTACTATCACAGAACCTTTACATTTGGGTCAGTATGTTGCACTTTTTTCTTTATTCGAACTTGCTACATTAAAATTTTATGTTTGTTGATTCTCTGCTCTTCCTCAAATAATGGTAGTTGCTATTAGCTGCTAGGAGATTTCTTCTTGTTCACCTTAACAGTAGTGTATGTCCTGCACTGCTAGGTTGGCATCACATACATGCTTTCTTCAATTCCCTCCTTGTTTTCTTCCCACCTTGACTAAACAAGGGACTATGCAGGCCTTTTCTCATAAAATGTATATTTTGTGTACCAGCTGCCTATTTACTATGCTGCAACAGATAATTGGAAACTTATAGGATGTTCAGTTTTGAGGAATGGGATGGTGATGGATCATCCGATCTTGTGTCCTAAACCTTACCCACTTGTTTTATTTGAGGAATGGAACGGGTTGATCCATAACCACCCCCTCCCTCATAAGCATGAGGAGCAGTGTCACCCCACAAAAATTGGGATGATCTCACGATGGACCATCTCAAACAACCCATTATTTCTGGCTCTGTTTTGATGGCATGCAAATGTGTACTTACTACTGGAAATGTAACCTTGCAGGTAGCAAAACGTTGTTTCGTTCCTGCCTTGTTTGGACATGCAACTGAGGATGATTTTATACTTCCCCACCATTCAGACAAGATATATGAATCATATATTGTAAGCTTCCATCTTTCCCGTCAATGTAGACCACACACGACATTTTGTCTGCCAAGTTGGTTATGGTTGTTTCAAATTCTGCAGGGCGACAAAAACATCATAAAATTTGACGGGGATCACAATTCACCACGTCCTCAATTTTACTTTGACTCAATCACAATATTTTTCCATAATGTGCTAAACCCTCCTGAAGTGCCTGAGGATCATTATTTCATGACACCACATGGCAGCCTTGGTCAGGTAATACAGAACAATGTTCTTCACAGCCTATTGAAATATGTTGGCTTTACTTACCTTAGGTTCTGCTGATAGGGTCATTGGGATACAGAGCATGACATAGAATATAGGTTCGCTCAGTCACCCACAGGTATAATTTATAAACTTTGATGTTCACTTGGATTTGGTATATGAACTATAGCAATAACCTCTGTTTTTTATTTCAGGAACAGCCCATGCAACTACGACAGAAGATGCCATTGCGCAGCTGCGTTCTAGAAGGCTCATGAGTAGAATGGAGGTGGGTGTTTCAATTGTTGATACTCTAAATGATTTCTTAGATAAACACTATGCTTCAGAACATTATCAATTAATTTGCTCCATCTATTTTCAAATACTTGATTAAATGCATATAACTATTAACTAGGCAGTCATTCCTTGTATAAAATGTGACCAGAAAATCCGTAAATTAACAAAAATATTGGGCGGACAATAGAGGAATGAAAGAGTTAAGAGGGCCATTTTGAGACAATTCTCAGAAATTGCAAGTCACCGAATATCATGAACATAGCTTTTAGTCACAAGTGTCCTAGCATTGTTATCTCTCATAATGAGTAGCAAGCATAGTTTTGGCTTCTTATGATGGTTTTGCAGGTCCCATCTGGTGCCACCACAGAAGACCGGGGCGACCGAACGGAGGTACTTCTTGGTGCTTCTTTGTTTCACTTCTTTTGTTCTGTTGCACTGAAGTTTCCTACTTGATCATAGCCTTCCGAACTGCGACACTGTGGTACAAAAGCAAATCTCCCTTAAGTCAATCCTAGAGAAACTGCAATTTGAAAAACAAGTATAACATGGTTAATTGCAATCAATTACTGGCATACTCGCTCTGATAGGGTGTTACAGAAAATACCTGACCGGAGGGCGTATCACGATTTCGGAACTTGTTGTATTATATACTGGAGTATTTAGGGCAGCTATGAGGTTGGTGTGTTCAAGTTGGTATTGGTAAACTTATGTATATTTTTCGATAAAGGAATAGTTCAATATTCCGGCCTCTACATCACAGTGCGAAATATCCAGCCAATTGATGTTGCATAGCAAATTGCGTTAATATGTTGTATCTAATGGTTAGAACATTATTTGATGTTGCACTATGTCCATATGCTGGGTGCCATGCACCATATTTTTGCTGACCGTAATATATCACACATTATAACCATAATAAAGTCCGCCTTTCCTTTGTTGTTTCTACCTTTTTCTGTTATGTTCCTTGCTGACTGGCCTGAACATGTTCCCAGAACATGCACTTGAACAGCCAACATTTTACTGAATGAAATGTGCATTATATAGTGAGTATTGAGTGCAGTCCATGTAAAATTTGAACTGTGACATAGAACTTCAGGTATTGTTTGCTTCAGAATTGAATTTCAGATGTTTGCTTTTGAGTTATAGTTAGGAATGCAAGTGGTGACACCATGGGTGTTAGTGGTGCAGTTAGATAGTTCATTTTATCCCACTCCCTCTGCTTTGAAATCTGGATTAGAGTTCATTTTAATGAGTTCTGGGTCGACCCAATGATTCAGACAAAATCACAAAACAAGCTTCCCTAGTTGTAGTTGTAATCACAATGGGTTTTAGACCTCATTTGACTTGATACTGGTGTGCCAAGTACATCTTGTCCAAAAACATATGTTGACCTTTTTGGTACATCATATTTGATATATTTTGCTGATAAATTTCATTGATCTGTCTGAATGCTAATCTTAGCAAAGCTTACAGAAATTTACACCTATCCAGCATGACTATACAGATTTTTTACTTGCATTCTGTCTGAACAGGGATTGGATAGTGATGTTGGTCCCTCCTCATCTAGCGTATCAACAGCAACTCCTCCCAATGGCCGCAACGGAAGGCTGCTCACTCCAACCTCTGATGATGGCGAGTATGTGGAGTACTCATTTGATAGCTTATCAGATATGCCTTACACCATGGAAGATGAAGATAGAGTAAGTCACATCTCAAATTCCTTCAGCAATTTAAGTTAGAATTATGCTGTTATGGTGCACTATGTTTTGTAATAGTAGTGTCCAGCCAAGCTTCTCGTAGTGGAAGGTTTGAAGCGCACGGCACCCTGGTTGAGGTTGTAGTAATACTGTCTTAGGACCTTTATATAGCTATAGTTCTACAGAGGGTGAAAATAGGTTCTGGAGCTGGGTGCCTGGATCATTGATTATAAGATTGTGGAGATAAAGTTCGTACTGATCTTTGGTTGTTGAGTGAGGAGAGTACACCTCCCTAAAGGACTATTGGTGCAGATGAGCACTCCAATTTGAAATGGGGATCTTAACAACTTGAACTTGACTTGACCTGTAAGGTATGAGATACTTTGATGGTAGCGCTTTTGTTAGTACCATATATCTCATGCATGTAGTTACGCCAAATCAATGTCGTAAGGATTACAAGGATGAATTATAATTATGTTGAATGTGCTTCTATTTTGTAAGATTCATCCCTTTTTTTGTTGCTGAGCTTATCAGTGGTGAATCTTGTGTTGCTGTGCTAAATGCAGATGCTGATGCGAGCAATTATGGAATCGCTGAAGGACTATGAACAGTCAAGTACAAAAAATGCGCAATCAGTTTCATCAGATGCTGCATCCAAAGAGAACAATACTGTAAAAGACTGCAACGGTGTGGCTGGTGCAGCATTGGAGCCAGATGCATCCTTGGTGCCCACTGATGCTCCTGGCAAGCATACTGCTGTCTGCAACAGTGGAGCAAAAGCGGGTGAAGTACAAAGTGTGGATACCCAAGCTGTAAACAACACTGCTTCAGCTAATGCTTCTGGCTCTTCAGAGCCCCTGGCGTCAACACAGATCACCAACGGGAAGCTGGTCTCAGCGGAATCCCAGAAAACGACACAGAACGTCAGTGGAGAGGACGGCACGAGAGCAACTCTGGTAGTTCAAAAGAGCCGGACCGGTGGCCTAATAGATGGCCTGACACAAAAATGGGGTTCCTTCTTCAAGAACAATGACTGAGACGAGCACAGTACACAAATAACTCCCTTGACAATACATGTTCCGGTGTGTTAATAGTCATAGAGTTGCTGTTGGCTGATGTCCAGCTTGATTCGTTTTACGTGTAAAATGGAAAGGAAACAGATGGTTTCAGGATGTTTGTGTATATATAGAACTAGGAAATTGTAGCGCCCCCATTGGTTGTGTATCATGTCTCACACTCGCAACTTTGGTTCTGGTGAATTGGCTCATGGGTTGTAACATAATTGGAAAGCTCATTATCTTGTAGTTGTATTTGTGATTTTTTTTAAATTTCTTCATTTAAGGGTAGACCGGTAGAGTGGGCGCATCGCAATGTGGATTCGAATTGTGTTGCCCGTGTCATATTAAACTTTTGTACTCCTCCATATTTGTCGCTGTTGACTTTTTCGTACAAAGTTTGACCAGTTTGACCATTCGTCTTATTCAAAATTTGTTGCAAATATATTAGAAGCTGTTGACTTTTTCGTACAAAGTTTGACCAGTTTGACCATTCGTCTTATTCAAAATTTATTGCAAATATATTAGAAGATAAGCCACGCTTAAAATAGCTTTGGTAACAAAGTAAGTTACAAATAAAAGAAATGGTATTTATATAATTTTTTGAATAAGATGAATGGTCAAATGTCCTGATCAAAAGTCAACAATGACAAATAAATATTTTAATACGGAAGGAGCGTGTATTTGGGTCTGCGATGTCCAAAATCATCTTTTTGGATTCTTGAGATATTTATTATGATCTCTCCTCTACTTTTGTCTGTTTTGTTCTAGCACATGTTTAAACAAGACGGGAGGCCTGATCCATTGTGTTGTTAAGCTGGAAGTCTGATTTTAGTCGGCGGGTTCGAGCACAAGTAACTTTAACCAGCTGTGCTGCTAGATTCAGTTGATCCTCTACTTGATGTGTCCTGATGCAATGAGACTGAAAGCGATCGCCGCTCGGCCGGTTGTGCTGGCGTGTTGCAACGGGCCCATCATCTAGCTCCGACGACGTGGAGGAGTCCGGCTGCTTGCCGACACGACGGTGGACGTCGGAGCAGGGAGGTGGGCATGGGATTGTTCTCATCACTCGCTGGAAGACAGAATGTGCTGAGGCATGGCACTATCTGCCACAGGCCGCAGCCAGCAAGCCCGTGCCGCTCTTCCCCTCTTTCCTCGGTCGTCGCCTCGTCAGTAGCCGCTCACGATCTCACGATGCCACGCATCTCGCACTGTGCTGCCCTTACTCGACGTGGTGCCCACTCGTGGCGTTCATGTCTCGCCCATCCAACGGTGGATGCGATTGCAATGCATGTTGTTAGGCTCGAACCACGCGCGGGCGCGCGGTAGGAGCGCACGCACTCCTCCCTCGCAGTTAAGTTGAGCGCGTGCATGCGCGTACTGACTGGATCCGGACCCAACCGAATCCCAACGGACGGACCCGCCCGCCTCCTGCGAGTGGATGGAGCAATGGACCGACCGGCCCATGCCCACCACCACCAGGCGTCCTAGTTGAATCATACCCGTCCATCTCCCCCTCGCCGCATAAAACCCGCGGCTCGACTCGCCCCTGCTCACCGGCGACGGAGGGAGGACGCCGAGGAGGCTCAATCCGCTCCCGACTCCATTGCCGCGAGATCATCACCTCGCAGCCGCAGAAGCGCCGCGCCGCGGCCGCCTGAACCCGCGCGTCGACGGCCGCTACGCCCGCCCGCCCGCCCGCCGCCACCCTTTTTGACGAGTGTCGGTGACCTCGGGTTCCGCGGGGAAGGGGAGGTCGCTGCCGACTCGATGAGCGCCTCCGCCACCCTGATCCCGGCAGCGGTACGGCTCCTCCACCGCCACGCTCTCTCTTCCTCTTTCCCCGCTAGCCCTGCGCCCGCGCGCGTGAAAACCCGTCCTGGTGATCCGCGCGTGCTTCGTCCACCTTCGAATCGGATCGGCCTTGTTCGAATTGCTCGCCCTCCGCGTGCCGTTTCGAACGAGGCGGCCGGCCTTGCGCCCCCTGCATTCTAAGTTGCTGAGCTATTGCGTTGATGCGTGCGCTGATTGATCTCGGTGGTGCAGGGAGGGAAATCATCCTTCACGGGGTTCACCAAGCTGTGCAAGGGCCTCGCCGTCATCCTGTTCCTCGCCCACATTCTGGTCCAGCTCTTCCCTTCGGCCGCCGGCTATCTCGCGCTGATACCGGCCAGGTGCCCACTGGATTCCTGAACCCACCTGGTTAACTTAGTTAACGGTCTTCTGAAGTTCTGTACATGGGGGACTGCAATTTCATGTAATTTGCACTCCCATTAAGCTGCTGCTCGGTTGCGTTCAATTGTAATCTCACTAATTTGCACTCGCATTCAGTTACTGTTCAATTTGCGTTAATTGAAATGAGAAAAAAAAAATATGTGGTAAGTGTTATGGGTAAGAGGTACCGTAACAGTTACTGCTCATCGTGTTTCATTCGATTCTGTTGTAAATTTGGATGTTGATTTATACCCATATATAACTACATCTATCTGCCACTAAGATCCTTATTGTACCATTTCTTCACAGTAGATTATCTGGACAATTGTTTCCAGGTGATTAACTAACTAGAGCTGATTTCTGCACAGGACGATCCCATTTGCTTGGAACCTGGTGACTGCTGGTTATATTGAGCAAACAATTCCAGGGGTATGTTTTCCTCAACACATCTCCAATACACCCATACACCATTCTATGATTATGCTGACCAAACATTGAAACAAAAGATGGACTCTTAGTATGTCAGAAGATTGTTAGGGATGCTATGATACTGCAATTCTGTTTTCTATAATATTGATGAGACATGGTGCTTGAAGCTTGATGTACTCACAAAGAGTGTTACCCTGCTGTGTGTTCGTCTTCAGTTCTCTAGGAAATCTCTGTCTCCCTAGTTCACTAAATCATTATGCTCTCTTACCTTGGATGCTGCAGCACACCACAACGTCTTGAAGGCTCATTATATGTTACATTAGGCAATGGCAACTGTATCTGACATGGTTCGTGTGATTCCAGGTGATTGTCAGCATAGTTGGTCTTCTTCTATTTGGGAAGGTGTTGGAGCCTTTATGGGGCGCTAAGGAGTTGCTCAAGTTCATTTTTATTGTTAATCTCTCAACTTCAGCATGTGTCTTCGCAACTACTATTGTTTTGTACTACATAACACAGGAGGAGAGCTACCTGTAAGTGTCACATTTCTTTTATAGCTTACTAGTCACATAGTTTTTCTATTAGATATTACATGGCCACTTTGTTATATTCTTTAGTGAACTCGTAAAAGTAATAGTTGAACAGGCAGCCTGCAAACTCAGCCATTACCATAATATGTGATCTGTCTCCTATCGAGTCTTGTACCCTTTGAAGTGGATTGCTGACCTCGCTCATTTAAAAATGATATTTCTATCTCAAAGAACTAGATTTAGCCCATTGGGGGAGATGCAGCAACATATTCTTTTTCTGATTCTTTTGAATACCTGATATTCACGCTATTTCAACATGATCTAGTTGTACTTCACCATGAAAATTTACATTACACCTATCATTTGCAGCTACACACCTCTTTCTGGATTTTATGGAGTTCTTTCAGGACTACTGGTGGGCATCAAACAAATTTTACCTGATCAGGAGCTTAATCTTTTCGTGCTCAAGATTAGTGCAAAGGTAATTCACTTCAAAATGAAAATTTTCCAATTTCACATTCAATTTTAATTCCCTTACAAGGTTTGCTGACAATTTATTTTTTCTTTTTATTCAGTGGATTCCATCTATTGTTGCATTTATCTCTGTTGTTGTAAGCTTCTTCCTGAAGGAATCAATGGCATATGTTCCGATCATATTATTTGGTATCTATGTGAGTTGGATTTACTTGCGATACTTCCAAAAGAGACTAGAAGTAGGCCTAAAGGGGGACCCAAGTGATGAATTCTCATTTTCAAGCTTCTTCCCTGGATTTTTGAGGTACTTGATTTTCCCCAGTGATCTTGCTGTAACCCAGTGGGAAATGTAATGCAATAATTCTACAAAGTGCAAACATTTCAGAGGATCCCTTACAGTAACCTTGTTGATCCTTTTGTTAATCTCTGGCATAGAAAGTTGGAAGCAAGTTTTAGGTTACCCTTGCGATATCACCATCTCCAAAATTATGCGTAAAGAAAAGAACTACAAAAATTTAACTGTTGACAAATAGGTGCTCATCCAACCTGCTGCTCACCAAGCTAGGGGCAACTCCTGGCTCCTGGTAATCAATCAGAAATGTAGCACAACAGTTTCATGTTAGTTTTCACTAAGGGTTCTGCAAAGAGTTTTGTTTAGTATTTTTGTGAAGGTTATCAAACATTTTTGAACCAGCTATGTAGGATTCAGCAGTGCTAGAAAGAAATAGATTCAAATTTTATCTTTTGTTTCATAAGTTTATAGTATGGGTTTCCTTCTTGTCATCCTATTGTTTTGAGAATACATCACTGCTGCTGATACATTAACATGTGCAGGCCTATTTTGGACCCGATAGCTTCTATCTTCCACAAAATTTTCTGTGGGCGATCTGCAAGATATGAAAGCACAGGCCAGGCATTGGATGGCTCACAGTTCCCTGGTTCAGGCTCCATTGAGGCGAACAGGAGGAGGTGCAAATCCCCTTTTCTCTCATTATCCTAGCCATCCATCATTGGAACCCCTTTCCTATCTGTTGAGCATCATCACGAACATGATTTCCTACCCATTGATTAGCGTGATGTTCTTACTGTAGAGCTTGAGCCTCCTTGACTGTCCGGTGATACCAACTTCAGTCGGCATCTCATCTGATTTCACCGTTGTCCATTCCATGCAGAGAAAGGGGTCAGAGGGCGCTGGAGCAGAGGCTGGCAGAGAAGCTGGCCGCAGTCAGGAGCGCAGAGGGCACGGACCCGCCACCGCCGCCTCAGCAGCAGCCGGAGGAGGATGCTTCTGATAAAGTCTGAGTCCTCTGTTCGGTTGGTGGAATTCACAGCCTGCATTGTGCATTTGCTGAGTGTTTTTGCGCATGCCGTCGTGTGAGCGAGACTCTGGAAAGTGGAGTAGCTCACAGGCATGACTATGACTAGACTCATGAGTAGTGTAGCAAAGGGGGAGAGGTGCAAGAAGGCAAATGCGACGCGCATGCGCGAACCAATTGTTGCAAGACAGCGAGCAGTTTTTTGCACGGGTGTTTCGTGTCCAGTGGTCGAGCCTTTTTTTTTTTAAGGAGAAATATATATATTCTCACGATAACCCAGCTAAATCGCTAGACATCCACTTGTCAAGTCTTGCCAAACACTTTATTATGCTTCATGTGCGATCTGGCAGAAATGCTACGTGCCAAACAACCCTGTATCTTGTGTTGTCTTGCCTGATATGGTGTTTATCTAAGATCCTTGTGCTTCCTGCCTAAAAACGTCTCGACCAGAAATGTTAAGAGACTCGGTGATCTATGAGTTGGGCGATCTGGGCAGAGGTGGTCAGGATATGGCATATCTGAATAACATGGTCCATCAAGTCATGGAGCGTAATCTGGCCATAGACAAGCATAAGCACAAACCTTAAAACTATAATGCTTCACCAGTGTTACATAGTTTGCATCCGTGAAAAATCGCATAAGAGCAGGATGGGGAAGATGGTGGCTAGTTAATACAATCCCTACTTTACACAAGAAGGAAACAAGGGCACGATGAGCGTGAAGGTGAAAATCAGGGTAATATTACACGAATGTACTACAGACAAACAAAGATGCCTAAATGTTGCTACAACAGAATAAGCTTTGCAAGCGCTACTTCTCTGCAAGTGGGTGATGGATGAGATTAGATGACATAAGATCTATTTTTCAAGGGCCTTCTGGATGTCCTTCTGCGAATTCAAACAAACACCAACCATAGATAAATTATGCAGAACATGTATGTGTGTGTGTGTGTGTGGAGGGACAAAGAGAGAGGGAGGGAAAGATACCTCAATTGACATCGGAGTGGTCGAAGTTGCGTATCTATCAATGACCTTCCCATTTTTGTCGACGAGAAACTTAGTAAAATTCCATTTGATTCTTGACCCAAACAAACCAGGCTTGCTCGCTTTCAGAAACTTGTAGACCGGTGCAGCATCTGGGCCATTTACACGCACCTGCAAACCCAAGTTTTAAAAGGTGATCAGCCCTCTTGATAAAAATAATGCATAGTTTGCTGATGTCAAGTCTATCCAAAATACGCCTTTCCAACAACAATCACAACTGATTAGCTGTATTTTTATTAGGTGAGACATAGATGCAGACTTCATCTCTAAAAACATTTGTGCAGAGCAACTTAAACTTCTCTGATTATGCCAGCAAAAACCAAGATAACAATGTATCATGATGTTTTGTTTCTACTGCATGAAGTTAGTTTCCAAATTGATGTACTCTACCATGTGACATATACATACCGTGCCATCATCTAGAAATTAGGAAATTGGTAAAAAGCTTCTTAGCAACCAAGCAAGTTCGACAAACAGTTTTTACCTTCTGAAAAACTGGGTATTCCGCTTTAAATCTGGTGCAAGCAAAGTCTTTTATCTGATCAGCAGTCCCTGGCTCTTGCCGCAAAAACTGATTGCAGGGGAATGCTAATATCTCAAAGTCTAGCAATTTTGGAAGCAACATTAGTTTATGTTAGATCCAGATAACAAAGACAGAACAGTTTAATGGAATGGCACACGCAAAATAATTTTGATGCAAGGTTGGATAAGACGATCGGTTTGATAGCCACCCACAATGAAGTTAATTCAATGCAAATGCGTAACAGGGTATAGTACTTGATGCATAAGTAACAACATATCAACATCATTCCGACTTCCGGGTGTCATTTGAACTCCTTGCAGTTTTGATAATTTGATTTAACTCCGCTGAACACAGGCCATAATTTGATGTTAGGTGGCTGACAACTAAGTGTCATGCTTTTCAATTTATGGAGTTGTTCAACAATTTTTGGAAAATAATTCTTATGGGAGCAAATATCTTCATTGGAAAACAGAGTTCCCATTGCCTTCAGAACCTTTCGTTCACCTTCAAAAGGTCTCTGAAAGTTAGGACCACTATCCAAGTGGTCCCTGAAATTGGTTTAAATTGAAATTTTCTCACAAAAAAATTGGAAAAATGATCCTTACTCCTCTTAGAATTGTTCAAGTCTAATCATCTCAAAATAGTTCCAAGACAAAGAGAGGCTATGAAAGCTGACAAGATTAATGACTCTTGAATGCAGTTATCAGCAACAGCACTCCAGAAAACGAAAGATCACCACTCCTATTTGATAAGCTAACTCAATGAAATTGTATGCATCATGTACCTACCACATAGCTAAAACTAATAAAGGCATGTTGAAGAACACTATATTTGCAAGCAGCCGCAGGTAAGGCCACTGCTAAGCTATGAGTTCTGTCTGCCAGACAATGTAGAATCTCCCTAGATTAATCATTAGGGATGCAAGTTATATATATTTTGGGTCATTGGGTCGACCCAAAAAGTTGATAAAATGAACTAGAATAGCATTCCACGTAAATAATTTGGGAAGATAAATAAACTAGAGTGGCATGCCATCGTAATTAATCAGCTGACCCAGAAAACACTGTTGGGTACCCACTTGCATCCCTACTAATCATACACCTTTTTCAGGTGGAAACTTAGGTGGTTATTTGCCATTCCACTTCGAATAGGATACTAAAGCCACTATTCGAACAAGCATCAACGTGTTAGTGTGTTACTACTCCAATTCCAACTAGAACCCTTCTTGAATTGAATCACTCGTCCACAAAGATCCATGAACAAGCACAAAAATACGTAAGAACAGCAGCAAGCAAAGCACTGACCTTTGTCCCTGTACTTCTGATAAAGCTCCGTCAGTTGCGTGTAATTGACCTCCGTGAACCCACTGGTGGCATCAAGAACACCAACCGTTTCAGCACCTCAGAAACTAAGATACCACCGAAAAAGAACAAATTCTACAAGCTGCCAGGGGGGAGAGATGATACCATTTGGAGGCGACGTTGACGACGAGGAGGACCTTCCCCTTGTAGGTCTCCAGGCTCACTTCCTTGCCGTTGCAATCCTGCTCCGGAAAGAAATCCCCAAAAATTTTATTTCGGCCAAAACCAGCGAGAGAAAATAAAAACACAAACAGGATTACGCAGAAGAAACTTGATCTCGGGAGGAGTCGCCGCACCTTGACGGTGAATTCGTGTATGGAGGTCTCCGGCACGGACTCGGCCGCCCCCATCCCGCCACGGCTCCTCCTCCCCTTCGCTCCCTCTTCCCTTCCCTACCGGGCGGAGCTCTCTCGAATCCCCCGTCTCCTGATTTGATTCTTCTCGTGTTCTTTATTTTTTTCCCCCTAGGTTGGAGAGAGAATGGGAGGGGAGAAGCGCGTGTTTATTTATAGCAGGATCAGATCATCAGAGCTCCGTGTGTGTGGGCCCCGCGGAGCAGTGGCACAGGCTGTCTGGTCTGGCTCAGCTCTGGCGAGGAAAATGTGAACGGCTTTTGCGGCATGTGGGCCCACCAACAGCATTTATGTGACGGCACAAGCCCGGTGTACCGGCCTACCGGGGAACATGGACTGCTGTATCGGTGATTGCGGAAGTTGTAGTAGCAGCATAGCAAAGTGAAAAACTGAAAATTACGAGTCAAACTTTACCTTTTCAAAATGGTACTCCTCCATCCGCTTATTTTTTAGGCGTAGTTTGACTGTATCAAATCAATCTTTGACAAAAGTTTTAGTTTAAACCGTGATCATTGCAAGCATTTCAAAATATGACATATTGACATCCATTTTTTTTTTTGCACTTACGTATAATCGGATTGACGGTTGGTCAAAGTGTGAACTGCAATTGCATCTTATAAAAATAACAAGGGGATCTGAAACAAACATACTTTGCCCTCGACAATTGTTTATTGTTAAAATATACTTTTTGGTACCGAGAGAATATGCCTTTATTCACATCTTTATATGCCGTTTCCTTCTTCCATGCAATAACAAAGGTTTTATTTCCTATTAAATCCCAATGTACACCATAACAAGTAGCATGGAAGTCTTAAGATCAAGCGGAGGAACTTTGGTGCTGGCATCTTAGGATGGTATGGTGCTATGGTTGGTTGTGCAGCAATGATGCAACGATCTTGAGTTGAGCGGTGTGTGTACGTGAGATGCGGCATTACTATAGATGTGTGCGGTCATGTCGATTTTTCAATCCAACCGGCCTACATTGTTTGTTGAGTTGAATGGTGCGAGCGTTGTGTGACGCGTGCTGATATCCCAATCCAGCCGGGATGGTGTTATTTGATGTTTTTTTTGTTTTTGCCCAGTTTGGACTTCATCTTCTTTTTAATATAATCGGCAACTCTCCTGCCTAGTTCATTTAAAAAAAATAAGATGGTGCTAATAGAGGGCCTATCAAACAAGCACCGAACTAATAACGTTGGTAGGAAATATTGCTCTTACGCACGTGCCTAAGGATGAATAAAAACATATATCGCAATCGATAGAATTGAAGTGAAAAGCAATCCCTCCTTTCGTTCTTCCTTTACTTGTCAATAGTTAAAAAATGTGCATTAGGAATAAAGATCATCGGAAATGCTTCAAAACCTTAGCCAGGTATGAGCATTGGTTAGTTTTTCCATGGAGTTCTCTGTTCTTTTTTTTAATCATACAAATACGGTATGAAAATTGCAAGTGATCTTCTATAGAAATAAAATAATATGCATAATGTGTAGCTTATACGAAATTAGTGTGATTTTAATTGAAAGTGAAAATATTTTCGCTCCAGATAAAAACAGAAATAGTCTCTTATGGAAACTTGGAAAACTTATTTTAAAAATATTGTCATAAGTTTACATACAACCTTTGTTTTCCTTTAGAGTCATCATCTAGGTATTATCACGAATAGAAATGAAAAATCATCTTGCTGATAGTACTTATCTCTTATTAAGAAACACTATGCTCAGACAAGGTGTAATTCGTAATCGTTTTCAATTTTCCTTATTTTCTAATACCACTGGCATTTCGCCATTATACTAGTGAAACTTTTAGAGTTAGAACTTATATAAGGCTACCACTTAGCATCCTTTTAACCTGCATCTAGCTTTGTCCACGGTTTATTGGCCAACTAGCACCTATGGTATTTCAAAAAAAAAGAAAACATATAATTATGATTAAGAAATAACTATGTAAATATATGAAAACATGTTTAAGAATAACTATTCTAACAAATTAAACAATATAACTATATAAATATGCATAAACCGCATCAAATCCTAAGCTAACATAGGCCTTGCATTGTTTGTAGGCTTGTAGCATCAATGTGGTGTATCCGATTAGCATCAATAGTATCTTCAGCAAAATGATACTAAGCTCGCGAAAATAGCCAAAACCTGCATGCGCCTTCACATGTATCTAGTATTCCCAACTATAAACAATAACCTACTTAAAATAATGTAGATAGTATTCCCAACTATAAACAATAACCTACTTAAAATAATGTAGATAGTGATAAAAAAACCAAATAAAATATTATGAGTATGTGAAAGTGGTCAGCAACCCCGTTGTACAAACCTTGCCCTTAGCTAGCACCTAGTTTGCCTCATTCTTAGTTTCCATTGTCAAACAGTACTAGTGATGTATCGTACTTAAAGATGTGACGGTCTATCCTTTTATGGAAACACTAACAAAATTAGAAGATATGCATAAGCAAGCTAGCACCCGGTTGGTTTCCAGCCTTTTTGCCATCTACTAGTGCTATACCATAGCTAACCAATTAGTTAGCAATATCCCCTCCATCCCAAAAAGAATGCAATTCCAGTTTTATCCTAAGACAAACAATCATAAGTTTGACCAAGTTTATGCAAAAATATATAACAACTCATGATACAAAACAATTATCACTAGATTTGTTATGAAATATATTTTCATAATATACCTATTTTGTGCATTTAAAGTTGGCACCCTTCCTTATAAACTTGGTCAAACTTGAAAAAGTTCTAGTTTGACTTAGGACAAAACTAGAATTGCATTTTTTTTGGATGGAGGGAGTATATTACATGGATTTTAGCAACACGACGAATACAAGCATAGCAGTCTAACGTCACAATGACCTCATTGTGTCTCATGATCAGACTCTTTTTGCAAATATCTACACCATATCTTAGGTCTTGAAACAATATTAATAAATAGGATAACATCATCCGGACATGCTTTAGACCATGTTTGGATCCTTATAGATTGTGGAATCTAGATTCTAAAAGCTAGATTCAAAGATCAAGATTGTGGAAGTTTTGATGGATGGGGTGTTTGGATTCTATTTGCGATAGATGGTGATCAAAGAGCTTCTTCTTGCAGCGGGGCAGCTTGGATCAGGCTTTTGCCCATTGAAGACCTTGTCTTGTTGTGGAGCCCGGGATAGAGGAGTTTTCTCTCTTTCTTGGAGTCACCAAGAGTGTGGGGAGAGGTGGATCTTCAATCAAAGGTAGGAAGTTAGTCTTGCTTGCCATCGTGCCTCTTTTGAGGGTTGATGGATTATTACTTTATACTAGGAAATGTCTATAATACCCTTGCTGATTGTGGGTAGGTCATCATGGGGATGTGAGAAACGTAAGGGCAATATCGCCAATTGTAACCTAGAATCAACAAGAAGCTAGGTTTGTTCAGTTTCCAGGATTCCAGAATCTATAGCACCTGGACTGGAGTGTTTGGATCCCTAGATGAATTCTAGAAGCTGGAATCTATAGAATCCGTAGGGATCCAAACATAGCCTTAGTGTTATGATTTATTTGTTGTTGAGCGCAAGAACTATGTAGTATCGCTTACACGATAGTATTTGGTTTGCGCTAAGGTAACGTAAACGCAAAGGGAATCAAATTACATTGTATTTGGCGGCGGAATGGGTGATCACACTCTTTGTTTGGTTGCACTATGATAACGTAATCATATTTCGGTGTGGACGTGTATCTGATTATGGTGGGGGAGGAGGAATAACAAGCTTGTATAGATATTATTTAGGTAAAGGATTCAATTACAGTATCAATTAATTACAAACTAGCGCAACCAAATATATATATATATAATGGGATTCGTTACGTTTAGTAATCATATTAGGTTAAACACCGTCACACCTGATGCCAAAAACACCCAAAACCAAAAGTGAGGTCCAACCCATAAGGCCTAGGGGCTAGAGCCCTAGCGAGGACCGAAGGTTGATTTGGGCATGCGGCGGCAAGCCAGTAGCCACTCCGTCCACATAACCGCGGCCGCGTTGCTGACGCGCACCGCCACCCCCACCACTTCGCCCCCCTCCCACTCCCACGCCCTCCTTCCTTCCCCACCGAACTACCAACCCTCCTCTCCTTCCTCGCACACAGACAGCACAGCGCGAGCACAAGCGCAGTCGCACGCTCGACGGCTGAGTAATAAACTAATAAAAACGCGCAGAAAATAATACCGAGAGGAAGAGAAAAAAAAAAAATCCCCAAAGCCACTTCTCCTCCTGCTCCCCCCACCTCCCATGCCTCCTCCCCTCGCCTCCGCCGCCGCCGCAGCCGTCGAGGGAAGTAGGGCCACCGGCGGGTGGAGCCGTGGCTTCCTCCGTAGCCGCCGCAGCTCCAGGGGCGCAGGCGGTAGCCGTCGCGGAGGCGCCCTGTGAGCCCTGACCGGTGGCTGGCGGGGGTGGGGGGCGCCGGCGGGCTGGTTGACGGGTGGGGCGCGGGCGGGCGATGGCGCCGGCGAAGAGGAAGCGCGCGGCGGCTGCTGCCGCGGCCGCCGCGGCGGCCGCGGCCAGGTGGAAGGTGGGCGACCTCGTGCTCGCCAAGATGAAGGGCTTCCCGGCGTGGCCGGCCATGGTGAGTGCGTCCTGTACCTCCTCTTTCTGCTCTGCTCGCTGATCTGTGGCCTCCTGGTGGCCTGGGGTCCGGGGATTCTGGCCTTCCGGGCCATGGGCGGGGGGTTTCTCGCTTAGGGTTTCCAGGGGGGTTGGAGACCCTGGTCCCTGGACTTGGGGCTGTGCTTCGGCCGGTTCGGTTAAATCTTAGGTTTTCCCATGGTCTCCCTACCCCGATTTGGCCATTTTAGCTGCTAATCTCTGCTAATTTTGCCGTCCTGTTGCTGCATAGCACAGGGGCTTTCTGCAGCTAGGGTTTCGGTTACCACACGCTCAATATAGATAGGATCTTTGATAAAACAAGCCCCCTTTCCGTTACTTTCTGCTGAGCTTTAGGTAGTGTAGGTGCTGATTTCTACTGCAATTTTTGACCTAGCTTGGTTCAATTCTTGGTGATTTGTTTGTTGCCGGTTTCTTGCCGAGATTTGGTGTTGCTGGTGATTTATGGCAGGGGGATTGGGTGGGATTTGGATGATTAGGTGCAATCTTACCTGTGTTTGGATGTGCCAGTAAGATTTCAGCCCATTTTGATCTATGGATTTCATTATACAGATATGGATTTGTTCTTAGTGATCTGCTCTTAGTACTTGCCTGGTTACAAACTTACAAGTATAGAGGCGAGATGCTCTGTTATTTGTGACAGAGTTGACAGGTTTCCTTGGTAGCTTCTACATGTGAAATTACTGATTGCCTGTTGCCTGCAAGGGAAAGGATGGTTTTTAGGGTAGACGCGAGAACTTTGTCGTCTTGATTTTTTTCCACCTAAATTTGCATATGATAATTTGTTTTTTTTCTATACTCCATATAGTAGATATCGGCATGTGGAATGTATTATATATATGCTTGCTTTTGTTGGTACTAAAGAGCGTTATGCAATTAAAATGAGTGTTAACTCTTAAGTGTTCTCTCACGTTTTGTTTTAACTTTGGATCAAGGCAGGTTAATGAACTAATAAAAGGTGGCATCTTATGTTAGTAGGCACACAAGCAGTGTCATGTTCAGTAACTTGATTTGGGTCTTCAGAGTTTGTAGAGTTCTTCTGTCTCCTCTACTGATAGGATGTCTCTGTCTATTTGCTGATATAAAATATCTAATTTAATTTGCTAGCACACTATTGAGTTTTTTCACCTTTTCTAGTTTTGCTGCCCCTTTCTGTATAATTTCTTCTTTCACTTCAAAACTCTTCTCATTCTCATCACATCGTTGAACCGCTGCACATGTATTCTCAATCCTTGTAAGCACAGTGCCTTAATTGAACATAAAAAGCTGATTTTATTTCAGTAAATCTTCTGTTTGGTTCCTGTGATGGAATGTTTGGTAATGTGTCATTCCTGTATTCCGTTTCATTGCATGAAAAATAAGTATACAATTTTTTCCATCACACAGAATAATTTTTGAAGTTAATTTAAACAAAAAATCTGGCCAGCCATGTGTTTTATTTAAATTGGCTAGTGCTTGTTGCTCATGTCAAAATATTGCACATCCAGGATTTTAAAGACTACAAAAGCTGGTCCTGCATGTAATATTCTTTACTACTTGCTTGACGAGTAGGAGAAAATGTAGGGCCCTTATTGCTGTTACTTGGATGTATGGGTTTGGTTAGAAATGTGTTCGCAGAGAGTGCGGAAGGCCAAAACTCAGGGCAACATTGGTAATTCTTAGGCTCCATGCGTGATGTTTTTGGGCCATTGCCAGCTTTGCATTGGTTGGTACATGAATGTTGGGATGCATTTAAGCTGGTGTTTGCTGAAATGGTTGGTATTTGGGGTGGAATCAAGTGCATTGACTTTGTTCTGTATTTTGTTGCAAACCACAGCCTCCCACAATTTCTTACCTGAACAAATAGAATGGATTGAGAGGTTTGGTTGAACATCTGTACTTGCAATATGTTGGCCATTCTTTTGATGCATAGTGTGCTAATGATGACTTTGGATAATAAAACACTTACAAATACAATATTCTTCATTGTTGAGGTGATGATAGTTAGTTATCTTTTGTTTGCATTCTGCCCCCTATTACCTAAAATGCTTAGGGTGACTAGGTGCATCCCGTCAGGACTCCTGTTACATCGATACCCCCCTCATCCTGTATTCATTAAGAGGCATTCTGTTTACTTTCTGTCTGCTCTTCGGCTGATGTGGACATTTACCCAAGATTGATTAGGGCTCCCAATAAATTCATTTCCCTTGGGGGTTTTATTTTTAACTTTAGCTGGTATAGCAGACTTATTCTTTCTATTTTCCCATACTTTAGGTCTGGCCACTCTAGTAGGGGGCAGGTGCTCATGTCAGCATGAGATAGTTGCTTGTATGAAATTTGATTTAACATGTTTGTAAGTTACCTTTTCTTGAGGAAATATGGAGAAGTCTTTACATTTTGTGAATTTTCATACTGTTGCAGATAAGTGAACCAGAGCAGTGGGGCCAGTCTTCTGCTAAAAAGAAGCCGCTGGTCTATTTCTACGGTACTAAACAGATGTAAGTGCTATGTTGCTGAACCATTCTCATTTTTATTTGAATTTGTGAGTTACTTTTGTATCTTCTTAACATCATGCTTTAGAAACACGCAAGTGTCATTAGCTTATATTCATAGGTTTTTTTTATAGTTCTTAAATATTGATAATCAAGTGTTTTTTTGTGTGAATGGATCAAACATAATGTATTTATTTGTAATTGCTTTCTTGGGAGATTATGTAGTGATAACATTTTACTTGCATATACTGATATACTTCTTTCTTGAAATAAACTAAGTTGTTCATGAAGCTACAATTCACAGTTCAGACACTATTTGGGATAGTTAGTGTGGATATTGAGGTTTCCAAATTTCATTCCCTTCCTGTGATTTGCATGTAAGCTGTGTATGGTTCTTGCTCCATGCCTCATCTGCATTTTCCTCTCTTTTTTTGTGTGTTCGGTGGGGGGTCGGGTTGCTGTCTTCCTAGCTAGGCGGCTAGGGGCCAATGCGGTTTGCTGCACAATTTATGTTGGGTACCTGCATTCCAAACAGGCCTTATAATTACCTCCCTCTAAATGAACACGCTGGATTTGTGTACTGTTATTCATTTAAATTACGAAAGTGCCCTAGTATCCGATGAAGTCCATGATCCTAAGGTGAAAAGTTCCTTGAGAGAGTTGACTTGGGCTATTTGGAAAATGCTGATCAAATGAAGCATCCAAGCTAATTGAGCTCACCTACTTTTGGCCTTGGAGATTCCATTTACAATAAGTAGAGGAAACAAACTGCCTAAAAGTCCACTCTCTTGTGTTGGTTCATTAATACGTTAAAAGTATCGAGGGAACCTGGTAAAGTAATTGGTTGCCTGTATATGGTCCTTGCTGTCTGCCGAGTGCTGAGAACCAATGTAGGAAATCTAAAAACTGTTTGTTGTCAAGATATTGCCTGGAATGACCTCATTACTACAATACCATTATAGTGCTTCAGAGGTGGTACTGCTTGGGGCTAGGAATTGAATACATACTAACATGGCTATATGAAACTGCAATTGTGTGGATATTGCTTTAGGAAACTCCCAAAGACCCTATATCATTATGGTTTTGTACTTTTAGTCAGCAATATCTGTTTTATTATTTTTTTCTCGAACGCGCATGAGAGCTGCATGTCATTTCATTAAAGAAGGAAGTACGCTGTACAACACCAAACACCCACCCACATAGTTATATTTTTCTTATAGGATAGACAAGTATGCAGTGTGACAATATTACTAAAACAATCATTGGTCTCTCCCTCCATCACTTCTCTCTGTTGTTTGCGCTCTTCATGCTGCTGTGCGCAAAATTTGTAGTATGGAACTAGATTACCTTTATGAAGAAATCTGCAATTATGTATGACTCAGTACTTCTGTTGCAGTGCTTTCTGCAATTATGCTGATCTAGAGGCATTCACTGAAGAGAAAAAAAGGTCTCTACTTGCTAAGCGACATGGTAAAGGGGCTGACTTTCTGAGAGCAGTTGATGAAATAATTGAAGTTTATGATTCTTTGAAGGACAAAGATAATAATAAGCTTGACTTGGCTGCTGATGAAGTGAAGCCAGGTGTAGAAAAGCTCGCTGAAAATAATAGCTGCATGGATACTGAAAATCTGGTCAATAGCTCAAATGTGCATAGTGATAAAAAGATAGAAGATTATTCTATCACTACCAGGAGTGATGATATGGTCAGTTCTGATGGACCTTCTGTCACTGTGAAGGGTGACGAACCTTGTGTTGTAAATTCTGCTCCTGATGAGCCTACTGAAAATGTATCCATCCTTGATGAAATGAGGGATATTCCTCTGTGTACTAATTCATTTTCAAATAAGCCAAGGGATGCACAACCGAAAAATTGTTATACACGTAGTAGGGTTCCATCGCTGCGGAAGTCAAGAAGTTCAGTAAGTGTTGAATCAAGAAAGGCTCAAGGTTCTGGCAATCTTTCGGATCGTCATAAGCATCCAGAGGATGACAAAGCTAACTCAGGTTCTGTTTCTACATCAGATAATGTTTGGTTGCATTCTAGTGCAGGCACCTTCAACCAATCTGTAGCTTTGGGGACTATTAGCAGCAATGGAAAGTTGAATCCTCCTGCTAAGGCAGATAGTACCTGTAATAGTGAAGCATCTGAAAATGGAGCTTCAGAGACAGAATTGAAATCAAATGGTACATCAATTCTTCCAATAGACCCTGCAATAATTTTCAAGAGAAAAAGAAAAGCAGATAGAAAGCCACCTCATTATAAAGATTGTACAGCATCAAACAAAGATGAAGAATTGCAGGCTGAGTACAGTGAAATCCTTCCAGATTCTCCAAATTCGAAGAATGACGTGAATAAGTCAGATGGAGATGAGCACTTGCCACTGGTCAAAAGGGCAAGGGTCCGAATGGGAAGGTCTCAGTTGGAGGATTCACCAGTTGATGAGATTGATGTTTCTAAGAAGCCAGAGTTTGCTATAACTGCAAACCAATGTGATATGCATGGTACCCCTGCAATACCTGTCAATGATTACCCAGCTGATCAGGTGTCGGCAGTGGTAAATACTGTTTCTAATCCATCATCCAAATTTGATATGCCTATCCTGTCAGGGGACGGTCATCCTTCATGGAAGAATAAAGAATACCATCCAAAGATTTTGGCATTGGATGTGGAAGCTGCTTTGCCTCCATCAAAACGCCTTCATCGTGCCTTAGAAGCAATGTCTGCTAATGTTGCTGAAACTAACAATAGTATACCTGAAGTGACAGGACAGAATGGTATGCTTCTAAATGGTTCTTTGTCGAGAGGAAACAACCATTCTAATATATCCGCAGATGCAGAAGTCACAGTATCTAATAAATCTGGAATAGTTCAAAGCCCTGGACCTTCATTGGACACACAGTCTGTGCATAGTCCATCTGGCAAATATACCTCTGGATCAATTTTACAAAATAACGCTGATTCTGATTCTGCTTCAGTTCCTTCAAAAGCAAATGATCATGACAATCATATCATGACAAAAGGCGATATTTGTGAAGAAACCCACATGGATAGCAAAGCAGCCAATTGTTCCTTGGTTTGTAATGAACTAGATAATGATGTCCGTGTGAAAACTTCAGCTCTTTGTATGGAATTGAATGAGCATGCTCTTGATGTTACACAAACCACTTCTGTACCTGACCGGTTATCTTCGTCTTTGGAGAAAGCTAGTGAAAATGTGGTGACAATTGATGTGAAAGAGACAAGACCTTCTGGCTCAGCTGCCTGTAATGTTGACAGAACTGATGAGCCAGTTGACCATGCAAACAACAATGTGATCACCAAAGCTATATGCCATGGTGAGATGGTTGTAGCTGAATCCATGAACAATGTGGGGGATACGGCAAGCAATTCTTCATTGGCTACTAAATCATCCAGTATACAATCCGATGCAGATACCCGGACATCTGAAGTGTAAGATCTTGATTTTTATGCTAATGTTACCATTTATCTGTTTGTTTACCGTCATGTATTTTCTATCTACATGTCTATCTTTTGCTCTTCTATACAATTTTAGTACTCACGGCATTTCTATTTTCAACGTGCTTCTCTTTCAAAATTGTGTTACAATGAGCCTTTTTTTTTTGGATAATGTTAAAGTTGATTATTTCGCTGTAGATGTCTACTTTTGAAATCGCATATGCAAAAATAGGTCTATGTGATGGGTAACCTAGGAGAGTACCATATATTCTTCATCGTTCTGCTGGCATGTAGGTAGGGTATTGATTGTAAAAACTAGGACATGGTGGGGGCAGCCAAACTCTCTTCATTTTCTATAGATTAATTATGGGGATGCGATATATCATTGTAGACTATTTCATTTATGCTGCACAATGCACAGTTCTTTCTTAAACATGTGACATACTCCCTCCATCGCAAAAATATAAGCATCTATGTGTTTGTCCTAAGTCAAACTATTCTAAGCCTGGCTGAGTTTATAGAGAAGAACAAATAATACTTACAATATCAAATGATCACTATTAGATTAGATCCATTATAAAGTATATTTTCATAATTTAGTTCTTTGATCTGCTATACGTTAATATTCTTCCCTATAAACCTGGTGAAACCAATGATAGTTTGACTTAGGACAACAGCAGAAATGCTTATATCTTGGAATGGAGGGAGTAGTTGGGGACTGTTTTTTACCTCTTCGTGGACCTGATGGTCTAAATATAGGAAAAAATAATTGAAAGATGACCACAAATTTCCCTTTTAGATGATCGGTGCTATCAACCTACATGCTTTTGTCACAACATTAAAGCAGGGTCGGGGAGTGGAAATATTGTAATTATTGTACCTGTTTTAAAAACTACACCATCATTTTCATTGATGGACAGACATTTTGAAATGTTGCTTCCCAAGAAGTTGGACAAATATTGTGAAATATAATATGGAGGTTTTTTTTTTCTTCAGTCAAGTTGTGAAGCAGAAGTAAGAATGATGTTCTCCTATGTGAATTTGGATGCAAGATCTACAGTTTTTATGGAGTATTTATTAATATTGTAGATTAGCTTCCTGAACACATTGTTGCCTTGCTGTTCTGATCTTCTGTTATACCTTCCACCTTGATGTAAATTTACAAGGCAGCCTTCTGAGACGGTATGACTCTCCTTATTTTGTCTTGCAGGCATACGTTCTCGTCTTTGGCATTGAAAGAACTGAACCACACAAATCTAAAGGACAAGAACACTTCCCCAGATTCAATGCCAATGAAAGAACTTATAGCTGTTGCACAAGCTAGAAGGTTCTCTCGATCAACTTCCTTTCCAGATAACTTCCTAAATGCCAAGTATATTCCTGAAACATCAGTAAATACACCCCCCAAGGAAGGATCACAGGGGCAGTTGTCACCTTCAAATTGGATAATCAGGTCCACCTCTGCAAACGATAATGTTCATTCCAGGAGTCCTTTTGATTGTATTCAGCAGAAGAAATTAGCAGGGCATGATGAAGCCAATGCAGCACGAAGGTCTTTCAAAGATTTTCTCGGTACAATGACAAGAACAAAAGAAAGTATAGCACGTGCAACACGTCTTGCTATTGAGTGTGCTAAATTTGGCATTGCTGGTGAGGTTAGACCATGCACGTCCTCCTCATTTGTTTATATTGTTCTCAGAGAAACACTGTTTTTATTGTGACTCCTAGTTCTTCGTCCATGTTCTGAAACTTATTTTTTCTACGAATTATCTTTATTTGTTTGCTTCTGGATGAAATGTAGTTGCTGTCATTGATGTACTGGATTTTTGGTGGATTGATAAGCAAAGATTTGTTTTCTTATTCTTTTGGTGATTTGATGTTCTGTATGCCCACTGCTAGTTTGAGGAGCAAGCGTTTCATTTTGATGTATGTAGCTAATTACCAAAGAGAGGCATCTATTATAGTTCTCACTTTCTTGCATGGTATGAGAAGCCATATCATAAACTTGACGATTTGGAAATAACAAGTGATAATCCTTTCAGACATACTTCTGAATTCTAGTGCCACCTATCAACATTTTCTGATACCTTTTTTGTTTGATTGTCTAGGCAATTGATATTATTGTTGAACACCTGGAAAAGGAATCTAATTTATATAAGAGGGTGGACCTCTTCTTCCTTGTAGATTCAATAACACAGTGCTCTCGCAATCAGAAAGGTAAGCGTATAGTTTTCCTAAATTTGTCTCATTATTTTGTATGATGGTATTTATCCTACCATTACAAATCATGCAGGTGGAGCTGGAGATGTATATCCCTCTCTTATTCAGGCAGTTCTACCTCGAATACTCTATGCTGCTGCGCCTCCTGGAAACTCAGCATGGGAGAATCGAAAGCAATGCCTCAAGGTAAGTGCCTTTGATGGTCTGATAGAACAGATATCATGTGCAGCATTGCCTTTTCTTTTGCCTCTTACAAGTTTGCCATTTGATTATTAGGTTTTGAAACTTTGGCTTGAAAGAAAAACACTTTCAGAATATATCATCCGTCACCATATTAGGGAAATTGAGACTATCAATGAGGCGTCATTTGGAAGTTCTCGCCGTCCTTCAAGAACAGAGAGAGCTCTAAATGACCCTTTGCGTGACAATGAAGGAATGCTTGTTGATGAGTATGGGAGGTACGGTGCTATTCCTTTTTTGTGTTCCTGAAATGTAGAATGGTTTGATCTATATGGAACAGTGTGATAGTGTTACATGTTTGTGTCGTTCGTATGTTACTGGGCTATAAACACTAGTGTTTTATTTTTTGTTTACCCAATACATAAGAGAATTGGAGGTATGGGGGTGTACCTCTTTCATGTATTGTAATTGGAGAATAGTTTTAAGTTATATGCTATAGTGTCATATGTTTCCATTTTTTTCTATTGTTTCTTGCTCTATGTGTGCCAATGCACAGTTAGCATGAGGACCATATGAACTGACTGGCCATAGCTCTTGGTACGCCTGATTAGGGTATCCCTATACCCCTCCCGCTCTCTCCCTCGCCCCCTCCCTCGCTCTCTCTCTCAAAAAAAAAATTCCACCAGTGTTAAATTGATTTGCTGCCCCTTTTTTATTTGCCTATTGGATTCTACATCAGCTAAAAGATGTAACAGAACTATCAGTGGAATTTAGGGAAGGACTTAGAAAGTTGATTGATTAAACAACCACCAGCGAACACCTTTTTATTATAGATATGGGACACATGTGGTAGTAAAATATGTGATGATGTGTTCAGGTCCATGCATCTGTTACATCATTGTGTCAAGGACCTTTGCATTTTACCTTATTAGTTTGCAAATAAGTTATGCACATAGAACATGCAACACTATCTATCGTTTGGAGAGTTTTTCTTAATTTCTTCTATTTTCCTCATGGTTATGCGTTTTATTATTTTCAACAGCAATGCTGGTTTTCAGCTACCAAACTTAATTTGCACAAAGGTACTTGAAGAAGAAGAAGATGGAAACTCCTCTGAAGATAGGAGCTTTGAAGCTGTTACACCTGAACAGGATGCCCCAGATAATGATAACAATGAAGAACCTCAAATGCATTTGGAGAAGCATCGCCGCGTTCTTGAAGAAGTTGATGGTGAACTTGAGATGGAGGATGTATCTCCACCATCTGACATTGAAGTTACCACCAAATGCCGACCAGAGCAAAGTGGTACCAATTGTACGGCATCTGATCAGCGCCCTTCAGATGTTGGTCCTCCCCTTCCTGTGGATAGGCCTCCATCACCTCCACCTTTGCCATCATCTCCTCCACCCGTGCCACCTCCACCACCTGCCCCGCCTCAGAGTGCGCAAGCGCAAATGCAGTCAAAATTACAAATGACATCTGATCCCAATGGGGCGCATCCTCCAAGAGCTACATATGTATGTATATTTTGTTCCTGTGCAAGAGATTATGCAATCATAATATCATGTACTTAACAGGTGCTTCTTCCTTTTTTTTTCAGAATGTTCAAAGTCAACAACCACATTCTATTTCAGAGCACCCAGGTAACATGAATCCTTCTGTTGCACCATTGCCGCCTCCACCATTTAATAATTCAGGATATGGAGGTCAATCAAATCAGATTCCACCTCCCCCACCGATGGCACCACATCCTCCTGGTCCCCACAGTAATTTCCCTGCACCCCCAGCACCTTACCATGGAAATAACTATCACCGGCCTCCAACTACTTCAATTCCTAATGAGGGATATCATCTGCAACCACCACCCCCTCCACCCCCTCCAAATCAATTCCCTCCTGTGCCACCAGAACACCAACAAAGGCCACATCACTGGGGTCATAACTGTCCTCCGTATCCTGAGAGATATCGGTACAATGGACATGATCGAGGTCATCACAGACATGATAGAAGGCATCATGGGCATGACAGACACCATTTTGATGATAGAGGATACCACTACGATGATAGGGGATATCACTATGATGATAGAGGCCATTATTTTGATGATAGAAGACATCATTTAGACGATCGAGGACATCATTTTGATGAGAGAGCTATTAGGGGGCCAATGCACCACGAGGCTGCTGATAGGGGAAGATATCCTTTTCCACCAGGTACTCTTCTTGGCATGGTCATGAACCTTTCCTTCTTTATAATGTCTTTATGATGAAAGACAACCTAATAAAAATGTCCGTGCCACTGTCAATTACAATTTTGATATTTGCTATGCTTATGTAACATTTAGAATCTTGCCACCATTGCGTAAAACTTGTTCTGTTAATAATGCCACTGCCGTACCAATTCGAGTGGCATGAATCGAAAAAGTTTTGCCACATGAATACAGCAGTGGCACAATGGAACAAGGTTTTACACAGTGGCGACCTGATTCTAGTTTCTTGATATCACAAAAGCAATGGGATTTGCTAGTGCGTTTTGATGAATGAGCTGTTGTTTGTTGTATGATGTATGACCATCCACATCGAGCACTGAGATGATTTGGTTTGTTGTTGAGTCATATGCAGGACCTCCTCCGATTCCAGACCATTTTGAAGCTCCACCAGCCCCAATGCACTATGGGCGGCCATCAGATCCTCCGGCAGGCCCTTGTACGGGCTGGTCTAGGCCCCCTAGGATATCTAACTATTCTCCCTCCAGACATTCTATGGAGCCTCCAGTTTCACATGCAGCTGGAGGTATGTTACATGTTGCTTTGATATGTTTCCTGCTGCAAGTTGCATCCAATTTTATGAATTTTATTTCTGAGGAATCTGGTTTTCTTGTATGGAATTGCTATTATTTTGCTGCTCTGGTAGAAAACTTCAGGTTTAAATCACACGCTTCTGTTAAAAAAAAACAGATGGGGAACACATGAAAGAGTATCATAATTTTGTTGATTCATCTTGGCCTACATTACTTCGAAAGTAGCTTTTATCAGTAGTCCACTAATTCTTATTCCTGTTACTTAACAAAGATGCCTTCATACTATTCGAAAGTAGCTTCTGTCAGTACTCCACTAATTTTAATTCCTGTTACTTAACAAAGATGCATCTATATCATTTGTTTGGTGTGAGATGCTAATTCAAAAAAGGAAGATTCTTTAAATTTTTTTGGCATGTAAAAATTTTGGATGCTAAATGTATGTCATATTGCAGGACATGGTGGCTGGAGACCACGATAACTTTTTGCAAAATTGAAATGGTATGCTATTTCTTCCATCAGCATTGCCCGATTGACATAGCCTTCTCTGCTTCATCTGACCTCATGTTTCTTTCAGGTGCTGATGCTTTTTCTTAGTATATGGGCCTGGAAGACTGAGGTAACTCCACCTCAGGGTGGAGGCACCCGCCAGATTCTCCAGGAAGTCGGAGCTGATACCTGCTTCCTTGTACATATTGTATCCTATAGGGGTAGGATGTCCGACATCACGGAGGGCTGAATTGTAGGGATAGGGCGTCTTGTATCAAGCGATTGTAGCCTTAGATTGTATTTGTTAGTGCCGCGGTCTTCGATTTCTCTTTTGTCAGAAAGCAGCCAGCTACTCTGATGACTTACTGAAACTGTTTGATTACAGCGTACATAAGCCAAAGAGTGAATACAAATCATTTTGCCCTAGCCCTCGCACTTGCCGGAGACTCCTCCGTAGTCATTGCATCAGCTAAATACCGCATAAAACAGCTCCAGTTCTCTTTCGACATCACAATTTTCGTGTATAGCAACTATACCTAGGAACTAATGGCTTGCAATTGGTAGTTATTTCTTTGTTTTTTTAGAGTGGACTCTCGATCTTGTGTTACAGTCTTCCCTGTTATCACAAAATGCAATTCCATGTATCGATTGAGGTCAAGTGCACTGTTTTAAATGCAATGTCTAAAGTAGACTCATGAGCAACCAAGAGATTCCTAAGCTGACATGCGATACCAACTTTGACTTCAGTAGGTTGTCTGAGCAGACTAGCAAATCTGTTATTATAGAAGCCCTAGAATTCAAGCATCTACACAATACCAAACCCTTACATGCGTGACCAGAGAGCCACTAAACTCTCACCAGCCACCATTGCTGCATCCATGCATGTAAACAAGGTGGCCATGGCTGCTGAACAAGTTGGCCTGGCTTGATGCATGCCACCGGCATGGAGCACCTAATCCAGACCATGCACCGATGACCCCGGTCACTCCTACCCGTCTAGCAGCTATGCACGAAGCACCTAATCCAGACCGTGCAGGAGCTGACCCAACTACTACTCGAAATATTATATATATAAACATGTCGCACGCCGCCAGCGAGCTAGAGACGCCAGGCCACAACGACGGCTGAGTAGCAGCAGCTAGCTAGGCCAGAGATGGCGGCCTCCGCCTCGGCGACTCACGCCGCGGTGCTCGCCGCCGTCGTCCTCCTCCTCCCGTCCCTCCTCGCGCCCGTCGCCGTCGCGCAGCCGCCCAAGGGCGCCAAGGCGTTCTGCATCAGCCAGTTCGCCATCGCCAGCCAGGCGTGCTCCATCCTGCCGCCGAGCCCTCCCGACGAGCACCACCACCACGATGACGATGACGAAGACGACGACGAGCATGAAGACGACGACGAGCACGAAGATGACCACCACGACGACGAGCATCATGACCGTGTCCGCGTCCGCGACCGCCATCATCACGGCCACCGCCGCGCGGCGGCGGTCAGCATCTCGGCCCTGATCGCGAGCAGCAACGGCACCCGCGGCGCTGTCGTCGCCGGGAACCGCACCGGCGGTCACCACCACGGCAACCGCACCCGCGGCGGGCACGGGCGCGGTCGCCGCGGCCGCCTGCGGGACGGCGAGGACGACGACCACCACGACGCCGACGACCCGGATCACGACGACGACCATCACGAGGACGACGACGACCATCATGAGGACGACGACGACCACCACCACGACGCCGATGACCCTGACCACGACGACGACCACGATGACGACGACGACGACGATGACGACGACGATGACGACGACCACCACGACGAGGAGCTCCGGGCGTACCGCGACTGCTGCCGGTGGCTCAAGGAGGTGCAGAAGGACTGCGTCTGCGAGGCGCTGCTGCGGCTGCCGCCGTTCCTCGTGAAGCCGCAGCACACGTACGTGGTCAGGGTCGGCAGGACGTGCCAGATCACCTACCGCTGCGGCGGCGTCTAGCTAGCTCCATGTCGCCGGCCGGCCAGCCGCCGTTCACGCAGCTGCCGCGCTTGTGGCCGGAGTTTGATTAACTGGGCGGCGCGGCGCGGCGGCGTCGTCCGTGTTTGCTTTACGATTACATGTTTGGTCATTTTGTTCACTTAGGTGATATATTAGGTACAGTAGTGCTTATGGGGTGTGTCGATCTATATACCTATGGTTGAAATGTTGGCTGTCCAGTAGTTTTGAAGGATAATGTAGTCCCTGGAAATTTTTCTACTACATGTCACCGGGCGTCTGCTAGTGCTAGACACTACTGATTATCTACCATCTATAACATGTGTTGATGCATTTAAATGGAAATGATATTAGCAAAGTGAGCGAAACTCATTTGTGGTGGAACCTGCCCATCCGGATTCCAGCCCTCGGCCTATCTCGAGTGCTCGTATTTTCCTATATATTGAAGGAATTGACAATATAATGTTGCATGTGGCCGTCAACATCAAAATGTTTGTGGTAGGTTCGTCAATATCAAATCCTGTCAGTTCAGGATCCCAGTAGGTGCCGACATGCATTTCAAATACAAATTTAAATAAAAATGTTCTTCTCAACTAGAAGAAATCCTCGCGGATGTCCTTTTTAATTCAAAAAAAGGTCCCCCGAAAATGTTCCGTCTCGGCCCGGGTGCAACTCCTCACGGCCCACCATCATCCTCATTATTTTGTGCTGGTCAGGAACAGGCCCACTAAAGTCGGCCCGCACGTCGGACAACGCGCAGCCTGATTCGGGCCCGCTGAATGGACACGAAATGCACAGCGCGACGCCCCCGCCGTCGAAATTTCTTCCCGCCGGTTGTGTGGTCCCGTGGAAACCACAAAAACGGGCACAAGGACAAAACCCCCACACATCTACCAGGGACCGGTGGCCTACGTCTACCTACCCCCATTGGGATGGAAAGACGCCGAACCTGTAGCTGCGTGATAGGATCGAGCACTGTTCGTTAGATGTGCGCGTGTGTGGTCATGCATGCCTTTACTCGTCGTGTGTGTGTATGTTTTCGCTGCTTCACCTCACCTGTCGATCTCGATCTCGAGACAATTCAAATGCACGCAGCAGTAGACACCGAGACGTAACGCACGCATGCAGCTTCACACGTATAATCTACAAATATTCATGTGCCAAAAAGCAACACCGTCGTCGTCACGGCATGTACTCCGTATACAAGAGAATAGGACGAGACCCCCTCTGGCAGATCAGCGCTGCAAAAACGAAGGAAGGCGCAGCGGCAAAAGCTCGTCAGGTGAACGGAATTATTGCTAGCAATGGCGGAAGCAAGAACCACCGGGTCTCTCCCCGTGGCCAACGTGCAGGAGCTCGCAGCGGCCTTCAATGACGGCGGCGTCGAGCGCCAGGTGCCCGAGAGGTACCTCAGCAAGGACCCTAGCGCCGAGGAGGTCGTCGTCGCCGGCGGTGGCGGCGACGACAGCGCTTGCGCGATTCCGGTGATCGACCTCCGAAGGTTGATCGACCCGCGGTCGGAGGAGGAGGAGTGCGCCAAGCTGGCATCCGCGTGCCACCACTGGGGCTTCTTCCAGGTACATGTAAACCGGCCACCTTGTTAATAATTTGCTTATGGATTGTGTATATTGTCAGTAAATGTGAACCCTATGAGGTGAAGCGCAGCTCATCAACCATGGAGTTCCAGATGAGGTGATCGGGAACCTGATGAGCGACGTGGCCGGGTTCTTCAAGCAGCCGCTCGAGGCCAAGAAGGAATGCTCACAGAAAGCTGACAGCCTTGAGGGCTACGGCCAGGCCTTCGTCGTGTCTGACGATCAGAAGCTGGACTGGGCTGACATGCTCTACCTTCAGGTCCAGCCCACCGAGTCCAGGGACATGCGGTTCTGGCCTACACGCCCTGCATCCTTCCGGTGACTGACTATGAGACTATATCATCCATGATTCAAACTTGAACTATCCCATAAGTCCTAATGCTCCTGTAATTTATTTTTTTAATCTGAACACAGGCAGTCCGTAGACGCATACTCCTCGGAAGCAGCAAAGCTAGCGTACCGGTTGCTGGAGTTCATGGCCAAGGGCGTGGGCGCCGAGCCGGCGTCGCTGCGCGGCGTGTTCGAGGGGCAGGCCCAGGGCATGAGGGTGAACTACTACCCGCCGTGCCGGCAGGCGGCGGACCGGGTGCTGGGCCTGACGGCGCACACCGACCCCAACGGCCTGACGCTGCTGCTGCAGATGAACGACGACGTGCAGGGACTTCAGGTCAAGAAGGACGGCAAGTGGTTCGCCGTGCAGGCCCTCGCCGGCGCCTTCATCGTCAACGTCGGCGACGCGCTCGAGGTACTTGCATTGATCCCGTCATCGCCGGAGATGCCTCGGCCGATATCTTATGGTGAATCCAATTCCACTGACGAAGAATTGATGATGTTGTCCTTGGTTAATTTGCAGATCATGAGCAACGGAGTGTTCAGAAGCGTTGAGCACAGGGCCGTGATACACCCGACCAAGGAGCGGATTTCGGTGGCGCTGTTCCACTACCCGTACCAGGATCGGATGCTTGGTCCTCTGCCGGAGTTGGTGAAGAAAGGCGACAGGTTGCAGTACGGACCAACGGATTACCAGGACTTGTTGAAGCGATACTTCACGGCGAAGCTTGATGGGAGGAAGCACCTGGAGAGATTTATGTTAGAGCAGTAGTAGCTACGGCTCTGCATACCGAAATAATTACCTCGAAACAATTCCACCATGAACTACGTACACTACACGAGGATATTGTTGTTTCCCTTCACAATTTTCTAAAATGATTAAGAGCTTTGTACTCAAATTTAGACATTTCCAAAGTCACGTGTACCCATGGAGGCTGTTGGGGTCGGGACTTATCTGGGTGGCCGAAGGTAGGAGATGACGGGTATAGTTGTCCATTTGGCCCGTGGCCCGTGGGCTAGCCCGCGGCACGGCATTTTGGCCCGGTCTAGGCACGGTCCGGCACGGCGGCCTTGCAGGCCGGGCCAGCCCAGCCTACACCACGGGTTGGGTCTGGGCCGCTACCTCAGCCCGTGGGCTGGCCCAGCACGGCCTGGTCCATTTGGCCCGTGGGCCAACACGGCCTGTTTAGGCTTAATAGGCCTATTTTGGCCCGGCTAAGAGGCCGGCCCATATGAACTCTCTAGCCCAAACGGCCTGTTCCAGCGGCGTGCTCCTCTTCTACCAGGTTCCAGTCGCCTCCTCCCGAGTCCCAACCCTCCGCCTCCTCCCGACCCTTCGCCTTCGTCTCCCCCGCCTCCTCCTGACCCTCCGCCTTCTCCTAGCTCCCGCACGGCCGTGCCCCTTCGCCGCCGCCTCCCGGCCCTCTCGACTCCCGCCGCTCCCGCCGCCTCCTGGGCCTCTCGGCTGGCCGGCTCCCGCCGCGTCTCGGCCCTCCCCCGCGCGGCCGCGCCCTCCGCGGCTCCGCCGCTTCCCCCGCCAAGCCGCGCGCGATTCGGCTGGCACTAATGCCGCCAGGACCAGTGACTAGCGCGGTGAGGAGGAGCTTCAGGGTGGAGGCGTCAATGGGCGGGAGGCGAGGCTGAGGGAGAGCGTGTAGACGGCAACTGGCGACAGGGGGTATTGTACAGCGCACGGAGCGGTAATGCGGGCCAGCACGAGCACGGCCAGCCTACTAAGGGCCGTCGGGCCAGTGGGTTGGCACGGCCTGCGCAGGCAGCAGGCCGGGCCTGGGCCGCTCCTTCGGCACGTGGGCTGGCCCGGCCTGGCACGGTTACTGTGCGGGCCTAAACAGGCCGAGCCTATTCGTGCCCGTGCTAGGTCGGGCCGGGCCGCTCGTTTGGCCATCTATAATGACGGGTGGATCTGAGGTAGGAGATGACAGGTGGGTCCCACCGCCAGAGAGACAGTGAGAGGGGGAGAGAAGGGAAACTAGCTCTGTACAGATACAAGCAGGGTCATCACGGTCATTTTGCGTGGCTGATCCAAGCTGGCATGATGACTTGGCTTGCCACGTCAGCAAAAATGGCAATTTTGTTGTCTATTTCGTTCAACGATGACAAATATGTAGGAGTCAGGATGGTTTCTCAAGGAGCACCATCCAAAAGGATAGCAAATAGTTAAATATCCCTACTAATTTTATTTCTAATAGGGATACTAGGAGGTGTGTTGATTGGCACATGCTGTATGTCTCGACGTCTCCTGCACTTCTTCCTCCCTTGTTATTAAGAGGAGCGCAGCTTTAGCTGATTCTGGCAGCTTCTCAGCGTGAAAAGTCAGAAGCTCAAACAAACAACGAACTTCTCGTGCAGCTTCTGGAAAGCTAGAAGCTCAGAAAAGCTGAGTTTATATGGAAAGCTGAAAAGCTTATTTTTCTCAGTGTTTTGTAGCCTTTTAAATTTAGGAAACTAAACACATCTTTTAAAAGTTAACATTAATTTTTTAGAACAAAAGCCAATAGCAGCTTTTAGAAAAGCTCAAAAGCTACACCTCAAATAAACAGAGTGTTAATTAACACGGTAGTGCAGCTCGAGATGCAACAGAGGTTCTCACTTCTCAAGCTGCTTGGTTGACAGTACACAGCAGGACGGCAAGAGATATAAGATCTGATCAGACGACGGGAAGGTAGGAGGAAGGTTAATTAGACAATGACAAGTGGGTCCCATTATATATGTAATTGTATTTTTTCTGACTGGACTGCCACTTGGGAGCAGAATCCATGACCTGGACACACTTACATGTCAAAACCAGTTTGAGGTCAATGCCATGTAGGAGAGGAAAGGAAACCAATGTAAGTGAGCCGACACAAAATCTTCCACCCGGCTGCTCAACCGCAACAAGTAACGTGGTCGATCGCAAGACATGATCCGAAAAACATGGGAAACTGCGTTGACTTCCCCTGGAGAATAACAGATCTCTTTCTCTTTCTTTCCCTGTGCTAAGGATCTCTCCAGATAATGCATTGATCTCCCTACTTGTCCACGCTTCATCTTTCTATCAGACAATCACTTTATTTTGCAGGGAAAGAGAAAGCTTCATGCATCTAGTTACCACCAGAGTTGTTTGGCAGTTTGAGCAATAGCTCATGAACACACAAGAAGGCGTTTCATCGTTTGTGCGCGCTAAACAGCACATTGATGAGCGAGTTACCTATTGCTTTCAGTCTCTGTTAGCTAACTGAAGATCTTGAGGCCAACCTTTACTAGTAATATGGTTGGCATAGGAAAAACAACAGTAAAGCTAGCGCACATTCTCTGGAACTCGGCCAGTAGAGGTCACATCAGGCAGTTCCCGGAGCTGGTGTGGCGCGGGAGGTTGAGTGCAAGTGTCAGGCCCTCATTTCTGATTAGTGATCGAAGCCATCATCTGATAGCTCGCGGTGTAGATGTATCCAACGCGCCGCTTAATGAGAACTTGAGAAGGATGCATCTGAACCTAGCTTTGTGCCTCATGAAAGCACGCCCCATGCCGCGTGATATGGAGCACGTGTTGTGGGACTGTGTATAATGTTGTGTACTTAGCCAACACAAATGAATTGGTCAAAAGAGAAGGATGCGAGCCTTTTTAATTTGAGTGCTCCCTGGAACCAACACGCATCAAATGCTGCTGATGTTGACCTGCATCTAACCCAGCTGCCTGATCCCTACCGCTCCTTGCACTAAAAGAATATAACACGTTTCGGTTGTCTTTTAAGTCAAAATTCTTTAATTTGATTAAATTCATAGAAAATACATCAAAATCTGAAACATCAAATGATTTTCATCAAATTCATCTCACCCTTCACCACGTGTATGGTCGTCCATCGCCTTCATTTTTCCTTCACCGTCTTGTCACCAATCACCAAACCACGCACTGCACCTACACACATCAAGAGCCAAGAGACATATTTGTCCACCATTGTAAACTCATCAACTTCATAAATCAATATGAACCATAAGCGTAATCATGCATTGCTCAATTGAAATATGCTTATGCATGCAATGCCAAAAGCTTCAAACCTTTAATACAACCATCAATCACTCTTCATACTGAGATATAGACCAAGACACATCTTAACTAAACCCCCTCAATCTACGTACAAACCACAAAGTTTTTAAGTTGTATTTAGTCTTGTTTGTAGATGACATGGAGATGCGTTTTAGATCATCATTATTGTTACGTGACACTACTTTTTGGCTGAACCTAACTATGGCCAGTGATGATCTAAAAAGAAAACTATGGCCAGTGATTTTCAGCTGGATGTCCAGACAGTACGTAAAAAGCGATTTGTGCTGACACATTGATTTATGATTGCTGGCGGGCCTAATTGCTACCCACTAGTACAAAAGATCTCGGGACTGGCGCGTTAAAATCCACCAGCACAGATGCATTTGAGCCGGTGGGCACTTATGCCACCAGCCAGCATAAATGTTCTTTCAATTTGCATTGTTGGTAAGAACAAAATATATTTAACTAGTCAAAAACTTTACATTACATATTAGAATATTTTTTTTATATATTAGAAGACATATGTGTTATTGTGGAGGAGTTTCAAAAATTTTAGAAGTCATTTACTATTTTATAATGATTATAAGCATACTTATTGATATTAATTGATATTTGAACTAAATCTTTCAGATATAAGATACAAAAAATTTCAGAAAAATGTTGTTAAGGACAAATGTTCCATTTTAGCTCAAATTATGAAAGTAATGAAAGGTTCACAAAATATATTAGGTGTATTTATTATTTCTATTTAAATTTTTGTGAAACCAAATTCTAAAAATATCTAAATTTGATCCAAAAGTCATATAAATTGGTAAAGAATCATTTTATGAGTGCACAACATTGATACAAAAGTTTCAATATATTTTAAGAAAATTAGACTATACATTGTTAACAAATGGTTACATTACATATAATGTTTCATAGGACTCAACTCAAACTCTCCAACTTGTGAACTAACTTGCCAAAAAATATCATCCTATATATCTGAATATAATTTGTACATATATTAGACTACATATATACATTCTTTTGTAGGAGTTTCAATAATTTTGAACACATTCACTTGGTTTAAAAAATTTAAAAAGAAAAGAAAAAGTTTAGAAGGATTTCTGCTGGCGGGTGACATTGTGCCCACCAGCGCAAATAGCGTAAATGTGGTGCGGGAAATGAAAATTTGCATCAGTGAGCGCGAGCGCAACACACTCCCTCTCTCCTTTTTATCTGCATGCTCTCAATCTCTCCTATCCTCACATATCTTTCCTATCTCTCCCCCCTTATCCCTTTCATTCCTCTTATTCACAGCAGCGGAAGCGGATGCGTAGCCGCGGCTGATGCGAGCAGCGACCGGCACGGGTGGCTGGAGCCACGGCTGGCGGAGGTGGGGCCGACGCGAGCTGGAGGAGCCACGGCCATCGTGAACCAGCAGCGGTCGGTGTGGGCGCACGAGCCACGACGACGGCGAGCAGCAGCTGGTGTGGGCGGCAACCTGTGGCCAGAGGCCACACGCATGAAGATGTGGGCGCCTGGGCGGCACGAGGGCCTGCAGTGATCAAGCAAACTGCGTCAGGCCATGAACACTCTCCTCTCCTATCTCTCTTGCTTGTCTCTGTGCTCCGGCCAGCCCAAGCAACGGTGAGCAGCGCCGGCTGGTGGTTGAGCAGCTGCCATTGCGGGAAGCAGCAAGCATCAGCTGAGCAGCGGAGGAGCAGTTGCCGGCGAGCGCGATGGCGAGCAGTGGCCAGCCGGTGGAGGAGCGGTTGCCGGCGTTGGTCGAGCAGAGCTTGGCGTGCGCGGCTGCTTTTTTTTCCTAAAAATATCTTTGCTGGCAGACAGCATAAGCACCTGCCAGCACAAAAACCATCTGTGCTGGCAGGTAGCTTAAGAGGCCTGCCAGCGCAAATAGCTATTTCTGCTGGCTCAAGGTTGCTAGCGGGTGCGGTACCCGCCAGCACGGACCTCTTCTAGCCACCGGCACAAAGTTTTTCCAGCGAAGAGAAATCTTGTGGCCCATTTGCTCTGTTAACAATCACTAGAAAAATGGAGTGGGGGTTCAGTGAGGTGGAACAAAATTATCTGCGGCGGTGCCGCACCGTGCCTGGTGTGCGACACCGCCCAGGATTCGGATGCGTGTCCCGTTGCCCCAATCCATCCAGAGCAGGCTTCAAGCCGAACAGACCGTAGAGTCCGCATGAGGAGAGCTGACGAGCCGAACAGACGAGCCGACAAACACCTCCTTTCTATGCCCGCATGAGGAGAGCTGCTGCCTTGAGAGCTTCGCTTTTCATCTCGTATATGAAACTTGAGAGCTGCTGCCTGACCAACCCTTCCAGCTTGCACTTTTCATCTTGCCCACTGAGCCGAACAGGAAAAAAGTATGCAGACTGTATTTTTGTATTCATATGTGAGTTTTGGATAAGCAGCAATAAAATGGCTTAGTGAAAAGAACAATTGAGTAGATAAAATTGTTTGTGCTACTGGCTTAGTGAAAAGTTCATAATCGTCGAAATAGTGCAATTGGACCATTATAGTCTTACGGTGGCTACAAAAATTATGAAAGCATGACTACTACTCAAATGTTGTCGGATTTGACACTTCATCAAAATGTAATTTTCGGACAGCAGATGCATCTTGATGAATGCCAGCTAAAAGACTTGTAAATCCTCCTTGAACTGAAGGAGGAACCATATATCCTCTTTGGATTGAAGGAGGAATTAAATATCCTTCTTGGACTGAAGGAGGAACCATATATCCTCTTTGCATTGAAGGAGCAAACATATATGCTCCTTGGTTTGAAAGAGTAACCATAGCCGAAAATTCACTATATGTATTGGTCGAGAAGTCTAGTGGTACAATATCAGCTCCACTGCTTGCATCAGAAGAACGCTGCACAGATTTTTTTCAGGACATGCTTTTAAATGGATCATTCAAGAGATAAATAGAACTTCATTCTCTTTCTTACAATCAATTCTTTTGGATGTTGTGCGATGTCCCTATTGTGTGTGGCATCCTTTTGACCTCTTCCTGTAGAATACAGATATATAAATATATTACTAGCTATAAATATGAGATGGTAAAATACATGTTTTAATTGGTGGCAGTACCAGTTTTCTTAGTAGTTTTCTTTTTCTTCCCTTTCTTCCTTCTCAAGTACATCTTCTCTTTTTTTCTTTGCACCTTTTATCACTTCAGGAACTCTAATAGATACTTAACCTTTTAATATGTTTGTATCATATTCATTACAACTTTGGGAAACTCCACAAGATTTTCCAAGTCTTTGGCTCAGTGTAGTATCTGCTTCCAAGTCCAATTGAAGAAGCTCTTTTGAAACTAAGCACTTCAATGCAATTGATGTTGCCTTTCGAGCGATATGTGCTACTTGTGCTTTTGAAGTTTCATTTTCAATTATTTGTCTCTTCTCACAATAAAACTCTCTTTTGCATACTTTGTCCATCTATTTAGTATATACTGAGATGGCAAGATAAAAACCTCATTGATAGTAAAGACTTGGATAGCATGCTTGCATAAAATACCTGTAATATAGGTACACGGATTTGAGCAATATATACTATGAAGTAGTATTAATTTGAAATGTGATACATACCAATGCATTCATCCTTTCTGCAGGAACATGATATGGTAGGCGTAATCTTGTAGGTGCTGATTGTCCCCTCAGACCGTAATAGTTTGCATGAGAAAGAAAATTGCTCCTCAAAATCTGAATAAAGCTTCGTTGTATATGATTGAGCTGCAGTCTTCAACATTGCTAAATGTGACATATAAAGAATTGGGTTAGTGGATCGTGATTTATAGTTCGCATCCAACTCGTTCTCACGGAGTCCAGCAGCACATTTCTTGCATTCTTCTGTGAGCTTAGAAAGGCAGAGTCTTCTTTGAAACTTTTTCTTGAAAACATTATTCATACCTTCACTCCTTTGGGTTGAGGTCATATCGGCAGTAAAAGAGTCACGGAAGACAGCAGCCCAGTGCGCCCACCATGAGTTCTTCTCAAGTTTATATTTGATCAACATTTCATGCCATAACTCATCGAAGTATGCCACAGAACTCTCTTGGTAGACACATTTCTTAAATTCTGCAAGAAATTAGGGATGGTCCTCAATTACATGACCGAGATGTTTAGCGGCATTTTGGAAAATATGCCACAAACAAAGACGATGCCTCATGTTAGGGAATACAATTCTAATTGCAGCAGACATGGCAGCACATTGATCCGTGAAAATTGTGCTAGAATGCTTGTTGGACATTGCTGTTAGGAATGTTTTAAAGAGCCAAACAAATGATTCAATGGTTTCATTGTATAAGAGTGCAGCCCCAAATATAATTGTTTGCTTGTGATAGTTGGTTCCAAGAAGTGGTGCAAAAGGCATCTCAAATTTGTTGGTTTGAAATGTTGTGTCAAATGACATTGCATCACCAAAACATGCATAATCCATGATAGCTTGACCATCTGCCCAAAAGAAATTGGCTATCCGACCATCTTCCTCATCTACTTGTATGACATAAAAAAATGTAGATCCTCTAATTGCTTATTCCTCAAATCTTCTAGTAGTGTTTGTGTATCATTGAATGGTAAGTACTTCTTCCGCTCATGATCAATCAAATTATTACAATCCATTTGCGAGAAAGGTACATTCTCAACTCCTCCATACCACCGCTTAAAAAATTCATACGCTATGGCTGGTTGTATTCCAACTCCTCGTATATGAGCAATTAGTTGTTTATCTGCCTCTATAATATTTCTTTGAGACCTCAGCTTGTTTACCTTATTTGGGCTAGCAAGATAGTGATTGTGATCAAATACAACCTTTTGAACTGTCCAAATGCCCTCTTGACTTATACTAAACTGAACCCGAGCATTACAATTTGTTCTTGTAGTAGCATTTTCTTTTTAATTCTCATGTGATGAATGCTTACCTCGTTGTCCTTGATTGCTGCAAACTATGTGCTTCTGATATATACTTCCATCCGATCTATGTTTTTTTGCCTTGTAGTGTTCTTTCTTATACTAAAACCAATAGTCCTAGCATATGCATTGTACATCTCATATGCATCATCCTTTGATTTGAAAGACATCCCAACTTGAGGTACAACTGCAGATTGGTCATGATTACTACCCTCCTGCAGTCCAATGAAATAGTAATTAAAATACAAAACTGTAATATTGAAAGATATGTCAAGACTCCATTTTGTTACTTTTGAACTACCTGATCTTGAGGTGCCACTTCTTCTGACATCCGTGAAGCTGATATAGTTGAATTTGGTGGCATCACCGTCACCTCTGGGAGCATGGACGCACCCGTGACCGGCTCAATGGTGGGGCTCGATGATGATCTCGATGGTGGAGCACAACGAATTGTGATCTCTACTACGAGGGTTGAAGAAATCACAGCGATTGTGTCCGTGTTGGTTGCGGGCATTGATGTTAGAATTGTCTGGACCATGTTCCCAGAAGCTGCACTTGATTGTCCGACGGCAGAATCCTCCATCCGCTCGATCAGTTTTTTTATGGAGGGGCCATAATCTGTGGAAGAAAATTCTCTGCTGGTGTCGCGCAGGGCTTGGAAGCTGCGTGGGGCCTGGAAGCTCGAGCTGGCGCCCGACCGCCGGCATGCGACGCGGGGGCGGGGTGCTGCGGTTGGCGTCTAGGGCGGCCAGCATCTAGGGCGGGGTGCCACGGGACGGCGTGTGGATCTCTTGCAAAACCACGGGATGGCGTGTGGATCGTTTGTTCAGCTCGTCAGCTCTCCCCATGCGGACTCTACGGCCTGTTCGGCTCGAAGCTTGCTCTGGATTGGGGCAGCGGGACACGCGTCCGAATCCTTGGCGGTGTCGCACACCAGGCACGGTGCGGCACCACCGTAGATAATTTTATTCCCTGTGGTTTACACATAACGACATTATTACAAATCACATCACATAGTATCTGTTTGCAGATGATCTTCTCAAAAAGAAATCTGATAAGACGCAATAGCTTTCTGAACCTGGTCATGAGCCCATGACTAATAGAGACACATGCACGTGGATGCTGGCACGCAGAATTGAAGGCACCTCCTGTAGCAATTCCACTGGTTCCATCTCTAACGAACTAAAAAACCTAACTAAAAAAAACAATGAATTTAGCCTGTCGCCGACAAAAACAAGTTTGATTCAAACTCTTCTTCCTCGCGAGTCCGGCGTACCCATAGGAACAGGAAGCCAGGATCAAATGGGTCCTCTTGTTATCAATTTCCAGCACCGAACCCAATCTTTGATGGCTGCAGATACCTGCACGCTTAATGAGCAGTGCTTAGCTAAACATTTTATTTGGGCTGTGCATGCCTTTGTCGATGTACGTACATGGAAGGAATCGGTGTCGTAGGCGGGGAAGGGGTGAATTAGGAAATTTAAAACCTTAACCTATATCTTAACCTATATCTTCCGTTACTTTTGTATCAAACTTAAACTAGATCATGCTATCAAGATGTGCAACTATGGTTGATCTACCGTGAAATTCTCATCCTAAAATAAGTTTTGCAACCTAAAAATAATCCTAACAAGATACTAAAGGCACACAAGTTGTAAGTATGAAATGCGGAAACGTAAAGGATAGGATGAGGGGAAGCAAACTCTTAACACGACGATTTATCCCGTGTATCGGTAGGCACTAAGCCACCACTAGTCCATGTTGTTGAAGCACTCATACAAGAGTATTGCTTTCTTGTCACCAAGTCTCTTCCAGGACATCCCTTCACTTGCCACAAAAGTTTGGCCACTAAGGCTCACACCAAGTTTCCCGATCACCTTGATGCCGTCTCCACTAAGGAAGGGGTCTCCACGTTTCCCGCACATGGTCGTCGATGCCGCTCCACACCAAGCTGGAGGGTTGAAGACTTGCCGGCGAGCCACCAAGGCTCCAAGACGCCGACACACCTTGTACAACTATGGTTCACTCCTATAACCGATCACAAGGTAGGCACACCTTGCACTCTCCCTTCCTCTATGTCTATTCTAGCACAAATCACTTTCCTAAGCTTGTGCTAAGCCTTAGAATAATCACTTAAGAACTTTTGGTAGCTTGGATGTGTTCTTGATGAGTCTTGATCTCCAATGGATTCCTGCACACTCCAGCAACTTCAAATGGGCGAGTGGAGGGGGTATAAATAGCTAAAAGCTTCAAAGAGCTGTTGCTCCAACGACTAGTTAAAGTGTACCATCAAATGTTCCGATGGTGTCATTTTGGTAGCATTGGAACATCCAGTGCAACTAGTCGTTGGCCTCCTCGCACCCAAGTTCTTCATTGACACATCAAAAATTCATCCGACGCCACATCCGATGGTACCGTCGGAACATCCGGTGCCGAAGTACTTCTGGCCAAAACCTCTCTGGAACTTCGCAAAGTAAATATGCTTTGCTTGACGCCTCGAACTTCTGACCATCGGATCATCCGGTGCTATAGGGTTTTCTTCGTCTTCCAAACCTTCTCCTCATAATTCATCCGACGCTACAAGAAATCAGGACCTCGGAACATCCGGTGGTCTTAACTTAGACAGCCGCCTGCAGTTGTACCAATTTGTCCGATGGTTGCTCCGATGTTTCTCAGGTGGACTATTGGAACATCCGATTGTTCCTTTTTCTCTTCAACTCATCCAATGCAAGTACCAAATATACCGTCACTTGGATGCAATACCATAGAATAATCCTAAATACCATGGCTTGGTTGTTTGAATACCGTAGCTTGGATACTTGAATACCATGATTTGAATCTTACCATAGTTTGATTTCAATACTTGGGACCTAGAAAACCTACAAGATACATGCTAGACAATCCATTAATCCCAATAACTATGTTGGCACTCAATCACCAAAATCACAAACTATGGTCTAATGGGGTCATGTTCGCCACGGTACAGAGCTTGCTGCCAACCACCTGATGCTAGCTTGCTATGAATGAATCAATTACGGTAACCCTGTGTTGTAGCTACTAATAAGCTCGCCGGTCATCAGATGTTCTCCGCACACAAACCAACCATACACACACTGCAGTGTGACAGTCTCTGGTTCTATAGCAAGAATGGGTGCCCATGGCGCCAGCCCCCTCGCTCCGCCGCCGCCGCTTTCGATAGACACTCGCCACCGAGCTGGGGCATTCGGAGACGCTGACGACGACGGCGGCGAGCCCCTGAGCCCTACCGCACGCATGTTCCACGACTTCTACATCGTCGCCGTCGTCGGCCTCGGCGCGCCCATCGACTTTGAGCCCGCCCGCGCCGGCCTCGAGGTCACCCTCGTTCGCCACCCCCGCTTCTCCAGCATCCGAGTACGTTGCTCTCAGTCCCCATTCTTTAGGAAATCGATCTGCAACAAAAGTAATGCTGCACAATGATGAGCACGAGCGATCGAGCACTGATGTGTGATGACGTGAACCGTGCACCCAACTTTGGGCGATCGAGCAGGTGATGGACGGGCCAGAGCCGCGATGGGTCCCGACGACGGTGAACCTGGACGACCACATCATCGTGCCGGACCTGGACCGCGCCGCCATCGCGGCCGACGCCGACAGGGCCCTGGAGGACTACGTGGCGTCCCTGTCCACGCTCCCCATGGACCAGTCGCGGCCGCTCTGGGAGCTCCACGTCCTGGACTTCCCGACCTCCGAGGCGGCGTCCGCCGTGGCGTTCCGGATCCACCACGCGCTCGGCGACGGCGCGTCGCTGGTCTCCCTCCTCCTGGCGTGCACGCGGAGCGCCGCCGACCCCAAGGCCCTGCCGGCCATGCCGTCGCCCGCGCCGGCCCCGGGCCCGGGCGCGAGGAGGAGGGCGCGCCCCGTCTACGGCGCCCCGCCGCGGCCGGCGTGGTCGGCGGGCGCCCTGGCCCTCGCCGCCTGGGTCCTGTCGTGCGCCCTGCTGGCCTGGCACACGCTCGTGGACGTGGCGCGCTTCGTCGCCATGGCGCTGCAGCTCGTGCGCGACCCGCCCACGCTGTTCAAGGGGGTGAAAGGCGTCGAGTCCAGGCGCAAGCGCTTCGTCATGCGCACCTTCAGCCTCGACGACGTGAAGCTCATCAAGCACGCTCTAGGCTGCGTACGTGTCTTCTACACTAGTACGACTCGTTAATGGATAGCAAGACGTGGTCTCTGACAGATTTCTCATCTTTTTTTTTCCATGCATGCCTTGACGCACGCAGACGGTAAATGACGTGCTAGTTGGAGTGACATCTGCTGCCCTGTCACGGTATTACTTCCGTAAGCTTGGTAAGTGATGGAACCTAAGCTATACCTACCCGAGTTCACAGTCTTCCATGGTAGTGCCAAGGCGACGTCTTTCAACAATCCCTCCTGAGCCGAGTCTTTTTATTTATAGCTAAGAAAAGTGTGCAATGTTGGCTAACACACTTTTCGTCAATCTCAGGTGATGACCAGGACACAAACAACAGAAGCACATGCTTTAGATCAGTCCTTTTCGTCAATCTAAGGCCAACGCCCGGCATACAAGTAAGCCCATCGATAAACATAACACATTTTTCCTAAGAAATTCAGATTTACATTTTGTCTTTTAAATTCCAATATGTAGTACTCGATCATTACTAAATTTCTATATTGGCCATGCATGCAGCAACTGGCTAAGATGATGGAGTCCGGTAAGCACAATGACTTGAAATGGGGAAATCGGCTCGGCTACATCGTGCTCCCCTTCGAGATCGTGAAGCACGACGACCCTCTTGACTACGTCCGCAACGGAAAGAAGACCGTGGACAGGAAGAAGCATTCGTTCGAAGCGATCGCCACTCATCTCATCGCTGAAACGGTCACCAAACTTTTCGGCATTGAGGTTGGTTCCGTCTAACACCATCTCGTGTTTGTTCCAGTGATCTAAGTACAATATCTAACGATCTTAGATGTGCCTTTTCATTGCGTACGTCGATCAAAATCGCAGGTAGCAACTGGTCTCTTCCACCGTATGATATCCGGCACAACTGTGCTGTTCTCCAACATGATTGGTCCTGCTGAACCAATAGAGTTCTACGGCCACCCCGTCGTCTACATTGCACCAAGCAACTTTGGGCATCCATCGGTAGGTTTTTCGGAACGTGTCGAATTCTATAGTACAATTGTACGTAACACATAACAATAACATTTGATTATTGTATGTAGGCGCTGACAATACACTGGCAAAGTTACCTGGACACTATCAGGATCATACTTGCCGTGGATGATGCACAGTTTCTAGATTCTCACGACCTCCTGGATGATTTCGCCGAATCCCTGGAAAGTATAAGAAACGCAACATCAACAGCGTTCAAAGCACAAGTCGTCAAAGGTTGATCGGAGTACACATTATTCCCAGATGTGTCTGCATTACTATATGTAAAAAAATGAATGGCTACTCGCGAAGTACTACCTAATAATGCGCGAGTTAAGATACTCCCTGTGCGTGCAGAGGAAACGTCAATCCTAATCCTAACTGCGTTGGGTGGATTCCTTTGGTGTTGAGAGTTGAGACTCAGCTTTCTGGAAGCGTGTGAGCTCCATGAGGATGTGACAATTGTGATGTTGAAAAACGTTGTATCTTTGGTCCTGTTGCGATGTATCTTTGGCCTCGAACTCTGAAAAAGCAGTTAATGAATAAAATTTCAAATTTATAAATGGCATTGAGAGACTATTTTCTTATTTAGTTTTGCGTATTGTGTTCAATAATGCACCTACGGCCACCTAGCCAGTCTAATAAGCCTGGTGGGTAAAACAGGAGGGTGATAGGATTAACGAGCCAATGGAAGAAAAAGAAATTTTCCTAGATGGCATTGTTTTGAACCGGTTTTGAGTAAAAAGTATTATATTGCAAGCAAAGAATAAAAAGGAAAATTAGTAGTATATTTTTACAACATTTGTACTAACTACTAAGTAAGATCAAAGAAGAAGAAGAAACCTAAGAACTTTCATGAACTAAGTGAAATCTAACAAGTAATTAAATATTGTAAAAAATTAAAGTAGCAACAAAAATAATCCAAAAAATTAGCTCAGCTCAAGAAATAGTAAAAAGAGCAACAAAAGTATCCTGCCCTTGAAGCACTTCCACATCCTATCAAAACAAGCAGTTTTATATTTTGAAACAATCAAAGACAACTTAACTAAAACTAAACGAAACAAGGAGAAAAACGGAAGAGCAGACCCACTACTTACTAATTAATGAAGGCCCTGAAAAATCAGGCCCACAGTCGAGCGCTCGATTGAAACTGGCCGCAGACTGTTGGAGATTTTCGGTGAAAAGACACTGCCCGAGTTTACCGCACCAACCACCATGGGACTATTCGAGTTTTCACGGGTTTTCCTCTCGAGATTTAACACTCATTCCTTATTTAACTTTCAATTTTTTTTCTTTCTTATTTAACACTAACTTCAAATTACATTCCCAAATTAACCCTCAGCCAACCGCCGTTAAGTTCCCAAACCATCAAGAACGTGGGCCCCGTCACACACCCCCTCCAACACCAACCGGGACAAAAGGGTGACCTTTAGTCCCGGTTGTTAACACCAACCGGTCCTCCACAGGTGGTTGAAAAAGACTAAAGCCCTCAGACCCTTTAGTCTCGGTTTATGTTACCAACCGGGACTGTCTTTAGTCCTGATGGGTAACACAAACCGAGACTAAAGGGTTCTCCACGAGTTAATACAAAAAGATTGCATCCCCTATATAGTTAGATGTGTTGTGTAGGTGGGATGGTAAGGAAGCTATGTGCGAGGCTTGAGGTCGTGGGTTCAAATCACACGCACCACGCACGTGCATATTCACGTGAAAAATTGCGTGACTTGTCACTTGCGATGTGCACGTGTTGGGGGGGGGGGCTCCTGCGAATTTCTAATATTTTTTTGGCGCAAAATTCTTTAGTCCTGTCTGGTTTTACCAACCGGAACTAAAAGTATGTCTTTAGTCCCAGTTGAGTGACCCGGGACTAAAGACCCCCCTCCCCCCTCCAGTCTCGATTGCTATATCCCGGATGGATTTTCGGGAGATTTGTTCCCTACAAATCGGGACTAAAGGCGAGTTTTCCACCAGTAAATGTTTAAACAATTGCGCATATGTTTGACAGAGAAAATTCGATGTAGGCTAAAAACAGATGTTTGTGCCATTGTAGTAACTAAGTGTAGCCTAGGATCCATAATCGAAGTTATTAATAAAATCAAACTAGGGTATGGAAAATGAGCTACACCAAACACTAGGTCTTCAATTTTACATGCATAAGGAATACAATTCTTACAAATTGTGGTAGGAACACAAAAAGGAAAGAATCAGACACTAATAACCGAAATATATCAATTATAATATAGGAAATTGCTAACATGTGTGCAGAAGTAGGGGTTGATGGACTAGTCAAGTTAAATGCCGAGCTGGTGGGCAGCTAGCTTGCCAACTGCCCCGCGGTGACTGGTGTCCTCGCCAGTCGCCAGCAAGCAATCCATTGTTGCCGGTGCCGCTCTATATTACTAGGATATGCACCTGGACAACTCAGACGCACGACGAGATACACCAGGTGACCGACCAGAATAGCTAGTCTCCGGTGCTATAGCAAGAAAGAAGAAGAATGGGTCCCCACGGTGCTAGCCCCGTCGTCGCTCCGCCGCCGCCGCTTTCGATGGACACTCGCCGCCGAGCCGGGGCATTCGGAGACGCTGACGACGACACCGGCGAGTCCCTGAGCCCTACGGCACGCATGTTCCACGATTTCTGCATCGTCGCCGTCGTCGGCCTTTGCAAAGCCATCAACTCTGACCCTGTCCGCGCCGGCCTCGAGGTCACGCTCGTCAGGTGCTGGACGAGCAGGTGCTGGACGAGCACTGATGAGATCTCGTAATTCAAATAACCACTGGACGAGCAGGTGCTGGACGGGCCCGAGCCGCGATGGGTCCGCACCACGGTGAACCTGGACGACCACATCATCGTCCCCGACCTGGACCCCGCCGCCATCTCGGCCGACGCCGACAGGGTCCTGGAGGACTACGTGGCGTCCCTGTCCACGCTCCCCATGGACCAGTCGCGGCCGCTCTGGGAGGTCCACGTCCTGGACTTCCCCACCTCCGAGGCGGCGTCCGCCGCCGTGTTCCGCATCCACCACGCCCTCGGCGACGGCACGTCGCTGGTCTGCCTCCTCCTGGCGTGCACGCGCGCGGAGCGCCGCGGACCCCCAAGGCCCTGCCGGCCATGCCGTCGCCCGCGCGGCGCAGGGCGCGCCCCGTCTACAGCGCCCCGCGGCGGCCGGCGTGGTCGGCGGGCGCCCTGGCCCTCGCCCGCGTGGGTCCGTCGTGCGCCGTGCTCGCGTGGCACACGCTCGTGGACGTGGCGCGCTTCGTCGCCATGGCGCTGCGGCTCGTGCGCGACCCGCCCACGGTGTTCACGGCCGTGGAGGGCGTCGAGTTCAGGCGCAAGCGCTTCGTCATGCGCACCCTCAGCCTCAAGGACGTCAAGCTCGTCAAGCACGCGCTAGGCTGCGTACGTGGAATCTCTTATCGATACTCTCGATCCGCCAGCCTCTCCTTTTTTTGTAGTAAGACGAACGTCGTTGTCGGCCCTCCTTGCATGATCTTTCATCTGTTTCCATGGATGCCTTGACGCACGCAGACGGTAAATGACGTGCTAGTTGGAGTGACAACTGCTGCTCTGTCACGGTATTACTTCCGAAAGCTGGATAAGTGACACTGCTCAACAGTTCCTCAGTACGTCGTTCGCTTTCAAGGCAAGAGTAGTGGAGCTATGCAAAGTCTGTAATGTTGTTAACGCATGCACTTGCTTTCAGGTGACCATGACGTTAAGAAAGGCACATGCATAAGATCGGTTCTTTTTGTCAATCTACGGCCAACGCCTGGAATACAAGTGTGGGTGTTTTATACCTGGCAACCTATCGAGGGGTATTCTGAGGTAGTAGATTGGTTGGTGGGAAATCATTGGACCTGGAACTCGAAGGTAAAAGCGAGGACACAAGACACGGATTCATACAGGTTCAGACCACCAGAGTAGCGTAATACCCTACGTCCTGTTTGGGGTGTTGTATATTGCGTCCTACGCTTGGGTGTTGTTTAATGTTGAGGATTTGGTTCTCTGTGATGGTTCTCTATATGCCGATCTAGGTACCCCCACTCTTCTTTATACACTCCAAGGGACGGGATTACAAGTCAGTTACAAGGTAGGAGTCCTAGTAGGATTACCTGGGAATCCTAGCAGGAGCCCGTTTTCTTTCTTCCTTGCGGGTACTGGGGATCTATCCCCGATAAGTCCCCGAGCGCTCCATAGCCAAATGCAACAGTCTTCGAGTACTTTTCATATCCTCGCCGAGTAGTTTAATGCTTCTCAAATACTTTATCTGGCTGAATCTTTCTTCAAAGTTTTTCAAAGCTACCATGAGGCTATAGTATACTCAAGCCCTTACTTCGTCACCACGGCGCTGCGGCTCGTTCGTGACCCACCCACCCACGGTGTTCGCGGCCGTGGAGGGCGTCGAGTTCAGGCGCAAGCGCTTCATCGTGTGCACCCTCAGCCTCGAGGACGTCAAGCTCGTCAAGCACGCGCTAGGCTGCGTACGTGGAATCTCTTATCGATGCTCTCGATCCGCCAGCCTCTCCTTTTTTTTTTAGTAAGACGAACATCGTTGTCGGCCCTCTTTGCATGATCTTTCATCTGTTTCCATGGATGCCTTGATGCACGCAGACATATTGGTTGGAGCCCCCAATTGATACTAACTTCCCTCCTATAAATTAAGTGTCTTCTTTCTCCTGCCCGAACTATTTCCTCCAGCTCGAACTTCATCCATTCATGGTGAAATAGGAGAGGTGCTGCCGGATTTTTGACCATTTCATGAGAATTTCAGTCATTCAAGTGTCCTAAATATTAGAAACTTTATCCTCCCTTGATACATGGTTAGTATACTAAGTTTTATACTTTAGAGTTAGAGTAATTTGTGATTTTTAGAACAAGGTACAATGGAGAAAATTTTCATTTATATGCATGTGTTATTTAGAGCTCATATTTGTGATTTTTAGAATAAGCTATAATTTTTTGGATGCTATGTTTTGTATTAGTCAAAGAAATTGATATGAGGTTAGAGGAATAATTTCATAGTTTAGTCCTTTACAAATATGAGCTAAATAAATTATGGGAGAAAATGTAATTTGTTCATATTTTAGTCATTTGCAAATACGAGTGAGATAAATTGTGGTACATAGAGATAATAAGATGAAATAGAGATATGTAATTAGTCAATTTTATAATAAGAGAAAAATTTTATTTATATGTTATGTTTGAACTAAATAAATTGTGGTGGAAAATATAATTTGTTCATAGTTTAGTCATTTGCAAATATGAACTAAATAAATTGTGATATATAGAGATGGTTGTTGCTGCTAGAGGTAGTGGCGATGGTGGGGACTTTTCAAAAGAAGAAGAAAAGTGGATCAAGTATTCCATAGTTCAAAATACAATCCAACCAATCGATTGCCCCGCTTCAGGTGTTTTCGGAGTTTGATAAGAACATGCTTCCATTCACCAAAGATACAGATCTTACCGCAACTCAACTTCGAGGGGAGGATCACATCCCAAAGTATCCTGGGGCTGGTAATTGAAAATTTGAGTTAGGGAAACAGCTTGTGTGGCCGCAGTTGGTAGACCATCTTCCAACAAAAATGTACAAATTGCACCAATAGTACATGGAGGTTTCAGCCACCAGTTTACTCCTGCTAGAAGTTCGGATTGGAGATCAGCATTATTTCCGTGGTGATGCCATTATAAATGTGCCACTTGAGGAACTTTATTTCCTTTACAATCAAGACACACTTGACAAATCACTCATCAGTTCCTGGGTTATGTAAGTGTTTAATTTACTCTAACTTCAAAATCCCCGCTCTAGTCATTGTAGGATGTCTTAACTCCTATTCTATTTTGTATAATGCAGGATGAAGATTTCAAGCTTGCCGGAGGATAGAATTGTATGATGTTGGCTTCATGGATCCGAATGTTATAAACGAGGCAAATGTAAGAGATAAACCAAATCGGACCTTAAAGAATATCTATAATTTCTTGGACAAACAACGTTACAAGAAGTACATACTTCTGCCGTACAACTTCAAGTAAGCGTGTTTCCCATCTCTTTTATTTTTTGAACTAGTAGTTAAAAATAAGACTAAATAGCTTTCCTATGCATATATGTACATTTTCCATTAGACACTTGTTATCGTGGTTGATCGAAGCATGATCTATATCCTAGACTCTGTGAGGAGATCAAGAAATCAATACACCAACCTCATAAACGTGCTTAACAGAGCATGTGCTCGCTTCCATCAACATCACTCAGGTGAATACAAGGAGCAACTTCATATCCATTCTGAATTCCCGGTATGTATTGAATTTGCATATCTCGTGTCACTTCCTTGAACACAACAAATATTTCATAACTTCTTTTGCCATATATATAATATTGGAGACAGAATCCGGGAAATAATTTATACGGATACTACGTATGTGAGTTCATCCATGGCTTTTTACGTCCTAAGCGTATAACTGACCATAAATTCAGAGTATGTGTACAAATTTCTTAACAATAAATTAGTTCTAATTGTGCAGATCCATTGATCTAATATAATAACCTTTGTTAATGACATAGATTATGCACATGAAGGAAAAACTCCTCGAGATGGAAAAATCAGGGCAATTCAAGAACAGCTCAGTGGATTTCTTCTGGACGAGGTAGTAAATCCAGGGGAGAGTTCTATAATGATGGATCAAATCTGCATCACCGTTAGGACTCGGGTTCAGAATAGTTGATCCAAAATGTTGATCTTGGAGAGTTGATGCATTGTAATATTATTCATATATGTGTATGCACAATATGTCTATGTATAAATTATCTCAAATGTAATATTATAGATTAAATACAATTATATATATATTGCGTATTAGAGCTAGTATTAACTAATATAGAATAAAGAAACAGAAAAGAAAATGAGAAAAGAAAAAAGAATTTAGTACCGATTGGGGGACCAACCGGTACTAAATTGACCTCGGCCACGCGCGATGTGGTAGCTAATTTAGTACCAGTTTGGCCGAGGCTAATTTAGTACCGGTTGGTCTCCCCAACCGGTACTAAAGGATACTTTTAGTACCGATTATTTGAACTGGTACTAAAGGACTCCTTTAATACCGACTTAGCAATACCGGTTGCACAACCGGTATTAAAGGAAAGCGGTACTGAAGGCATTTTCCTCAACATAAATTGACTTGGGTACTCGACTACGTCCGCTATGCAAAGAAGACTGTTGATAGGAAGAAACATTCGCTAGAAGCAATTGTTACTCACGCAATTACAGTAGCGATCACCAAACTTTTCAACGTCAAGGTATATATATATCCCACTACAACTCTACAAGATTCTGTTGGCAAGAGTTTTCTTTTTAAATAATGGCTGAGGGGATTGGACTAGACCTGAGCAAAATGTGGGTTGAGTTGGACCAACAAAAAACCCGGAATATTTTGGGGCTAGAAAAATGTGACCAAGCCCACCCACGAACATCTTTTGAGCAACCAGTCTTTTTTAGTTGAAAAATAAATCAAAAAATTAATCGGGCTGGGCTGGCCCGTCTAATTTTTTGAGCTGGCAAAATGCGCGCATGCTCGGCCCTATAAAAACCACGGGCCGGGCTTAGCCCGGTGGGCTGGAACCGGGCCAAATTGAACACATTATATTATTGTTTCCTGCTCTAGTAGCTGACGGTATTCAAGAATCATGGGACTAATTACCAAGAGTAAAAGATGAATCAGCCGCGCCTCAAACTAGCACAAACCAAGAATTTCTGACTAGTAGTGGATAAAAATACAAGCGATCTCTGTCGGCCACTTGCTATAACCACGTACACCCAGAAATTTTGTACACCTGTACACCTATATGTCGTAGTGTACATACACATACTACCTATATCCATCTATCGATACCTTTTGCTTCATGATTTTAACAAATCTTAGGGTATAGAAATAATCTTGGGTAGTTATAGCACTCCAAATTAATGGTAAGTGCTGTAAAAATGGCTACAAGTCAGTTAGCTATACGTGTCGTTCCACCGGATATAATCTTGGAGTTATGTTGATCATTTTATCATCTGAGGGATTAATCGCAGGTATCGACTTCTCTCTTCCATCGTATGGTGTCGAGTACCACCGTGCACTTCTCCAACATGATTGGTCCCACTGAACCAATAGAGTTCCACGGCCACCCGGTCGCCTACGACATTGCACCCAGCGTCTTTGGGCATCCATCGGTAAGTTCGTCTTTACTGAATCTCGTGTGTCGTACTGTCAAATTCTGTCTATAATTAACACAATCGTAACACGTAATATTAACATTTGAAATTTGTTTACTGATCTCTTTTTTTTCCCGTTCAGTTCAGGTCTAATTTGGAAACTCCAATCTCTCTATAATCCCGGACTTTTCAATTTCCAGATTCTCACCGGCTCTTGGATGATTTTGTTGAAGCCCTAGGAACAATAAGAGACGCAGCACCAAGATCGTTTAGGATTGAGTTGCATGCACCAACCAGTTTAACCTAAAAGCTTAAGCTGATAGGAAAAAGTGAGCAATTCACTTATACTCTAACACTCCCCCTCACGTGTAGGCTCCCTCAGGCCGCATGTGGAAATTGGAGTGGGCTGCAATTATTTTATTTAATCACGTCCGCTAGGATTCGAACTCGAGACCTCTGGCTCTAATACTAGTTGAGTTGCATGCACCAACCAATTCAACCCAAAAGATTAAACTGATAGAAAAAGATGAACAATTCACTTATACTCCAACGTTTAGACCCGAAGTCAAAGGCGGACCAGCTCCAGCGCTACACTTGCCATCTGGATTGCTATTGCTTGAGATGTGTGCGTGTGGCGTCCCCCGTGTAAAAATGAAACACTACTCGCGAATTAATGCACCCCTTCCACGCACGTGCATAGAAAAAAAAATGTACTCCTAACTCGAATCAATTAATCAATACAGTTCTGTGAATTGCTTTGAGGGGCCAGCTTTTTTCTTTATTTTTTCTTTTGCTAGCTCAGTTTACGTACCTTCTATTGTTTTCAACATGGTCAGGAAACCTGCAGCCTAGCTATATTTTTAAATTTCGACCATATATTATATGTTTTTGAGCATGCTGCGAGTCCAACCATAGGCAGAGCAGGCTTAAACCCGTAGCCAAGCCTGAGCGTCTGGTGCGGTGCCCAGCTCGATCCGGTTGTGCTCTCATGAATACGTACCCAAACCCAATCAAGTCTCGACGACCCAACCAGTGTGTTCCTTCGACGCACTGCATTACGGCATTGTACCTACAGATGAGCGCGAGGAAGCCTTTCTTCTATGCGTAGGCGGCGAGTTTGTGACTTGTGTGCGCTAGCTCTGGCCCGGCGAGCATAGAGGCAGCGTGCCAAGGAACAGGGTTCCTTTTCGTAGGTTTTCACGAGATCTGCAGCTTTGTTTTAGTTGAAATTTTCTTGTTTAAAGTGGTAAATGTTTAGATGATTGAATCATAGGAATACAACTCCTGGTCCCGTGGATGTTAAGTTGGTAGTACAAAGTCTCAAAATCGCACGCGAAAATACGCGAGAAATGGAACGCCCAATCGGGCAGGCAGCTCAAGGTGGCCTGCAGGTGTTTTGAAATTTTTTTTTACTAGTTTTAGTTCACGGAACACGGTTACAGAAAGAAGATAACCACATACGGACATATAGTAGTAGTATTGCAAGGAAAAAATATCAAGGGGACAGACAGCGTAACGTAGAGCATCGGCATCGGCCAACTGTGCGCCGGGCGGGCCGGCGCTGGTTCTCCCTTCCTGGACCGGGTCTTCCTGGACGCCTGCACTACGGAGGCGTGTGTCCTGTCCACAGCCACAGTGCAGCGCAGGCGGCAGGCCGGCCGTCGCGTACTCGCGTGGCTCGGTGGTACGTACGCCTACCTACGCTTATCCGGCGACGTTACCCACGATGCGAGGCCGAGACAGCTTGGCTGCTGGCTGCTGGGACCTGGTCCTCGCGTGTCCTGCTCTGGCTGCTCTACTAACCCTGACGCCACCTCGTGCGGTTGTGCTGCTCAAGAGTCAGTCGTCTCCACCGGATCCGCCTGATGAGTCTTGAGGTGAGCATGCCTCTCTCGTCTTCCTGCTCCCCCTCCTGAAGAAGAAGTTGTGATTTCTCGATCTCCTACCTGATTCGATGCTTCTTGTACTACCGTTGAATCCGGGGCATGGCCGTGGTAAGCTCGGGCCCATCTGGTTAGGACCCATCCGTTGCTTCTTGTAGATTGATTCTTTTCTCCCTCTGAATGAGATTAGAATATTACATTTGGTTCCTCCTTGACCTGTAGTATATGGTAGATCTGTGGGTTGTTTGCTGTGGGTTCTGATGTAGTTTTCAGCCCATGATTTCTTCTCTCACGAGTAGCAAGCCGTCCTCTGAATTAATGGCCACAACTTGATACGACTGTTCGTTGTTTGCTTCCCGTGCTCGCCCAAAAGACTGATAGGTTGCTTATAACGTAGGTTAGGTCCTGTTTGGTTACTCTTGCCAAAGTTGAGCAGCTAAAATTTGCTAAACTTTAGTTGCTAAACTTTAGCAAAAGCTGTTTGATACTCTTGCTAAAAGGCATTTAATGAGCTGTAAAAAGATCTATCTACCCTTATTAAAGGTGCGTAGGAGGGGGGAGATAAGCAATAAATGAGGGGTATAGGTTGTCCAGCCCACCTTTTAGCAAGTTTTAGCAACCAAAAACTTGCTAAAGTGCTAAACTTTAGCAACTCAACTTTAGCAAGTTTTAGCGAGGGTGTTTGGCAGTTTAGCAGCTAAAAGTTGCTAAACTTTAGCAACTAAAGTTTAGCAAGGTGGAACCAAACACCCCCTTATTCTCCTTTAATTAAGCACCTTTTCAGTTGTTTAGTGGAGCAATGAAGTGACTACATCATTCTTGTCTCTTGAACCGAAAAATATTGATTTAATTGATTGATGTGCAATAGCGGTGGAGAAAGAGTTATTTTTTTATTCTTGGATGCGAATCGAAGTGCAAGTTCTAGGGCTATCCCATCCATAACTTTGTAAACTTGGAACTGGAGATCTTAGTTTCACTACTGCAAGTTTTGATTTTTACCGCATCACTTAAGTTTTGCTAATGCTATAATGTTTTCCCCATTTTCTTGGGAATTGGGACTCCAAGAAATGTAACCAACGGTACTAATTTTCAGCAACATACCATATGTTTTGTTTACAAAACAACATTTCACTAAATCAGATTTTGACATGCTGGATGACATTAAAGATTCATTGATGTATATTTCAATTGGCATGCTGCGATATAACTGACTATTGCCCTATTTTCTTATGCAACAGCTGATTAGGTATCATCACTTTTAGCGGCAACGAAAAGAAGCTGTGATCATGGCATCACTGAGTGCCGACCTTTTCTATGATATACTCAAGCGTCTCGATGCTGCAGCTCTGGCAAGAGCAGGCTGTGCTTGTGCTGACTTCCGTGCCATATCAAATGATGAGGACTTGTGGGAGAATGCTTGCACATCTCTGTGGCCATCAACAAGACGAGATGATGTTAGGAGCTTGATTGTTTCTGTTGGTGGATTCAGGAAGTTCTATGCCGATTGTTTCACTCTTATACTGAACAAAGATGTTCCTGTAGTTCAGACAAATGAAACTAATCCCTTTGCAGAGGAATGGGCTGAGTCTGACTATTACTATGATGACATGGATGAGCTTGAAAACTCCCTGCCTTCAGACTTTGTATCTCTAATCGATGTATGGTATAAAGACCATGCACTCTACTCGAAGGTCATATGGGGAATTCCGAACTCAGACGGTGCCAATGGATGGTTCTATAACTGCCCATTCCGGGTAGACTTGTTTCATCACTCAGCTGAAAACAACGAGAACAATAATGGAGAGGTATTCCTATCAACCATCAGTGACTTACCATCGGTGCCCTCAATGGAGCAAGAAAGGAAAGATGGAAAACTTTGGAGGGAGCTAAATGATGGTATAAAGTTGAGTTGGATCATTGTCAACAGAAAGATGAAGCGTGCAGTGAACCTGACAAGTTGGCACCCACTGGGTGGGCAGAGGCACTGGCCAACTGATACCGATTTTGTTCTACGGTTTGGATCTGTCCTTCCAGCAAAGGAGGTCCTGCCGTGCCAGGTAGCAGAATGCATCCTGCTGATGAAATTCCGCATGATAAGCATGGGGAGTGAGGAATCTGGGGAATCTTCCACCCTTGCATTGACGGAACTGAGTATGCAGATCGAAGACATGGGTGGCGTTCATCTCAACGGGCGCTGCAGCCTCCTCCTCCTCAAGGAGGCACTGAGCTGCCATCGGAGCAGGAATTACGATGAGGTGCTGGAGTCTTGCAATTTGTATCTGAAGGCACAGAGCGAGCTGAAAGAAGAGAAGATACGCAGTGAATACCGGTTCGACACACTCTGTATTGTCAGTGGCATTACAATATTTGGTGCTATCTGCACCATGTGCTATAGAAGGTTTGAGAACTTTTAACTTAATAAGGGTAGTTGCAGAGTTGCTGAATCCTACATACATACAACATTCTGTGTAGCGTGATTTCAGAAATGTTGTAATGCATGCTTGCATGCTTGAGAGCTGTAAACAGTACCTGTTGGTTAGTTATTCACCTTTAGATCTTTCAGGGGGGAAATAACCTCATTTATGAAAATGGAAAATAATGAAAATTTCCTTGTAGCAATATTCAGTTACTACTACTATACTGACAATTGATTCAGAAACTACAATAGATAGCAGGAACTGTAGCTCTCTTTTTTTAAGGGCAAAGGAAGTTTTATCATCACCATACATATATTCATACGTAAAAAATATACAACATTTTGACTGCTATTGCATTATGTTAGATTAAAGAGCTGCAACTCTATGAGTAATGTGACACTTTTCAGGTGACCTTTCTAGATTATAAAACCCCTATGCTGCTTATCCAACTGTGACAATTAAAAATCATAGCAATATCTGCCTTTTAAGATAGAACTGTCTTAGCATATAGATCCTTGATGTGCCATGAGCACAGCTGCACTGCTCAGCGGTTAAGATGGTTAGACCAGTAGAGCAGCACCAGACCAACAGAGGCTTAAGTCTTAACGAAAATATGTTCCATACACATTGGTGCCAATGCATCATTACCTTAACAAAATCTCACTAGTAATGCCATTTTGCACCAATTCGAAAAACAAAAAGGAAACACGTGAACGGGCAACACCCGAAACGAGCTCAGAATAATGGAGGGGCCCATGGACCTATATAATGCACCCAAACCATGTGCAAATAAAAAGAGTACCCTATACACCTCATAAAAACAGGATAAGAGAGAGCTGCTAGTGATCATCCTTGGAGCATGATGAGAATGCTGGACATCGTGGGCGCTCTTGTGAAAAAACAAAGGGGTAGGAGTGTGCAACTCTGTAGTCTGTAGAATGGAAGGGCTTTATTCAGGGCCAGCCGTGTTTCAGAAAAGATCGGCTTTCTTTTTCTGCAATTCTTGCTTCCACCTTGGCTGCTCGTAGAATTCCTCCTTAGTCATACCAAATACGGTCTGGAATTCGCTTTCCGATAAATATGTCTGCAGGATCAAAATGAAGTTAGCCTTGGAAATTGATTAAAACTTGAGGGGCAGTAAATGTAGAAGAGGCTGCCATCAATTGCAATACATATTCCAATGAGAAACTATAACTATTCAAAAGCATCATCAATTTAGGTGCATATCTGGAAAAAGCCCCAGCTTTGTACTTCAATGAGAAACATGCACTGCTTCTGTTCCACAGAACTGCTGATTGTGCTACTCAGTGCTTATCATTACTAAGAGCATCACTATCTTGGCAAGTATATATAAATCGGCATGAACTGAAAGGATAGAAGGGTTCGATTTTCTGGAGGTCTAAAAACAAGAATTTGGCTGTGATTATGTTCAGGCCTTGTCGCCTTGACCTTACTATTGTTCTTCCTTTCTAGTTCAGTTCATTTATTTTCCCAATGACCTTCTATACTTCATGTTCTTCCTAACTAGCAGCAATTGCGGCAAAACACCTAAAATCCTAACTGGTATTTTCCAAATTATAAGTCTGAGAAATTAGTAACCAGCAGTTAACTGTGGGAAATAAGACCTTGAAGCAGAGTTCATAATGAATTACTAAAGCAAAGAAATTCTACTAGCATGTCTTATGGGACGAGGAAACAGGATCCGATAAATAAAAAATCTCAAGTAAAATGCCCAAAAAACTCCTTTATAATTAAGACAAATACTCGACCCTTTCACAAGGAAATGAGGTAACAAAGCAGAAGAACATTTTTAAGATGCAGAAGCTACAAACCTCTCTGCGCTTGTAGTCTATCCCACTAACAGGGTCAGTGGACTTTGATATCAAGCGTTCATAGCTAAAGGTTGTCTGGCCTCCATTTTCATTAGCAGTTTGTTCCTGTGAGACATCAGGCTCTGTTCGGGCATATTCTGGGGCATCAGGTTCTGTTTCTGATTGAGGAGTAGCAGGAGCTAATTCAGTCTTCTCAGCATCTGCATCGAGTGAAGGTGTCAACCTTTGGTATCAAGCCAAAAGGGGAGGAAAAGAATGTAACTACAGAATTCTCCTGACTTCATCTACTTCTTGTAGTTACTCAGCGAATCATGCTCATTATTGATAAGTAAAACGCAAAGAAACACATATAGTACACTTCAACAGATTCCAGATCTCTTTTTACTCTTCCAGAGCAAACCAAAAAGGGCACGGCTTTGAATATTTCTAAAAAAATGGTGCAGAGAGCTAAATATATCCAATATATAATTATTGGAGTTGCTGGTGGTACAGGAATAATATCAGTGGGATCTTGAGACATGTTTCTAGTTGTATTATCTTCCTAAAAGTGCCAGAACATTTACCTGCTGTTGGGGATGGCCTACTGTGGGGGCTATGAGATCCCTCAGCAGTCAAAACATTGGACAGTGCTGCAACAGCAGCGGCTCTTTGAGACCCTTGTCCTGAATGAGACTGTGGCTGTGTGCTGCTGGATTTTGACGATGGGTTAAGGGCGGAGGACAAGGCAGCCATTGCTGATGCACGCTGAGTATGTCCGCCGTCACCTGAGCTTGTGGGCCTCTCATCCGACTGAAAAAAACACAGTATTGAGTGGTTAGCGGATAAGAAAAATTGGAAAGGAAATTATTAGCAATACCTGTTTTCCTTGGGAAGATGGATTCAGTGCAGATGAAAGAGCTGCCAGTGCTGATGCCCTTTGAGTTGGCCCACCATCACCTGAGCTCTTAGGTCCACCCTGCAAGCAATTAAAAATGGCTTGAATAAAAAAAAAGAAAACATTATGACTCGCTTAGTAAATTGAAAAAGAAACATGGACTTACCTCTGAACGCACTCCAAAAAGAACTGAAAGTTTCTTCTCAAACGAATTCCCATGAATCTGTTTCAAGGATGAAATCTTTTATGACACAGCATAACAAGTGCAAGTAAAGAAAACACTATGGCCAGAAAATATAGCGTATTTAACAGGAAAGTCCATTTTATTCCCCAACAAATATTCAAGTAATGATGGTAATGCCACTAAATATCCTTTGTGTAGGTGCACAGTTTATTTCATATAGATAAAGATATATGTTCTCTATTCTCTTTCTGCTACTTTCGACTTTGAAATGTCAACATAACCCTGCCCAGCCTCCCCAAGCCACAGAAATTACTTATATTGTGCAGTACAGATCAACCTCAATTAGTCAAAAGATAAATATGGAAGGCAATGGTATTCATAAATTCATCTACATCAAGCTGAGCCCAAAGGTATTCTTTACTATAAACATGGGAAAGCTTTCTGCTTATACAAGTTCAAGTTCCCATTAAGTAAATGTAAAACCTTCAAAATATCCTATCATATCAATGATAAATATAACAAAATTAGAAGGGAAAGCTGGAAAGGTAAATTTTAAAATACAGAAGTAAATATCTAAGAGCATACCACAGATCGTGTGTTATCCCAGGAGAAGTATGTCCTGAAGAAGCAAGGTTCATTCCCTTCAATGACTTTATATAGAGGCACATCAGGAGAAATACCTTCAAAGGCCACTGCATGTTCTACGTATTTCTGGGAGGGAAGCAGTCATTGATAGGAGTTGGACGATAGTCAAAAAATTTTAAAACGGAAAGGTTAACACTTGATGTTGCACCTGGCCAATGTCAAATGCTTTCTGTTTCTCTTTTGTATCCACACACTGACCCATCCAAACAAAAACCTCGGAGTGTGTATCAAGTATCATTGTGTCTTCTGTCAACAAATCATCTTGTGAAAAATTGTAAACTTCAGTAACCTGCATAAAGGTAAGCTTTCAGAATTTAAAAAATCAAGATTGCTGGAACATGATAAATTTGGATCAAATAGATACAGCAACAAACCTCCAGCTTCCCTGATAAATGGTGAAGATGTTATTGTAATGAAGCCAAAAGTTAAAAATTAGAGTCAGTATAGAGCATAACAAGCAGAACGTGATAGCAATAGGAGAAAATGTGGACATAAGGGTTTGACTACTACCAACCATTCCTAAGAGAGAAGGTGTACAAATGAGGCTCTCTGATAGCAACATCAGCTGCAACATTTTTGCTTGTATAACTCTGCTTTCCACCAATAGCAGACCAGAAAGCAGAGCTCTCAGTTCCCTCCTTGCAATGTTTGACAGCAACACCAGGCTGTAAGATTAGGGGTACAGATAATCATAGTGAGCAATAGTGGCCAGGATAAGGAAATATAAATTACTTTCAGTGATGTGACAGTGTTGAAGTTGTCACGTATGCGACAAGATATTACCACATGAAATCAGAATAAGTTTTAGAATGATAACAACGAAAAATGGATACTCACTCATAAGCAATTGTGAATAACAATCATAATTCAAATATACTATTTATTTCGCACATAAGCAGCGGGTTTATATCATGTAAATACTATTCCTAAAAAGGAGAAAACAAGCAGTAGAAAATGTTAACTATGTATCATATCTTAATGTTTTACTGCTTTTAGCTCATGTATACAGACCTCAACCCTGATCTAGGCTGAATGCATATTGCAAAACCAAAATTTCCGTATAGTTGGTAACTTCACATGGAAATATGCATTCAACAGAGTAGAGGTTTCTATTTATCATTGACAAATTGCATCCAGAAAATATGCTTTAAATTCTAATCAACAATTAGCACATTCAAAGTTTGTGAATCAATAATTAACCTTAAATAGTTTGTGGTGAAACCACTATTTGTGGATACAACTATTACCTGGCAGTAAGGTGAACTTTTATGCTAATTCCTAAAGGTGATCTTGGTAGCAGCTTTCAACAAAATCATGGTTGAGATTTGCTTTGTTGCAAACAGGTTCACCACTGACTCTTAGCAAAACTTTCTAATAAAGAAGGAACATGGTACTTCAAAGAAACTTGAAAAATATATTCTAATAAGTTGTAAAAAAGATTTTTTTTTTCCTTAGTGACAAGAGAAGTACCACTTCCACTACAAAATTTCTTCATTCAAAATTCAAAAACTTTTACCATTGTTATATATTAAATTTCTAAGACTTGTCTCATGAAAGCAGTATTAGTAGTAGTAGATGTAGATTTACATCCAAGGTATTCTGATATCACAATTGATTTATTTTTGGTAATGCATACTTAAAAAAATATGGAAATATCAAAGTCATAAACGGTGAAGAACAAGCACATTTGAACAGAGGGTACAATGAAAAATAGGAATATCAAAATTTGTTTGATTGCTCCTTACCTTCAAAAACTCAGCAACTTTAATAGCCCATTGTTGTTGTTCAAAAGAACTTGAGTTGCCAATCCATGCAAACATCAAGTTTTTGGATTGCAAAATGAAACAATCCGTGGAACTCAAGGATGTTGGGACCTAGAAATAGAAAGTAGGAATAACAATAAGTTCAAGGGAGCTACAGTTTGTCTTCTTATAGTTCTTTAGTTCAGGTTTGTAGTAGCTATACAACCAAGGATAAAGCTGCCTTTCCAACTTGCCAAGAAGAACATTGTAAAAACAATGAGAATGCTAGTATGCAGGACCAATATGAGAAGAATATATAGCAATTCCATCAAGTATATTTCAATATAGTTTTCAAAAAAAAGTATATTTCAATGCTTCAGTAACAGAAAGTGATTGAAGTATATTTGCCCACTTCTAGCCCATGCTACAGGCCTAATGGAAGCTAGGCATGAAGGATAGCACTGAAGTATTATTGCCTACTTTTCCTCATTAGCTTAAGCTTTTAGGATGGGTAGGTGAATGGAAGTCAACAAAAAGTTTAATCCCATTTCAATATCTTTATAAGAACAGGTAGAGGTAATAATACCGCATCGACTTGAAGTGTCTTATTGTTATGAACTGATGTTCCAGAAACTCGAATGAGAGCAACACCATCAACGCAATATGTTTCATCAGTCAGACCCTTTTCTTCAACAAATTTCTTGTAACCAGAGCTAATGCCACCCTGCATTATTTGCCAAATACTTTTATCTGATAATTTTTAAATGACATTACAAATCATTCTTCAGCTCAATAGACTGCTCCATTAGTTCCTTGCGGAGCAGCACCATTTGTTACTAAGTATGGCATAGTCATAGTGAGATCGTACCTTAAGAATAACCATTGGCTGGAAAAGAGCAACAAATTGTGGTGGCTCTTTTCCTTGATAAACACGACCCTACAATAATAAAACCAAGAAATGAAACTCCTCCATATGAAATATTGTCACATCATCAAAATATGAGTACCATACCAGGACAGGTCTTCCTTTCAGCGAATTCCAAAGGGTACTAGCTAATTGAAAAGCCATATCTTGATCTTCCTATGTCAAAAGAACAAAGGGTTAAGTTCATACATTACAGCATAGTCATATAAATATTGAGTCCATCATGAACCCTTATAGTACATATAAAGTACTATTACAATATGTAAGGGATAACCATAAACAAACTTGCACAAGAATAGCTTCTATTTGGACGTGAGAAGAATTCATGAATAGTAATTTAAAAAATTAACAAGAAGGATTTAGTTAACAATGTGATTGTGGTGCACAAAATAATAAAAATGCATTCAAACATAGGGGGAAGATGCAAAGCAAGAAATACTGGTGCGCCATATGGAAACGATAATTACCCGAACACTATGTTTCCCAATCCAATAAGTTAGATAAAACTCTTCTTTTTTGTCACCAGAATGATATGTGTAAAGAACAACATAACAGTCTCCACTGTAGAATTTTCCTAGTTCCTCCTTTGGAAGAGCAGTCTTTGCACTGCCATTAATACACCAAACCTGAAATATGCAGAGACTGTTCTTACGGTTCCATTTCCATAAATGTGTTACCTATTGTACTTGATAAGAAAATACAACTTATAAAGTATGAAGCAATCAGCTAAACCTCAAGCTTTCCACCACCCTCTAGCAAAGGAGGAACTTCATCATTTACTGGCGCGCTACTTTTTGAGATTCCTTTGACATCGACACCTTTCTGCTTCAGTAGCGCTAGATAAAAATATATATGCTATTAATAATGACGAAAGATCAATTTTAAGATACCAATAAATAAATATAGTACCTGTAACTTTCCCCCGGCCTTCGTCCGTGCTGGCATTCCCTGCCATGTTACTTACTGGCCATGACTCAAACTTAGACTTGAATGTATGATTCTCATAGCCTTGAATCACTTGAGTTATTCTTGTTGTCTTTGGCCTATTTTCTTTTATAATGAATTTCTACAGGAGGTAATCTTTCAATAAGGATACATTTTTTAACAAGGCAGCAAACCCAGAAAGGTGGGTTCAAGGTTTTACCTCAACTGACGCACTGGCAGTTTTCCTGTCCTCCACTTGTGTTACCCGGCCAACCCACACAAACAGTTCAGCCCCACAGTCAAGTAAAAAGCATTTAGTGTTCTCCAGAATTGATTTTGTAAGAACAGTGTCTTCTAACTTCAATTGGCCGTTATTGATACTGCAAACATACAATTAACAGTACGGATTAAAACGGTTGGATTAATAAAAATAAGATGAATAATTGAAGAATAGTAAGGCAAATATACACAGGGCCATCAGACCTAAAGATAAAGTAATAGGCTTTATGAACCAAGTGAAGTCTTCAATTATGCTGAGCAACTTAGTATGGTAAAGTTGTGAAAACATCTTAATGGACCTATATAAAGCACTAGCAAACCGGCAAACTTCTGTACTGAATTGTTGAAAAGAATTCATTTGTGATTATGAAAGGAAATTATGTAGAAGTAAGCTGTAAATTCAGCAGAACATAATATATCTTACTAATTTTGATCCTAGCATCGAAATGTTCACCAGAAAGTTACAAGCAGTGACTGAACAAACCAAATACATTTTTTAACAATTCTCTTTGGGTTTCATATCCATAAGAATGGTCTGGTTTTACATTGGATTGCCAAACCTATCAGTACCCTCCTCCTTTACATGAGCATGGGAATTATAAAAATAGATTCACACACTTTCAGTTCACAGAAGTCATTATACGTGATGTTAAGTAATTTGTATAAGCCCCATCCCAACCATCCAACGCACAACTCAGTCCAGTGATCTCTTGCTGCCGACATTCATTGGGAGTCGTGTAAGCAATGCATTAGGCAAAATTCGACTCAGATATTCGATTGTCCTTCTTAAGTGTCACCATAAAAACATTTACATTTGGTACTCTTTCTTCTTCATAGAATGACACGCAGCTCCCTTTCATGTTCAGGGAAAAAAACTAACTTTGCATTCATAAAAGGTACATACCTGTAAAGCTTTGGTGGCGTAGTTTCAAGAACAATATCGTCATCACATACAGCCTTTTTCCCTATTGGTGCAAAACCTCCAAAAAGGACCCAGAATTCACCAGAATCTGATTCTGCTTGCAATTTCCCATCATCTATTATTAAGAAAAGAGGTACAAGTCAAGTGTGTGGACTTGCTGAGGTTTGGCATGTATGAAATTTATGTGATTCTTGTCTCACCAACAATTGCAACAGCACATACTCCGTCATGGTATTTCTCCTTTAAATGTTGAATCACTTCCAAAGCTTTGGCTCTTTCTTGAATATTGGAGTTTGCACCGTTGAATTGATATATTTTCTTGTCAGTATCCAAGATAAAGACATCATCATGGTTCAATGATGAACGAGAAAAGGGGACCTGAATAAAGAATCCATTTAGTTGTAAATATCACAAGTTGACTTAAATAGTTTATTAAAGATATATGAAGCAAAGAGGTGGAACACAATGCACCTCTTTAACTCTGATAGCTCTCTTCCCTTTGCAAATGTACAGCCGTGTTTCAAACTTGTCCTCTTCTGGCTTTTTAAACCCAGAAGCAAATCCTCCCTCCATCGGTATGATGCATGGCTTAAAGTATGACAGGAATTTATCAGATTCATAGCCTTGTGGTTCCCTGTGCTGTACTGCGCGACCCCCAAGCATGGTGTCAAGCTCGACTGTCTTGATTGCTGCAGTTCCAGCTTCATCCTGCATAACATCAATTCAAGAAGTGGGCATGGAATGCCATTTGTAACATAGAAATTCTGAGGGGTTATAGAAAAGCTACCTGGCTAGAATCTTTTCCAATCCAGAAGTGGATGTCAAAAAGATAAGCACCTCCTTTGTTACAACTCGTCTAAAAAATGGACAGATGCATTAAAAACTTGTTTGTGAAGAGAAACATAAATATGCCACTTAAAAAGGAAGGGAAATAAAAATTACCTGTAGAACTATATATGAATCTCCACAGTAGAATTTACCATAGTCTGATTTTGGTAAAGGAACTGGCTTAAAATCTTCAATCCTCCATATTTCTGTCCCTCTGTATTTAAGTTAAGGGGCATACAAAATAAAGAGAACAGAGAAGTCTTGCTTGGAAAGAGAAAAAAAAGGCTAAAATCAACTGGAAACTTTTTTCAGGACATGTAAGTAAGGATACGGTTTATGGCCAGCTCCTTGAAATGCAGGATCAAGCACCACTTTTGCATTTGACATTGTGCAGAAATCTTATAGAAGTTATTTGAAGACTACAGAGAGGCTCCCACCATCAAACAAGACCACAGAACACTAGAAACTCATGAACTGCAAAAGTGCATAGGATGAAATTAGAAACCATTAGGAACAATGGGATCCAGAACTTTTAGATACAGAGAACCTTACAAAGTCATGTTTGCAAACAGATTTGTTTTCAGTACAGAAATCAAAACATATACCTAATTGGCCTTTTTTTCCCATCTTCTGATTAATATTTTACTCTTGGGCAAACATGGTGTGTCCAGTTAGATAGGCTTTCTTAATTATATTAAAAAAATAAGATTATGATGTAAGGTTGAGAGATATCCCAGTGCTTCTGTAGGGCAGACCGGATGACATGCAGCAAAACTTATCCAAGCTATGAACGAGCAAATTAGAGGTCGTGTACTGATTTCACAGTGTTAGATACTCAGATCTGAAAGCATGTGATGCGTAGAGGGGATGCCTTTCCGGTAACACAATCGGTGCACAGTGGCTCGGTCAGTGAGAAATGGTGGATTTCATGTAAGAATAGCAATCACAGCACTCTGCATTTCGATCGTGTTCCGTCGATGGCAACACGCTAAGGGCAGATCAACACGCCCATACCACTCAGCATGCATGGTATGGGCGTGTTGTGTGTGCGCAGGGACGCAACGCTAGGCATGAATGCAGCTACCGCCGTGCCGTGGAGCAGAGACACGTTAAATACACGTGCGAGATGTGTAGCCGGTGGCGGACAATTAATAACGCACGCCATGAACCTGGCTGACGAGCGAGTGACGACGGGAACGGAGAAAATTAAGGAACATCCGATACGCCGTCGACCGCGGCCTGAAATCGTGGAAAAACAGAGAACAACCCAACACCCGTGTCCGTGGGAGCGGTACCTGGGCGAAGAGCTGGGAGCTCGATCAGATCGCCGATGAGGAAGATCGAGGAGCCGGCCGGAGAGGGAGGTGGCAGGCGACGCTAGCTGCGGAAGAGAGGAAGCGAGGGCGTATCGCTGGCTGTCTCCGGACCGAGTTGGGATGGAATGGAATGGGAGGGATGGGGTCATGGGTGTTACGCGACGCCGCGCACTTTGCGCCTGCCCGGTTTTAGAATGGCCCCTATTTATACGCGGCAGGGGAGGACGGGTGGCCGCCGGTGGGACTATGGGAAGGGGCGCCGGGGCCGCGGGCGAGCTTGTACTCTTCTCGGTATGGTCTCTGGGAGAGAGGAGGAAGTCCGCCCAACTCGTAGGAGAAATGTCACGTGCCACCAGATGCCAACGGAATTCGACGTACTGTGAACGCTGCAAGCCCAGCGCACACGGTGGCACAGATGATGTTTTGTTCTTGCATTATTGCCTGACCGCCGCTTCCACTAAAAATAGCACACTGGCTCGGCCTCCGAGCTCGATCCTGCTGAGCCTCAGCATGCCGACGACGAAATACGAGAACACGCCGAATCGTTTCAAAACCTTGAACCAGGCCAACGAATCACGGATCAGCCTGCCGATTGCTTGATGATGCATAACAAGGCCGGCATAGCTCTCGGGTCTCGGCTCAGCTGCGCGCGCGTGGGACGACGGCCGGGCGACGCCAGCCGTGTCCGGGGACCGTGGACGTAACCGTACACCCTGAACCCTGAGCACCGGAGCAATCGCTAGAGCTTGATCGGCCAGCGGTGACTCCGTGACTGTACACAAGATTCTCTTCTAGCGCCGCATGATGATGATCAGACCGGCGGCGGCCATCAGGGGCCCAGCGGGTTCGCACGGCATGATCCCAGGCGCGCGATAATTGCGAGCTTTCGGTCGGTCGGGGCACCCATCAGGCGGCATCTGGAATCTGCAGGCGGCGTACGGGTTCACGCACGGGCGCCAGCTGATGGATGCCCACATGCCACCGGCGATCCGTGGTGACACGGCAGGCTGGGTCACTCGTGTGGGTGGACCGCAAGGCCGTTGGTGAAGAAAGGGGAAATCAGAGGGCCGTTCATGGCGGAGGACCCGAGTGTAGCCGCCGGCGAAGGTGTCGGCCTGGCCGGTTGAATTCAGCAACGCCATGCGTACGTGTCTGAGTTCTTGCGCCCCCACTGTACTCGGTGGAAGCCTCCTTTGCCGTCCTTGTGATGGCTGTGAGCAGTCCATGCGTTGGCGCCAGTGCCCTTGCCGAGGCATCCGAATCAACGTCGTTGCCGCCGTCCAAACGGGGCGCCAGAGGTGCTCGCGAGCGCTCGTCGGCGGTATTGAAAGTCGTGCCGCGGAACATCGGACCTCAACGCGTCGTGGAGGAGAACGGCAGTCGAGCGTGGGAGAGGGCAAGGGCTTTCGGCCTCGTGGGAGCGTGGGAGCATCGGTACTCCCAGTGGTGGAATGGTTGTCATGGGCTCATGGCCCTCGGGCTCTCGGTGCGGATCACGCCCGTCGCCCGGGGAGGACGGTAAATCAGAGTGGCTTTTTTCGAACTGGCCCTTTCAGAAAATAATTTTTACAAATAGAGCCCCGATAGAACTATTTCCAAAAATGGACAAAAACTCGATGTGCTGTCTGTTAACGTCGAGGTACCACAAACTCACGCCAACTATTTCCACCCACGTCAACGCCATCGTGGGTTGCCTGAGCCCGTAGCTCGGTGTGGTGAGGCTTAACGCCGACTTGCCTTACCGTGGCGTCCCACAACGTAATGCCGAGCTGCCTTACCGTGGCATTCCACATCCTAACACCAAGATCTTAGCCTTAGGAAGCAACAATTGAACATGCTTTTGATGTCTTATGTAGCCGCTCAATGCAAAGAAGATATTGGACTCTAAAACTTACTTTTGCTCGAATTGTCAAGGTATTAGCTGCTAGCCTGCTAAGTGCCTTTAATTTATCGAGAATGAACAAAGTCTACAAATTGTGGCCGAAGGAAAACTAGTAAGATGTGAAGAATTTTTTTTTAAAAAGGCAAAGCTAGTAGCTGACTAGATGGATTAACATATATATGAACTCCACAAAATCAACACCTCACAAACGTGAATGTTGAATCTGAACGGATTGAAACTTCATACAAGCCAAACATTCACCCATCTACATAGCAAGAACTCATCATCACTTTTCAGTACATTCAGAAATTCAACACACGATCGGATGCAAGCAAGTGTTTTTATTGCTTCATGCACACCGCGATGTGGAAACAGAAGTCAAAGAAATAATTCAGAATTCAATACATCTCATGAACGGAATCACACAAACAAAACTACACACGGAGCTCACTACGATGTCGGGCTTAGCTATGTCGACGCCGGCCTTGATGTCGCCTAGCTGGTCAGTGCGCAGTAGTTGTCTAACCCACCTTGTGTGCCCAGTTCACCACAGGAGGCAGCCAGGCCATCGTCGACTGTAGATTCTCGATTCCAAATACTCTGCATCGTGCGCAGTTGAGCCATCATGAGAACCTGCACCACCGAGCCTGCTCCATGACTCCATCGCCTTCGCTCTGGTTGTGTTCATGCTGTAGCACAGTTGGACAGGATCAGCTTGAACATAATCCCACAGTGTGTGTTCCATTTTGAACATTTGGCCATCGACATATTAAGAAATTTGGATTTAACATCCTGAAAGCACCTCCTGGCAGGACTCTTGTAAGGCCCGAGTTACTGATAAGGTTCTAATAAGATAGCAGCAACATTGCCAAACCTACGAGTAGACAACTTTTGTAAGGTAAGGAATCTTTGATGTCAATAAAAAAATAAACATGGTTCACATCATAGAGACGTTGTTCACATAGCAGATAAATTATATAAGCCAACAGAAATGCCAAGTTTGCCAACACAAATGAGCAACAAGCTTAATCGGCGTCAGCAGAAGTGATGCAAGTTTTTGTTTAGAATTCCGGGGACAGAACCCCAGCTTGATTGCATCGCAAGGAACGTGAAGCGTCCCACGCAAGTAGAGACTAAATATGATACAAATATCAGGTTCAGAAGATTGATAACACATTTATTCAACAGATGGTTCATAAACCGTACAACTCCCGAGGGAGTGGCGCAAAAGCCACGCCGAAACGATAAGTAATAAACAACAGCAGCGAACCAAGCTACTGTCAAGAGTCAGCACTCGAGACTGCACGGCATCGGAAGCATTCTGCAAAGGCCAACACCACATGCAGCGTTGGGTGCAGAAGCAACCTCCTACTCGAAATCCTCGGCGATGAAGTCCGGGTCTTCCTCACAAGCAACAAAATAAGGGTGAGTACAAAAGTACTCAACAAGTCCAACCCCATCCACGGAGAGAGATACAATCAAAAATATGCACAGGATATATCAATGATAAGGCTAAGGTTTATTTGCAATAAAGTTAGATTTTCAACACATGCAAGGGTTCATTTTCAAGAGGGTTTTTGCAAAGCATTTCTTTTAGTAACCGAATCATTAAGTGGGGTTGATCCTACATAAAATATCGAAGTTTTAATGCTACTGGACTCCCTGTCCGCAGTAGCTCACGGCACAACTGCCGGACACTTCCAAAATTCAACACACGTCATGAAAATCATCCATCTCCAAGCACTAGTTATGTGACCAAACCATAACTCGTCCAATGCCATGGGCACGGCTACCCGGATAGGTTTTAACTCTGCAGAGGTTGTACACTTTACCCACAAGTAGGGTACCGCAGCACAATCACCTTAGTGCCGGTGCAGATCCTATCAAAGCCATTACCCACCTTAGCTAAGACTAACTAGCCAACACGGAAGCAACCAAGGGGTTAATGACCTACCAACGAGGTCTTAACCGGGACCTAAGTCACAAAGATCTTACTCCTTCTCCATGGTCTCCCGTTGCTCACCAGCTCTCCTGATGACTAACAGACTAGCTAGTGGGATTTATGCTAAGCCGTTGCCGCATACAACGGTCGAGTGGTTGCATGATGGTTGGGTTAGGCAAGATAACACATCAACTCAGTCATTAATTTGTGACAAGATGGATATCTCCCAACCTTGCTCAACCACCAAGGTATGAGCCCAACTTATTGGCATATCACACATGAAACACCCATCCATCTCATCTAAGCATTTCTTTCCTTTATTTCCGAAAACCCATTTTCCCTTTAAAAAACACTCACACATTTATTATTTAACAAAACACATTGTAGTCATGATTGAATTGAGCAATAAGATCCTAAGCATTCTAGCAGTAATTATCATCCAAATAGAGCAAATCATATTTAGAGATAATTATAGGACAATCAAGAAATAATCATAACAATCAAGGGGTGGCTATCCAACCATGTTTTAGCAGTAAAAAAATATGCAATTTTATAAAATAGGTCAATAGGTTGTGTTTGAAAAATTAGGATAAATATGCATCAAAGGATGAGATTAGACTTGCCGTCCTCAAAGCCTTCCGGGAGTTCTTGCTCGTGGTGCTGGTCTCAGACCCGGGCTCACGGTCAAACTCCTCCTCGAGCACTCCGTGAGCTATGGCACAAACAATCGGGTACACAATAAATAAAAGAAAAAATAACGCTTTACCCGTTGAGCTCGAGCAGAGAACGCGAATGAAAATTAGGAGGAATGGGTATTTTCATGGAATTTGGAGATGACTCGGCGGGAATATGTTGGAGGATGCCGTGGTCGAATTTGGGATTAATTAGAGGAAGTTTGGTGCATGAAATGACGAGATAACCATGTATTAGGGGCTTAAAACAAGGCTTAGGACTAAACTGTGAGAACCAGGGACCGCTGTCGGTGTTTTGTACCGGAAACCTGCCTAGGGAGTACGGTGTTTTGTACCGGCAACCCACCTAGGGAGTACCCGAGGTGGTGTTTTGTGCGGTGGGTGTCGCCAAGAATCAAGGAGTCGATGGTGGCGCAGGGAACACAATTTAGACAGGTTCGGACCTCTAGATCGCGTAATACCCTACGTCCTACGTGTGGATTGTATTGATGAGTTGTGTTGCGTTGTGCTTAGTTGAGCTGCTGATCTAGGTACTCCTACACTCCTTTATATACTCCAGGGGGCAGGAGAACTAGTCGGATTACAAGGAGTCCTAGTCGGATTACAGGGGAATCCTAGTAGGAGTCCGACTTCTTCCTTCCTTGCGGGTACTGGGGATCTATCCCCGTCAAGCCCCCGAGCGCTTCATAGTCGAATGCAACAGTCTTCGAGTAGTCTAAAGATATTCGGCGAGTAATCTTGGTGCTCTTCGAGTACTTCGTCTGAATCTTCAAAGTTTCTCAAAGCTGCCATGAGACTATGGTGTGCTCAAAGCCTTTGATCATCTTGATATTGTAGTCTTCATATATGGAGGGCGGCGAAAGTCGCACTCCATATGGAGTAGCTCCCGAGCCTTAGGTTGAATCAAAGAATCAGGCTGAGAATCAAAATCTTGAATCTTCTTCTTTCGGCTTTGAAAGAAATCTTGGGTGTAGCTTATTAGCCCCCGAGCCTTAAATTGATTGAGTAATCAACTCAAGGATCTTGAATCTTCACTCAGGTCATCATCTGAGTAGTCTCGCGGTGTCCAGCCCCTGAGCATATGCGCCAGGTGAGTCGTAGGAACCACGTCGAGTACTTGTTGGCGCTAAGTCCCCGAGCTTTGGAAGCTAGTTGAGCCATTGGAGATATTCCGAATACTGATTGGCGCTTAGCCCCCGAGTTTGGGAACTAGTCTGCGCTTTTGGAGGTACGCTGAGCGTAATGGAGTGTCGTCGCCGAAGTTTGATGTGAAAGAAAAGATGCATACATTATGTAGCATATTTGCAAAGTATTGAAGCTACTGAAATTTATTCAGTGATCAATATGAATATTGTGTGTCAAGCTCTTGTTTTGGCCATATTCTTCCCGAGTAGTTAGCCTGTTACGTTTAGGCTCTCATTCTCTGCGTAGCCGTCGCCACTACGTGTGTGAGATCTTTGTCTCGTATACGCGTATGGGCACTTAGGCATGACAGATGCACCTGAGGCTTTCACGAGTTAAGGTGTGTTGTGCTCGAGAAGAGTACTGACCTTAAGAAAAGACAAAAATGAGTAGTCGGCATTGTGACAAAAAGAGCACACAATTACGCGAAAGAGTTTGCTGCCCTCCGGCGAGTAGAGTGCAATTTATGCGCAAGCGGAAAGCAAGATGAAAAATAATTAGAAAAGTGACTTAGCTTGATTCGTGGACGATTGTCGACAAAGCTGTGTCGATTGCCAATGAAGCCAACTAGCTGGAGTTGATTCCAACTAGTTGTCAAGGGTGCGAGACCCGCCCTTGACTAGTTTTCTAGTTGAGATGGGGAGTCGAAGTTGTCGTCGATGAAACCGTGAAGGTTGCTGGTGAAGTCGGCTAGTTGGAGTCAATTCTGACTAGTTGTTGACGGTGTGAAGTTTGTCCTGACTAGCTTTCTAGTCGAGATGAGTAGTGGAAGTAGTCGCCAGCGAGTCGTCTGTTGAAGTAGTCGGCGGCGAGCATCGCGACGTAGTCGGAGTAGTTGTCGGCAAGCGTCGCGACGTAGTCGGAGTAGTCGTCTTCGACTAGTAACTAGTCGAGACGATTAGTCGAAGTTGTCGCCGGATAGTTGTATCCGACTTGTCAACTGATTATAGTTCGGATTGGACTAGAGTAAGGATTGCTTGATGGACCACGGTTGCATTGCGGAGTCTGAACGGAACACGACTTGGAGTTGTAGTCGGTCTGCGCGGTGACTTGATTGCCAGCTCACGCGGACTAATCCGAGCCGTGGTCGAGTTCGAGTTGTACTCGAACTCGGTGTTTGAACAGATCGAAATTGTTGATTTCTTGACGAGATCTTCTGCTTCTTGTCGAAGAGAATTTTCATAGAGATGCTTCTTCTCCTGGTTGTTGATGATGCAGCGTTGGAAGGATCCAGCACCGTAAGCAATGCAAAGCCAGGAGCCAAAGACGAAGGTTGCGCCCGCTTCGAAAAGCGAACGTTGGCTTGATGATGGTTGGTGCCATCGATCTCGCATGGAGAAATTCGGCAACTTACCCTACCTAGCGCGCCAGCTGTTAGTGTTTTGTACCGGCAACCCACCTAGGGAGTACCCGAGGTGGTGTTTTGTGCGGTGGGTGTCGCCGAGAATCAAGGAGTCGATAGTGACGTAGGGAACACGATTTAGACAGGTTCAGGCCGCTAGATCGCGTAATACCCTACATCCTGTGTGTGGATTGTATTGATAAGTTGTGTTGCGTTGTGCTTAGTTGAGCTACCGATCTAGGTACCCCTACCCTCCTTTATATACTCTAGGGGGCAGGAGAACTAGTCGGATTACAAGGAGTCCTAGTAGGAGTACTCATTATGAGTCCTAGTCGGATTATAGGAGAATCCTAGTAGGAGTCTAACTTCTTCCTTCCTTACGGGTACTGAGGATCTATCCCTGTCATGCTAGTGGGAGGGTGCCGGTCAGGGAGAAGGGAGGCACCGGGAAGAAAGGAGAAGGAGGAAGAAAGAAGAAGAAAGAAGGAAGAAGGAAGAAAGAGAAGGAAGGAAGAAAGAGAAGGAAGAAAAAGAAAAAAGAAAAAGAAAAGGGAAAAAGGAAGACAAAAGAAAGGGAGAATCAGCGAAAAATACGAAAAACGGTCGGGCACGCTTGACGGTTTCTGGTCAGGCACGCGGTGGAATTTGCAGAGGATGAAAATGATGGTTGTCGGCGTTGAGTGCCTGGATGGCGAAATCGTCGGGAAGAAAAGGATTTTCGGGAGCTTAAGGTCAAAAGATTTTGAAAACGAATTTTAACGAATGATTTGAGTTGGTAAATTTTACGAATGTTACAGAACCAAATTCACAGTTTTACAGTGCAGTACTCATCTTTAAGTATCTCCTGGGAGCCTGCTGCTCTCACACAGTGAGGATTACAGACAACACCATCAGTGGCTGATCAATATCACAATCAAAAGTACACAAAGCACATACTCCTAACGCAGATCAATTTTAATTCATTGATAGTATGTTGGCTAATTAAGTCCAGCTCAACGTATATGGCCAAATTACATGGAAAAAAATTTAGCGAACTTGAAAGTTAACCACGGCCTAGAAATCACGATTTGGTAGTTGGAAGAAGAGTAATTCTCTGCATTGATATTTGAGAAGATCAGAAAATAGTTTGCTGCCAATCATATATCAGGATATGGATACCCCATAAGTCCCTACCGATCAGGATACTGGCTAGACCTGACAAGTGGGTCCGCCCGACCAGGGCGTGCGGGCCAAGGACATGAAGATGCTTGAAGTACACGTCAAGGCAACCAGATAGTTCAAATCTACCCGGATATCATGGAACGCGTATTGTTGTCCGACTCAGATTACTTTCCATGTAACTACCGAGTAGATTAGATTCAAACCAACTTGTAACCCTAGGTCATCAGCCTATATAAGGTGGCCAAGGGAGCCCCCGAGGGTACCTCATCTCATACCAGCAATACAATCCACGCATACAAGACGTAGGGTATTACTCTCCGGAGGCCCGAACCTGTCTAAAACACTCGTGTCCCTTGTGTTGTCGCGATCACCTTCGAGTTCTTAGTTTCACAATCGCCCTCACCTACAAACCAACCACTTTGGGTAACCCCTGGTGGACTGGCGGGCTTATAAATCTGACATAAACCAAAGTCAAGAACCGGATAGATAGACGGATCGATCCTAGTATTACAACCAGAGCTAAATCCAGACGACAAGAATGAAGAAATTGAGGGTAGGGGTGGTGACACGGATGAAACTCACCGAGGTCTTGCGCTTCTTCGCATGTTGGATGTCGAGGCGACATGTGGTGGCGGTGCGTGGTAGCGGAGATGACGCCGAGGAGCATCCTAAGGTCGTTCCGTGCGGCGTTGGCAACGACGGCATCAAGGACAGGGGCGCTCGTGAACTGCGGGCGCACCCCGCTATCCCACCCTTCATTCCTCCCACACGCTCCTCCTTGTCTGTAGCCGCAGTCCCGCCGCCGGAATCCAGATCGGGTCCCTCCATAAATTGTTTTGCCAAGGGTCTACTTGTAAAAAATGTTTCTTAGAAGGGCCATAATGAAAAAAAACCATGTAAATCAGATACCGTCCAGATCACCTACCTTCCACCTAGGTCTCTTTAGACCGTCAGATCTCACATGGACGACAAAGATCGAGTCAAGTAGCAGGACTTTTACGGTTTCCTCACTTGACTATGGCCCTCCTTGATGACACACTGGGCTCTAGTGCACGAAGCATCGCCCAAGGAGGCAGATGTCGACGGCATGAGAATTCTCCTCCAACGGTCGACAGACTTGTAATTGTCAGTGTGCTGCCAGCCGGCGTTTCCATCGATCACCTCCGGTGCCTTCGATGGCGCAAGTGGTCGTGCCGAGGCATCCGAATCAGCACCGCCATCATCCACGGGGCTTTAAAGGCCCCCACCACTACTCGCTCGCACGCGCTTGAGCTCGACAGCACTAGGTCGTGTCCTTTCCTTCCTGATCTAATCGCATGCGGACGTCTTGGCAAAGCCGAAGTCGACAGTTGGATGGGAGAGCAGAGGAGGTCGTTAGGACTTGGTGGGTGCTCTAAAACTTGCCAAGCAGCAGCATTGTATCTGCAGCCGTGGTGTCCAAGTCAACGTTGCGACCGAAGCCAGCCATGGTGCCGCGCGCCCAACACTCTCTAGCAGCCTTCTACTCGTACTTTGTGACGGCCCTCGGCCCCTCGCCGTTGCCGCAGGCAGACATGCCGCAGAACGTCAGAACGTCTCTAAGCGCAGCTGGCCATCATCGAGGAGAACAGCAGTCGAGCAAGGAAGGCAGGAGGCAGAAGCCTTCACAACCTTGAAAATATTCTAAGGTGATCGTAGCTGCACATGCTCGATTTAACAGTCGCGAGAGACTTGGGGTGGACGGTATTTCATTTACCGTTCACCCCCGAGTCAGACGATTCGCGCCGCTACCCCCCTGGCCTGGATCGTTGACCACAACCACGCCGCCATGGCCTCGACGACGAGCTCAAACCTGCAAATTGCGTGTTCTAGGCCCCGTACACCATGCTGCTGCACGGGTCGGCGTGGCTCATCGGCGCCGTCGATGACCTCCACCATGAGCTACTGAGCTCCACAGCAACTAGATCGAGCTCCTCTACTACACATGCCGTACAGTCGCGCACGCGCTTGGTGTCATCACTCATCAGCAATCCTATCCGCGGATGCCGACTAGGCTGCATTTCCTGCCATCCTGGACTACTAGGCTGCTCGTGGATGCAGCTGCAGTGGCTGGTTTATGATGATCGATGAACACGAGGGTTGGGGGATACGGTCGCTGGCCCCGCCAAGGCTGCAAGTGTCGTCGTGTAACATCGGCACCGCCTTTGAAATGGTTCCATGCAAAGATAAGTGGCATCAAAGTGGTTGCAAAGGTGAGTTGATGGATTGCCGAGGAGCATCCCAATTTGCTGGTCATGACATTCTGCTGCTGCATTCAGTTTTTCCATGCTCATTTGCGGTCGCCGTCCCTTATCCAGGCCGATGAGATGTGCATATGTTAGCACATGAAACATATATTCGTCAATTATGTAGAAAGAAAAGCACTAATCAAGAGATGACGAGTATTATAATACAACTTTGGACTCAACTAATTGGTTGGTTACATATTGGGTTTACTAGGCTGATTCGCGCGCTACATCTGACTCATCTAGTCCAATTTCTCATAACCACCGTAGTGATATTGTGCATCACTGTGTGTCAAAACATAAATCAAGATAAAAATAAACTGCAAAAGAGGAGCAGTAAGAGGAGGAAAAAATGGTGGTTCCCCCACTTACTCCGCCTCACTATAGTACTGCTACGTAGTCGAGGATGAAGCCGTCGGAGCCTGCCCAAAGTGTCCTTAGCTTCTCAAACCACTAATTGTCCAAAAGCATGTAGAATTTTAGAAGGGAGAGTCATAGTAAGTTTTATCAAGGAACTCAGCGAAGCAAACTAACAAGACACGAGTTTATTCATTTCTGAACACCATGAGTTTTGTCAAAGATGTAAGGTAGCATTTGATTGAGAGGATGTGTTGGGATGGAACCATTCCATCCCAATTTTTGTAGTGTTTGGTTGAAGAGCAATTAGGATGGAGCCGTCCCTCGCAGAGAATATTCTGCGAGATTCTGGATGGGCTTGCTCTAGAAAAAAAACCGAATGAGTTCATCCCATACTGACGTCGTATCTTTCCATCTTTTTCCTGCACGCGCTTCGCTGTGTCACTGATGGCCACCACTCGCCCACTTCGCAGATCCGCTAGCTTCCGCTAGCCCCGCTCCCCAGATACACCGCTGTTAGCACTAGCAGAGGCGTCTCCAGCTGGGCCGCGTACGAGTACCAGGCCGAAGAAACCCAACAACAAGGTGTGTGGGCCAGAATGGATATGAGTGCTTGCATGCACTGGTTTGGGCTCAGCCCGTGTAAGAGTGGTGTGAGAGAGAGTTGCACTCTGGAGTATAACAGAGATGAGAGAGGGGGGAAGGACACCATTCATGTATGAACAATTATATCCAGAAATCTAATCCTTCCTTTGCCTCAGAAATCCTATTGTTCTTCTCTAGATTACTCAAATTCCTTTCTCCTTCCTATCTCCGCTGTTAACAATTGGTATCAGAGCCACCGATTTGTGGGATTTTAGATCGGATCGAGTTTGTACTCCATCGATTGGATTTGGCAACGAATTTGGTCTAGCATTTCCGAATCTGTGTGCTCACATGGATTTCATAAGCCTGTAATTCCGGTTCACACTAGTCCAATTTGTGGGAGTTCATCGATCTAGAGTTGATTCCTCGCCATGACCACTTCACAAGACTTCAGCGCTGCCAAGGAGCCATGAACCCGGAGACAAAAATCATCATCGACACCCTCACCAAGCACTTCGAAAATCTGGAGTCCAAGTAGGAGACACACTTCACCGAGACTAACGACAAGTGGGAGGCGCGCTTCTCCGAGTCTGACGACAAGTGGGAGCGCAAGTTCGCTGACCTCAAGATCTCGCAGGACGCGCAGGTTGACATGCTGGAGCATGTGCCCGCATCCTTCAAAGACTGGAAGCCGGAAGTCAAGGGTACTGTCGACGACATCCGCTTGGAGGTGGGCAAGTTGTCCAAGCATTGGGAGCGAGCGGTGCTTGATCATCCACCTCTACTCCTGGCTTCTACTCCCCTGGATGCCGAGCGCCCATCTGCTACGAGCACAGTCGACAGGCCCCATGGGCACCGCGGCGACAACTTCCACTGGGAGGATGGATTCGGGTCTGTGACGACTCTGGTTCATTTCCTGGTCAAGGGTGTGTGTTGTCTCCCTACTCCTCCTGTTTTTCGTGATTCCCAATGTCCTAGCCTTGGTAATTGTTGGAGATCTACTAGTCCTAGGGGTTCCAGTTCAGGGAGGCTACCTAAAGTTAATTTTCCAGTGTTTGATGGTGATAACCCCAAGCTATGGCTTAGTAGATCTGTTGATTATTTTGAGCTCTATGCGGTCGATCAGCCCCGCTAGATCATGTTTGCTTCTATGCACTTTGCTGTTCGTACGTCTCGTTGGCTACAATCCGTTCAAACGAAACTTAAAACTTGCTCCTGGAAGGAATTCTCTGTTATGGTTTTACATTGGTTTGGTGAAGAACAACATGAGTTTTTGGTGCGTCAGTTGTTCCATATTAGGCAAACTAGTAGTGTTGAAGAGTATGTAGATCGCTTTGTAGAGTTAGTAGATCAACTGGCTTCTCACGAAAATAATCCTAATCCTCTCCATTATACTATGCGCTTTATTGATGGGCTTAGAGAGGATTTGCGTGCTGCTGTGCTTATTCAACGTCCTTCGGATTTGGATACTACCTTTGTTCTGGCCAAATTACAGGAGGAGGTGTCGTTGCCAAGCAAGAGGAAGGACATTCAGAGGAATGACTTTTCTTATCCTCACAAGCAAGATGTACCTGCTATGCTTCGAGCAGATAAGCTATCCTCGTCATCAGCTAAAGACCGACGAGCACAAGACGTAGTTAAGTCTCGTTCAACAGGTGAGCGTTGGACCGCTCTGAAGGCTTACCGTCGTGCGCAGGGTTTGTGTCAGAATTGTGCGAAGAAATGGTCCAAGGACCACATATGTGCTGACAAAATACAATTACATGCTCTACAAGAGTTGCTTGAGGTTTTTCATTCTAAAGACCAATCACAAATGATAGAAGGTGATTCTTCATAGTCTCAAGATCAGTTGTTTCTGACCCTTTCAGTGGCTGCTGTTTCTGGTATTTCAGCACCCAGGACCATATGTATGTTAGGTCAGATTCAAGGGAAAGATACCAGAATTTTGGTAGATTCTGGAAGCTCTCACACATTCATTAGCTCTCAGTTGTCTGATCAGCTTCAAGGAGTTCTTCCTCTTGCCGCTTCTGTACACGTGCAAGTAGCCAAGGCAGACATTACGATGCTCTCAATAGTTGTCTATGATAGATTGGTACATGGGTGGTTATCTGTTTCAAAGTGACCTAAAGGTACTTCCCTTTATCTTCATATAATATGATTTTGGGCTTAGATTGGCTAGAACACTATAGTCCTATGAAAGTTCACTGGAAGCACAAGTGGATGTCTATACCATACAATCATACATCTATCTTGTTGTGTGGGGGAGTCTGCTGATCTGCCAAAAGGGTCAGTTGTACAAGTATGTTCTGTCCAAATATCTATTGGTGATTCTGTTGAAGTGGACATTCCTGATGAAGTGAGACAATTGATAGAAGAATTTGAAGTACCAACTGAGCTGCCCCCACCTAGGTCTTGTGATCATACTATTCCTTTAGTGAAGGCTGCTGCTCCTGTTAACATCAGATCATACAGGTTTGCTCCAATTATTAAGGATGAAATTGAGAAACAGGTTAAGAAAATGCTCAAAAATGATCTCATACAAAAGTTCCAGTCCTTTTTCATCTTCAGTCCTATTGGGTAAGAAGAAGGACAGTTGCTGGTGGTTTAGTGTCGATTACATGCATTTGAACTATGAAGATCGGAGAGACAGTTTGATGTCGGGATGTGGTGTTTTTGAAGCTTCGGCCATATGTTCAGTCTTCATTAGCTGCTAGATCCAATCAAAAGTTGGCATTTAAGTATTATGGTCCGTACAAGATTATGGCTAAAATAGGGTCGGTGGCGTACAAGCTGGACCTGCCTGCATCTTCCTCTATCCACCCTGTGTTTCATGTTTCTCAATTGAAGAAGGCTATTACTAATGATGTGGAGGTCATTTCTGATGTCCCTACTGACATTGATCTTCCTAGAATCCCTAAGGTTGTTCTGCAGAGGACGTATGTCACTCGGGGTCTTCATCCAGTCTCACAAGTATTGATCAAGTAGTCTAAATGGCCCAAGTCGATGGCTACCTGGGAAGATCTGGAAAGCCTGCAACAGAAGTTTCCATTTGTGTCGGCTTAGGGTCAAGCGGCATCTTAAGGAAGAGGGGATGTTAGCACCAGCAGAGAGGCGTCTCTAGCTAGGCCGCGTACGAGTACCAAGCCGAAGAAGCCCAACAACAAGGTGTATGGGCCAAAATGGATATGAGTGCTTGCATGCACTGGTTTGGGCTCAACCCGTGTAAGAGTGGCATGAGAGAGTTGTACTCTGGAGTACAACAGAGACAAGAGAGAGAGGGGGGGAAGGACACCATTCATGTATGAACAATTATATCTAGAAATCTAATCCTTCCTCTGCCTCCGGAATCCTGTTATTCTTCTCTAGATTGCCCAAGTTCTTTTCTCCTTCTATCAGCCGTGTAGCTCCACATGCTCCTTTGATGCGGCGGAGGTGTGCTCCCCTCGTCGCAGTGACCAGCGGCTCGAGTGAGCGTAGGTGGCGGCAGCTCTCTCCTCTCTGCTCCTTCTTATCCACGACACCAAGCAGCAGAAGACCCTCTGTATGCGAGCAACAAGCTAATCCAAAAGTAGTTGTTTGTCTTCTCTTCTCTCCCTAGGCAAGTACAGGAATGAGCTCCTTCAATCGCCGGTTACCAACACCTTCTTTCGTTTTGCCATCTCAGGCACACACATCGGAGCTGCTTGTTTTCATGGAGCGGTAGTGCTGCGCGGCGCAAGCGGCAGCCGGCGGCAAGACGCAGGCATTTGGGTTGCGGGGCATCTAGAGGGGGAAGGGAGGGTGCTGTTTGAATGACAAGCGGGCCCCACATGCGGTGGCTAACGGAAGCTGTTATCCCATCTGTTCTCGTTAGGATATTTAACTATTTGCTATCATTAGGGATGACACCTCTTCAAAGCCATCCTTAAAATGCCACATACATATATGAGCATTCTTGCGTATGTGACGTGCCAACTCATCAAGACAGCGTGGATCGAGTTTACCATGATGCCCCTGCCACGCTCAAGTTAGTTGTCCCTTTCCTTCTCTCCCGCAGCTGCCGTGTTGGACCCGCACGTCAGGGTCATCCCCAACCTCTCGGAGGAGCCTCGCGTGCGTCCATCGCTGCCAGCGCGGCCCTGCGTGTCCTCGCCTGCCGTGCTCCGGTCGGCCCCCACGCGCCCCGCGTGTCATGCGCCCTCCGCTCCCCTTCTCTCTCCCCGTCCCCGGCACTCCAGTGGCCGCCGCTCCAACGCTGCCCCCGCCGCGGCCCGCCTGGTCGTCCCTGCTCCCTCCAGTCGCCCGCGCGCCGCTTCAGGTGATGAGCTGCCTCCTGTTCAGGCGCGCGAGGGTGCTTCGGTTGATGGGCTTGCTCAAGCTCCGTTTGACTTGTAATGGTCGAGCTTCGGTTGATGGCCTGGCTCAAGCTCCTGAACATCTCTCCTTCTCTCGTCTCTCTCTTGCTGGCCACGCTCGAGCTCCGATTGATTTGTTTCACTTGCTTAACACGATGCATATCAATACAAGCTTCTTGAGCCAGACATCAAATGCGCTTGGAATTTTTATCCTTTTCCGGCATATGGATGTGTCTGGGGAACGCTTGAGCGTGGCCTTGCGGAAGTGGCGTCCATCTCCAACAGGATCCTGACGAGCGGCGGCATCTCCTCCCGGCGTGCCGGCATGCGGTCCACGCCGCCTGCGTCGACGCCTGGCTCCGCACCACCCCGTCGTGCCAGCTCTGCCGCGCCGCCGTCTCGCTCCCGCACCCGCCGCCGCCGCCACGGGCCCGGGCGCGCAGGAGCCGCTCGACTCGCGGGTCGGCAGCAGCAACAACAACTCGAGGAGCTTCCGCGTCGAGATCGGCAGCGTCAGCAACCGCCGGTCCTCCGCCGCGGGCGACGACCGCCGCCTACTCGCTGGGCTCCTCTGACTACCGCGTCGACGATGGGATCGGAAGCCACGAGAAGGGGCCCATGTCCCGCAGCGTGGAAAAGGACGGTGGGTGGGGGCCATTTGTCATAGAGAGGAAGGGAGAGTGTGGCGCACTTACAGGTGGGGTGCAGCTGTCGGAATAGCTTGCACTAAACAAAAAGAGAATGGGACGGGGGCAATGTTGTCCTTACATGTCATTGCCACGCTGTACATCTGAGCTGGGGTGCCACGTAGGCTATTTTGGCAAATATATAAGAATCTTTTCTCTTCCATAGTAAATATGTGGGAGCATTTGTAAAAAGGGCGAATATAGTTGCGGAGAGGTGATATCCGTAAGAACGACAAATAGTTAAGTATCAGTTTCGTCCTCCTAACCAAACATCAATGTGGAATCAATGTGGAACCGTTCCATTCCTCCAACCAAACGTACGTCCAGCACGCGAAACCGTTCCATCCCTAAAATCATGGATGAGAACACATCCTAAGAGCAACTTCAAGAGTTCTTAAAAAATTCTTCCATAAAACGAGATATTGGGAGCTATACTAAAAAACTTTTTCCCCCAAAACATATCAGGTCACAGCAGAACGCTAAAAACTACTCCCCAATATTTACCACGTCATCATAATTGAGCCTACCTTCAGAACATACCCCTCTACCTCTAGAACAGAGCTCCATCGCTCCTTCGAGCAGAGCTCGCCGCCGGCTCTGCCACCATGGATCCTTGCCTCCTCCTGCTGCTCCTCGTCGCAGTCACCAGCCGCCGCGCCATCCGTCTCCGGCACCACCGCTCAGTCTCCCACATCCTCTTCCTCCTCCTCTACCGCTGCCGCACCAGGCCCCTCCTCATCCTCCTCATCCTCTTCCCCCACAACCAGCAACACTCCCATTTCCATCTCCATCGCCACCATGCTCTCCCTCTCCCACCCGCGCGCGCACCCCACCGTGGTGCCGCGGCACCAGCGCGCGCTCCGCCCCGCTATCACCGCCACCCCTTCGTCGTGCTGCCGCCACGCCAGCCACATCACCGCAAGCGCAATCCTGCTCCCCGGCGTTGGCAGCACAGGCAGCCGCGGCGACCGGAAGCTCCCCTTCACCCCTCCTCCAATGGCTCCGCCAGGCCAGCTCTACCAACCCTTCCACCCGCCGCCGTCCCCACTTTCGTCCAAGTTCTGCACCCTCGACCTCACCTAGCGCCTCGAGGTCCTCCACGACCGCCTAGGCCAGTGGCACGAGTACGCGCCCCTCATCTCCGCGCTCTCCCGAGCTTCACCCCGTCCTCCATCAAGGAGGCCACGGGCATCACCGGCGTCGAGCAGAACTGCCTTGTCGTCACGTCCCAGGTCCGCGACTCGCTCCTCAGCGAGACGGCCGCGTTCCCTCCATCTCCACGTCTAGCAGGCATGTGGCGAGTGGCACGAGGCAACCGGCGCGAAGCGGCGGGCGGCGCGCTACAGACGGTGCGTGCGTGTGGAAAAAAAAATGAGCGTGGGAGCAGGATTGGGGAAGATCGCACGTCGCGAAAATATGCGGGGCGAGGGGGCGTTTGTTCGTGTCGCTAATCTTTTGGGAAGTTTTGGGTGGACTGTTGGAGTTCGTTTTTTCTATTTTTCCCAAAAAAAGGTATTAGGGTAATATTAGCAGCTTTTGAAATTTCTGTAATGGGCGGAGAAAAGTCCGAATCGGCCGTTAACCCCTCGCCTGCCAGTGCCTCGTCCAAATGGAAGAAGATTCCAAGTCTTCGGTGATAAACACAAAAAACTCGGCCGACTGCGTTCCGCAGGCGGTCCAAATCGCCGCCGCTCCGCTCCATCATCCACGCTCGCATTATCCATCGCTTCTGATTAATTAATTCCCCGTGACGCAATCGCCGTGGATTCTTCAGTCCTCACTGCTCCCGCCTCAATCCTCATTGCTCCTGCAAGTCCACACTGCTCGGTGCTGTGTGCGCGGTAAGGCGGAGCGAGAAGCCACCGGCCGGAACTCGCCATGGGGCCACCACCGCCTCTTCCTCTCCTCCTCTTCGTTCTGCTGCTCGCGATTCTCCCGTCGCCTCCAGCGGCGGCGGCGGCGGCGGGCGGGCCGTCCGCGTGGGGGGCGCTCCGCGGGGCGGCGGGCAGCCGCAGGGCGTCGCCGGCGGAGCAGGAGCGGGCGGCGGCCGGGGTGCTGCTTCGGCTCCTCCCCTCCCACGCGCGCAGCTTCAACTTCCAGATCGACTCCAAGGTTGGAGGATCGTGGTGCTCGTACTTTTGAAGTTGCTCCCTGCTTGTTTGGAGGCGGAATTCGTTGACTCCTTTCTGGTGCGCCCCGTTTTGCTCTCGTCGCTGCAGGGAAGCGTGTGCGGTGAATCGAGCTGCTTCAGGATAAGCAACGTCGTTGACAATTCGGGCAAAGGCGGAGCGGAGATTCTGTATGTTGCTCTTTGACCACTTGTTTGTCACACGCAATTGTAGCTTGCTTGCGACGACAGTAGTAGCCCGGTCCTTGCCATGAACTTTGGCCGTTTAGTACAAGCAGTTTTGAAATGGTCCATCTGATAGCAATTCTTCCTGTCTGCATTAATGAGCTTGATATGCAGATATAGTGAAACATGATGATCATCAGTCCTGTTCTAGTTCTAGATTTTGCTGTCCAGTGATCATTCATTGTCTACCATCATGTTGGTGCAGTGGTTTGCTTAAAATTCAAAAAATTATCTTCGATTTTGATTCCTTAATTTAGAATTAGGAATGCATGTAATGCAAGAATTGACAAAGCTGACCCTTTGCTCTGGCTCTGTTATGAAGGTTAATGCAATCACCTTATATGTTTATGGTGTACAGGATCCAGGGAACCACAGGTGTTGAGCTCGTTTCCGGCCTCCACTGGTACTTGAAATACTGGTGCGGCGTGCATATCTCTTGGGATAAGACTGGGGGCGCACAATTGGCGTCGGTCCCTTCACCTGGGTCTCTGCCTCGTGTGAAGGGCGAGGGTGTGAAGATTGAGCGTCCTGTTCCTTGGAATTACTATCAGAATGTCGTCACCTCTAGCTGTGAGTCATTTCTTGCTTAGATTTCTGTTTTGATAACCCTATTTTTTATTTATTCAAAAGCTATTCATTTCTTCAACATCAAGCTCTGAGTCCCTCATCATAGTCGGCACCCTACTGTCCTGAACTCCTGGTGCCTGGAGAGTACATATGCTTATAGTTTTCAAAATATGATCATGCCATGTTTTGTATTGATCAGTATCAATCTACTATTTCTACTGCCATACCAAATCATTGTATCAGCATCTAGTCTCGTACATCCAATTCTACTGACTTTTGGCCAACATTGTTCTTGTTAACCTGTAAATTGCAAACATATAACATTTCTATTGAAAATTAAGTTATAAATCCTGATTTTGAAAGAAATATCTTTGAAACCTTCCCACTATTTACAAAGATTCCAACATTTTTATCTCGCTAAAATTCATGTAGTGTTTCTATAGACTCTTTTGTGTGGTGGGACTGGAAAAGATGGGAGAAAGAAATTGACTGGATGGCACTTCAAGGAATTAACTTGCCTTTAGCATTTACGGGACAGGAGGCTATCTGGCAAAAGGTTTTTAAGGTAGTGTAACAGACATCTACAATGCTGAAATGTTCTAAGTATTGCAACTTATTTTTCAAAACATTTTCCTACTTGTGTTTACACTTTAGAACAGTACAGTATTATGAATTATTCAGAATAATGTCAATGATTAAGCATATGTTTAGATCTGAGAAAAGTCTGCACCAGCATAAAAACCAGTTCTATTCACATGTGTTGCCTAATTGTAGCCCACTAGGCTACTTCGGAAAGTAAAGCTAGGTTGCATGCCCTATTATTAGGAATTGACCGTTGAATACATAAAATTTACATGCTGTTCTAGAAAACTAGAATCCAAGTGATTTAATAACAGAACAGCTCAAAAGATAATGATATACATTGAACCGATTTAGTTCTGTATGCGTCAAACTATTGAGAGTTGGGATAATAATGTGACAAATTTCAGTGTTTTTCTCCTTTGCCTGATATAACTACACATCAATATTGTCTTAACACCAGAACAATGAGGAATCCTCATGTATATTGCAGACTTGGACTTATTGCAAAATTACCATCTCTACCAATTTGGACCATCTGTAATCATCAAAAACCTAAATGTTACTTTCTTCCTTCTGTTGGGTACTGTCACTGTTTTCCTTTTCTTGTCCTTGTCATTTTGAACCTTTGCTATGATTTTGAGTTTCTTTCTAACCTCTTGTTGCAATCAGGGCCTTACTAATTATTGAGTGTTATTCCAGAGTTTTAATGTCACCGACAGAGATTTAGATGATTTTTTCGGTGGACCAGCTTTCCTTGCTTGGGCCAGAATGGGGAACTTGCATGGGTAAGTGAGGACTAAAATTTATTGTCTATTCCTGAACTTGGCAGAAATTGCGAGAATGTGAGATAAACAGTATATTGACTATAAAATGAACAAGGCTATATTGTCTGATGTAGATGTTTGGTTATTAGTTCAGATAGGATGATTTTTTTATCCTTATGCATAAGAAAAAGAGGACCTCTTGTTCAAACGTGTCGACATCATGACATCACCACCCTGATTGGTTGTTTGAGGTTTTGGTTCAATGAAATTTCGTTCATGTTGCTACATTGTATATAGTTTATTAAGGATTTCTCTACCTGCTTGATTCTTTTCTCTCTGGAAATCAGGTGTTACCATACCACATGACCAATGATTCATTTAACCATTATTGCACTGACTAAACCATTGCAGTTCCATAGTTAAAATTGAAAAATGAGGCTTTTTGGAGATAGGATCATTTGGTGGTATGTATTTGTTGGTCTGACATTAAAGAGCAATGAATTTTATTTTTATTTTTTTTCCAATCTCTTAGATGGGGTGGACCACTCTCACAAAATTGGTTGGATCAACAATTGGCACTGCAAAAGAAAATACTATCCCGTATGATTGAGTTTGGGATGGTCCCTGGTATGGTTTGTTTTACTATTCTTATATATTTAACATATGCCATCACATTTGTACCACCTTGCCACCTATCTTTCAAGATTCTCACATTTGCAATTCTGTTTATCTTTTTTTATGTGTTTATAAAATTGAAAGACCATTGCACTTTTAGTTCTCTCTTAATGAAATGACACGCAATTCTCCTACGTCGTTCAAGAAAAAAAAAGACCAATGCACCTTTTACTAGTGATAATCTATTACTACAATGCGGTAAATACTGTTTCAAGCTTTTTACTTACCGTGCACTACTATTTTGCAGTTCTTCCATCGTTCTCAGGAAATGTTCCAGCTGTGTTCTCAAAATTATTTCCATCTGCTAACATTACCCAGCTTGGTGACTGGTAACATACTTTCTTATAGAATTCATAATGTCTCTTGAAAAGTAACACGTGACATGTTAGCTTATATATTTTATTGCCTACGTGATATTTTCTGCTTCAGGAATACTGTTGATGCTGATCCTAGGTGGTGCTGCACTTATCTTCTTGGTCCGTCTGATGCATTGTTTATAGAAGTTGGGCAGGCTTTTATCAAGCAACAAATAAAAGGTATATACCTGTCATTTGTTTCCTTGCAACATATGAAACTTGATTTTTTTCCCCTGAAGTTTCTGAATCAAATAACTCAAGTACCAAGAGTGGACTTTTGGTTTATGTTTCCATGACCTTAATATAGAGATTCACTTTTTCTTTTGTGTTTTTGGATGTATGCAGAATACGGCGATGTAACTAACATCTATAACTGGTACAGCCTACTAATCTGCTTCTTTGGAATTTCTCCTGAATATGGTGTGATTACTCTGTTTCCTTTGCATGTTGGGTCACAAGGCTTTGCTGTGGTGCTATTAGTGGGGATATTTTGTCTTTCCTTGTTAACAAAGAATGTGTATGTAAGAACATTCTGACTCTTGGTGCAGGAAAGTTTTAGTGCAAAACAGTTCAATGTCTTAAGATATTTGACATGAGTACAACTTGAATGTTAAAACTATGAAGGGAAAATCTCAACAACACAGCACTACGATTATTCCTAAGTTGTAAATGAAGTAATGCTTTAGCCATGGAAGATGTCACAGCACATACTATATTCTTATAGGTCCAGTTTGAATATTATGTGTTTTTTTAAATGGGAATATTCTGTGTTTTTAGTATAGAGTACATGAGGAATTACAATTCTAGACCAAAAATTAGCATGGTGGTAAACTTAACTAACATGTCTGCTCGTTCTTCCCTCAGTTCATTCTTTGTTTAACTTGCAAGTGTAAACTTGCTATCCCGAGGAAAAAATGGTTCTTGATTCTGTTTGAAGTATTGATATAATATACATATCATCTGGTTTAAGGTACTAATAGTGGATAGTTCAAAATTCTTGATTCATTGGTGGTTCATTATGCCACTCTGGTCATATCTCATTGGTTTACAGCTTAGCACGCTGTTAGACATTCCGTGTATATATGTTATTTGCTCACTTGCTGTTTTTACCTTTTACTTTCTACATCCTGTACACATTGTACATTTTACAATTATGGCTGCTACTTTCAGTGACACGTTCAATGAGAATACCCCACCCACAAATGAACCAGCATATATTTCATCACTTGGTTCTGCTATTTATGAAGCAATGTCAAGAGGTAACAAGAATGCAGTGTGGTTAATGCAGGTGTGCTCACATCCTCCTTTTACCTTTAAAATGTAAATATTTCTGCATTTTCTGTTGCATGGCAGCCATATGTCCTATAGATGGTAGTAAATTGTCCAATTAAGAAGATGGAGCAGAGTCATTGGGCAGGAAAAGGAATGTGAATCCATAGGAAGTACTATATATGAAGTATCATTATAAATAGTGACTCCTGTCCGAGTTTGTTAAAAATAAAGCTATGTCTTAAATGGTGTCTGTTAATATTGTTGCATACTTGCATTAAGCTACCGTTTGTTATCAGTCACCATCTAATGACTGGAAACTTTGAGCATAATTAAGTGTGCTTGATGCAGGGTTGGTTATTCTATTCAGATGCTGCGTTCTGGAAGGAACCTCAAATGAAAGTAAGCTCCTGTCTTGATTTTGATCGGCATCACTTTGAGCTCTAAAATAAATGTGATAACTCATAGAATAAATGTTCATGCAGAATTTCTTTGCCCCTTTAGAACCTACATGCAAATAGGTTAATCCCCTTTAACTTTCAGGCACTACTTCACTCTGTTCCAATTGGTAAGATGATAGTCCTTGATTTATTTGCTGATGTCAAGCCCATTTGGAAAATGTCTTCTCAATTCTACGGCGTACCATACATCTGGTATGTCTTCTTTAAACCTCCCTTCGCATCCTGTTATTCCAAACCATCATTTTTTTTGTTCTCATTTCTATTTTTAAAATCCACATGGAATTCCCCTTTCCGCAACCTTATTTATGTATTAATTTGCTTAATCTAGGTGCTTGCTACACAACTTTGGTGGGAATATTGAAATGTATGGCATACTTGATTCAATTGCATCTGGCCCTATTGATGCCCGTACGAGTTACAATTCGACAATGGTATGTACACCCTTTTCTCTAATGGAGCAAATATACCAATTTTGGCATTTTCATGTCTGAGTTAAAAACATTTATTGTCTGCTGGATCAATTTTGAAGTGAATCAATGTTATTCTGTCATATATGCTCATTATTCTGATTAGTTGGTCGTTCATCTTTCATGATACGGATGTAGATTTTCAAAACTAATGCATTTTCTATGATGCTTCTAATGAATACTTATGGAGTTATGTTTGGCACTTAAATCTTTTTTTAGATTGGTGTTGGCATGTGCATGGAGGGAATAGAGCAGAATCCAGTTGTTTATGAACTTACGTCTGAAATGGCATTTCGTAATAAGAAGGTTGAAGTTGAGGTAAATAGTACAAATGCAAACCTAGCCTTTTTGAATTATGTTTCACTGCTCTTCTCACTTCTTTATTTTGAAACTACTATAGTTGTATAAAGTATGACGTGCCACTCTATAGAAAGTTTGCACTTTAATAACCAATGTGCCACTACACAAGGTTTTTATTTGAAATGCTGAAGAAAACCAATATGATCAAAAGGTTACCTCAGCCTTCTGCTAATAGTTCTTCCTTTTCCCTCATTTGATTTTAGAAAGACAAGGGAATTAGTTGAAATTTCCTGTCTTGAGTAAAACATTGACAGGTGTAGTACCAGAAAAGGATTATAAAAAAGTACCAAAATTCTATTTTTGTAGTTTCTTGGTTGACATCCTTTATGCGGTCCTGTTAACATGGGGTGAATGAAGTACACACGGTGCTGTCTTAATACAGATCATATATGTCTCTTTTCTTTTGTGGCAAACTCACTATGGCTTTGTTCAATATTACTGCTTTAGATATTGTCTTACATCTTTAAATTTGACCATATATTTTGCTTTGATAGTAGGTTGATTACCATCTAACATTTGTCCATAACCTTCCAGGATTGGTTAAAAACCTACTCAAATAGGCGATATGGTCAAGCAAATGCTGAAATAGAGAAAGCTTGGAGATATTTGTATCATACAATATACAATTGCACTGATGGAATTGCGGTTTGATTTCAAACATGCTTCTTTGTTGCAACTATCCAGTGCCTCTCCCTAGAGTAATATGCCCTTCCATATGTTGGTTGCAGGATCATAATAAGGACTACATAGTTGAATTTCCGGACATAAGTCCAAGTTCATTCAGCACTCAGCTTTCTAAACGAAGGGGTATGTCAATTTCGAGTAACCATAGGAGGTTTTTCTTAAGTGAGGTCTCTGGAAGCCTACCACATCCACATCTATGGTATTCCACAAAGGAGGCCATCAAAGCCCTTGAACTATTCCTCAATGCAGGAAATGATTTTTCAAAAAGTATCACATATAGGTACGATATCTTGGGGTCAGTTTGTTCTTTTTCAGCTGTTGCCAATTTTGTTCCTGCAGTAACAGCAGTTGATATGTTCCATGCCCAATTCAGGGTACCAAATTAACGCTCAGTTTTTCATTTATTTCAGTTTAGTGAAAACAACTAGTTTATGCTACTTAGGCGTGATTTTGCTTTAACTGAGTATTACTGATAAATTGTGACTTTTACCTCAGGTACGACCTTGTCGACCTAACTAGGCAGTGCCTATCAAAACTAGCAAATGAAGTGTACCTTGATGCAATGCGCTCGTACCAAAAGAAAGACTCGAATGGCTTGAATTCTCACGCAAGGAAATTTCTCGAAATCATCGCGGATATTGATACACTACTAGCTGCTGATGATAATTTTCTGCTGGGCCCCTGGTTGGAAAGTGCAAAAAGTCTTGCTATGACTGAAAGTGAACGAAAGCAGGTATGCTCAATGTTCTTCATCAAATATTTGGATCTGGATCCTAAACCAACCCTTTTTTTCCTGTTACTGAGGACTGAATCGAAACTCTTTCTATCAGTACGAGTGGAATGCCAGAACACAGGTGACGATGTGGTATGACAACACGGAGACCGAGCAGAGTAAATTGCATGACTACGGTAATTCCAAGCGCAATACTCCTAGTTTGCAAGTTGTTACCCACCAGTTGTATGGCCCAGCTCTGCATTACTAATCCTCCTCTTCCTTGTTAATGCCAAATTACCAGCCAATAAGTTCTGGAGCGGGCTGCTGAAGAGCTATTACCTTCCAAGGGCGTCAAAATACTTCGCATACTTGACGAGAAGCCTGCAAGAGAACCGGAGCTTCCAGCTGGAGGAATGGAGGAAGGACTGGATCTCGTATTCCAACGAGTGGCAGTCCGGGAAGGAGCTGTACGGCGTGAAGGCCACGGGTGACGCTCTGGCGATCGCCAGGTCACTGTACAGAAAATACTTCAGCTAGTCGCGGCCGCAGCGTTGCTGCTTTGGTGTCTCTGTTGCCGGGGGGAAATAATGCACTCGTGTGAGAAATTGACCTGTATTCTGTGTAATCCTTTCAATTCACCCTTGCTTGGTTCAGGAGTGCTTCCGAACAATGCGGATTGCAACGTAAATGTGATGCGAAAGGCAGACGCATATCGCTGTACATACATGCGTAGTGGCCGTAGGTTCTCATGGTTGTTCGTCGAGAGGGTTTCCAATCGAAAGCCGGGGAGAAAGTGTACGTATGCCCGTCGCGTTGAATCGCGAGTCACGCCGCCGCCCAACTCCATCTTCTACAGCAAAAGATGGAACCGCGATCCCACGTATCCAACCGCGTACAGAAACCGGGGCAAAGCAAACCAACGGCCCGGATGGCTTCGTGGCACGAGCGGACCCCACCAAGGAGTTTAAAGCCATCTCCAACGCAAACACCGCGACGCAAATGCAGCTTGGTCGGACCCGGCCGCCCGCAAAACCCCGACTCGTAACGGCCAAGTAAAACCCAAACCCCCTTCGCTTCCTTCCCGCGGAAGTTTGCAATTGCTCTCCACGCCCAGTCGCCACCGCCACCCCCCGACCACCGCGGCCGCATTGGAGGGGTAGAGGCCCGATGGAGTGCGTCAAGTCGGTCCAGCGCGCGGCGCTGGCGGCGCTCCCGCCGGACGGCGGGCCCTACCTGGCGGTGGGCACGGTGGCGGGCGCCGTGGACGCGGACTTCGCCTCCGCCTCCATGGTCGAGCTCTTCGGCCTGGATTTCCGCTCCGACGCCGCCGACATCCCGCTCCTCGCCTCCACGCCCCGCCCCGACCGCTTCCACCGCATCCGCTGGTCCAGGCCGCTCGCGCCGGGGGCGGGCTCCCTCGGCCTCGGCCTCCTCGCCGGGGGACTCGGGGACGGCACCGTCGCGCTCTGGAACCCACGCGCCATGATCAGGCAAATTCCGCCGCCTCCCAACGAAAACCGCCCGTGAGGTTGGGCTCGGTTACGTACGGCGGTGTCTGATATGTAATATGTTTGTCGTGTCTGCAGCTCGGAGGGGGAAGGAGCGGACGACGCAATGATTGCTCGCCTCGAGAAGCACAAGGGGCCGGTGAGCGCTGCGGCACTGTCCATTTGCTGATTCGAATGGTGGGGTTGAGGTCCTGGGCTTCGGTTTAACGATTTTATGCTGGGGATTTGTAGGTGCGCGGGCTGGACTTCAGCGAGTTCAGGCCGCACATGCTCGCGACTGGTGCTGACGACGGAGAGGTGATCGTCTGGGATCTGAAGAACCCTGCCATGCCCGCCGTGTGTTGCCAGCTCAAGGTACACAAAGCATTCTCGCCCACACCTCACTGTGTACCATCAGTCCCATTGCTGTTATACTTTTAGGATCAACTGTATATACGAATGATGCTTGCTATTCTGCCTTTGAAGAATCACACTCTATAGTCGGCATGTCTAGCTTTTGGTATCACAGTAAGATGAAATTTACATGGCTTTGTGTGGTTGAACTACAATAATTTGCCTTTTTTACCTTAACCAGAATTTTTTTATTTACTGTTTGTCCTATGTTTTTCTTTTCTCTTTTACTTGTTATCGCGCAACTTAAGTTTGATGATTGCCACTATTTATGTAGAACACTGGCTCAATTGCGCAAAATGAAATCTCTTGCAGATCCTGGAATCCACGGCATTCCCACATTTTGGCATCCACTTCTTATAATGGGATCACAGGTAAAGCATACTGTATCTTGTTTGCCTGTTGAAATTGTTCAGCATTTACTCTAATTCTTTTTTCTTATAATCTTTTATCAATTATAGCTGTGTGGGACGTGGATAGTAAGAGGCCGGTGATTAAGTAATTTTCTCTGCTGATTGAGTTATTCTCTAATTGTTATGTTTGTCAATGCAATATTTACTTTTTATTAACTTTGTAATCCATTCTCCATTATCTTAAATAGCTTATCTGATTCCGAAAGCAATTAGGGTTGCGTGGAATAATAGATTGAATTGATAGGAGATAGAGGTTACAATATATAGGGGTGAGGAGATCTTAGGGCTTATAGAAACAGAGCCAGATAAGATCTCCTCCTTTCTCTAATCAATCAACAGGGCCGGTCGGGCTGAAAGCCATGGGGCACAGGCTCGTATACACGCATACCATATATCTGCTAACACGCCCCCTCAGTCGAATCGTCGATGCGTCGAACATTCAGACTGGACCTGAACTTCGAGAAGACCGAAGAAGGCAGCCCCTTTGTGAAGACATCAACAAACTGAGAAGTGGTGGGAACATGAAGGACTCGCACTTCTCCAAGCGCAACACGCTCCCGAACGAAATGAAGATCGATCTCCACATGTTCGGTGCGCTGATGCTGAACAGGGTTGGAGGACATGTAGACCGTGCTGATATTGTCACAATACACCAGGGTAGCCCGACGCAATGGTGTGTGCAGCTCACCCAGTAGCTGACGTAGCCATGTGGCCTCGTCAATTGCGTTGGCGACAGCTCAATACTCAGTCTCTGTACTAGAGCGGGAAACTGTATTCTGACGCTTGGAAGACTAGAAGATCATGTTGTCGCTAAGAAACACAGCATGGCCCGAGGTGAACTTGCGCGTGTCAGGACAGCCAGCCCCCTCAACATCAGAGTAAACTAGACTTTTGCCATTTTTATGTACATTAGTCAGGCTGACATTTGCATGACTGTATTCTTCTGTTAAACTTCAGAATTACTGTGTCACCAGTACCTAATGAGCAACTCCCCAAAAAAATAATGAATAAGGATTGCTGCATTCTATGACTGCAGATAGTAGGATGCCTTTTTATTGGAAACGTGTCTTTGTAAACATATTTGATTTTCGGTGCCACTCTTCGTGGGTGTTGGCAGCTAAGCCTTGATTGATTGATTCCCTTGCTTTGAGCTTCGTTCCGTGTTACCAAGTGTTTCAGTGTATATTGTCAGTGTAGCCTGAACGGCAATTGCACAATTCTATTCTCTCTTCCATTTTTTTTCTAATCTGGGCACCGGCTCCTGTACAATTGCAGGTGGTCCTGACGACAAGTGACTGGGACGAGTGCTTCAGGGTGTTTGATCTTTAGTCCGGACTAAAATTCATATCACATCGAAGGCTAATTGGAAGGATTAAATATGAGTTAATTATAAAATTAATTACACAGACGGAGGCTAATTCACGAGACAAGTCTATTAAGCCTAACTAATCCATCATTAGCACATGTTTACTGTAGCATCACATTGTCAAATCATGGAGTAATTAGGCTTAATAGATTCGTCTCGCAAATTAGTCTCCATCTATGCAATTGGTTTTGTAATTAATCTATATTTAATACTCCTAATTAGTATCTAAACGTTCGAGTGACATATTTTAAAGAACCAAACACCCCCTAATTATTTGGCTAGCAGCATTGAGCGGCTGATCAAGGCAAGGCAGAACTTGAAAACATAAAGCAAAGCCTACCTTTCTGCGGCTGCTATTGTATACATATCATGGCCTTTCCCCATCGAATGTGAATGCTGGTAGTATAGATCCTTGACCTCGAGCTCCACTTGCACGGAAGCCACGGCCGTATCAAAAGCTTGACTCGAATCATTCGGCTGTGACTGGTTTCAAAACTAAATTTAGTAGATCGGTAAACTGACCAATGTATGTGGACTGAATGGACAGTACCCTATCAAAGTAGCTACAGCAGTGACTTCTGTTTTTACATAGTACACACACTAATCCTTGCATCTGTTCGCACAGAAAGAGATCGATAAACTGACCAGGAGTCATATTGTGATTACGAGCACTTTACATCGTGCCCACCTGAGGTGACATTTGCCTTCTCAAGGGATTAATTGTAAAGTGGTATCACGTGTAAAACTGTACATTGTGCCATGTACAATACCGTGCATTCTTGAAAGAAATCCTTTGCAAGAGGTCCAGGGCAGGCAGCAAATACCGGGACATAACCTCCACTGATTTCCAAATACCGGGACATGTTTGGTAGTTCGAGTGACGACCTTGTAAAACAAATACCCTCGCCAACCATAGATCACTGTTTTCACCAGGGCACTTGGGCACGAACCTTCGAGCTTGCCCCCTGCAAAGATCATAAATTCAACTGAAATGCTCAAAAGTCTTGCAGTTGCAGGTGGGCATGGAAAGGAGAAACACTTCACATGTCCAAGCGTGAGTGTGCTTGCTGGTCCCTTGTCCGGGCCGGGTTTGAGACGGCTGACTTTGCTACAGGGCCTCAAACCCGCTCGGCACGGCCCGGCAAACCCAAGGCCGGCCGGTGCCTGATGGTACAGTGTAATAATAACTCCACCCGGCAAACGAGAAGAACTCCAGCATGCCACGCCTGACCTCGCCTAATCCACCCACCCCTCTCGCCCTCCCATAAATTCTCTCTTCCCCTCCGCGGATCAATCCCTCCACCTCCCCCCACCGCGTCTCCTCTCTCTCCTCCCCGGCTCCCCCCGCCTTCCCTCGGGACCTCCGGCCGCGCGCCTCTCCTCGTCACCCGCGGCCCCAGCTCTGCCCGGCGCCGTCTCGGCCGCGGCTGAGGAGACCGCCCCCCGTCGCCGATCCGATCGGGAGCCGGAGGTTAAGGGGGCGACATGGCAGCGGCCGGCGCCGACTCCGATCCCGCCTCGGCTGTCCCCGCCGTCTCCACCTGCGCGCACTGGTTCGTGGCCGCCCCCCGTTTCCGATTTTTGCCCCCCTTTTGCTCCGTCCCTCGCGGCTCCCGGTGTCTTGGCGGGTGCACGTGTGTCATGTGTCGGTGATGCGGTTGGTCTCGTGGGCTCGGATCTGGACTTGGGAGGAGTCCGATTGGATCGAGGGGAAGGGAATTTACGTGGTGGCGGGAGGAGCTGTCGGCGTATCGCGTGATCAGGATGTTAATTATATTGGTGTTTCAGCTGTTAATGATATTGGTGTTCCAGGTGATAGGAACATGAAATTTAGAGGCGTCCTACTCGTAGCGACATACTTAGATATGCGCATATGCTTTTGCATTTCAAGCAAGCAAAACAATAACAAATTGGAATGAAAAATGACTTGTTTGATTATTAGCAAATATGTATCTTTACACAAATTGTAGAATTTAACAGAAGAGATGGCATTGTGTTTTTTATCATCAATTACCAGGGCACTTTTTATGCATTTACGTAAGGTTAGGACAAACTGCATTTTACATGTTTATTCTTTTTGGGCTCATTTGTTGATTATTAGGTTGAATCAGATGTGGGAGAGATTCAGTCTCTGAACAGGCTTAAATCACTTAGCCATTCTTTCACCTGGGATCAGCTATTTTTCATTCTACAATGCAACCAAAGACCATCGCTAGTCAAATTTATGCAATTTGTGACTACTTTTTCCATTGTAGTTTGATGAGCACCGTGTTTCATGCGCTTATGCAGTTATGCTCTATTTGTGAAATCAGATGTCAGCCATCATTCGTTATAAGTTTCTTTATCTTTGTTTTCATCAGTCAGCGCGAGATCCCATCTTCCAACATCGACTTGCATTCTGTACACTGTGCCCGTAACCTCCAAAAGTGCCAGCACTGTGGAGAAATGGTTCCAAGGAAGCTTATGGATGAACATTATGATGAAAACCATGCACCGGTATGTTTGCTACCATCCCAAGTGTAATGTTTTAGACTCTTATATCATCATGCCTGTTTCTCGTTGTATGATGAGCAAAATGTGTTTCCATTTTAATGCTGCCATTGTCTTATCTCGCATCATTGTAGATACTCCCTCCATTTTTATATATATGATGTTTGTGAACTAATTAATTAGCTCATCCTCAAAAGGAGGTAGTAGAAACATATGCTTAGTTGCATAAGTTTTAGTTAATTGCAGAATGCACAGAATTAGAATCAATGCTATTGTCAGTTACGGCACTGTTTCTTAATATTACCATGGTAGTGTGGTAGCTTCTTTTTATACTCAGGAACTGTATAGTGTATTTCATTTTTGTGTTCCGTTGGCCAAAGTGAAACACTTGTGATCTATAGTGACTAGAGGAGTAAGGTGCATTTTGTTCCCAAGATATAGGACATCTGCTTTAGTATTCCTTAGTGCATTTCCTTAAAATATCTTCTTGCATACAGATGAATTGCACTCTTTGCAAAGAAACAATAGAACGTGAAAGTTGGGATCTTCATAAAAGTGAAAAGTGCCCACAAAGAATGGTTGCCTGTGAATATTGCGAGTTCGAACTGCCTGCAGTTGATCTGAAAGAACATCAGGTATAATTTGTACCTTTGAAACCATGTAATCTTGAAATTTCATTTTAGATGTTCAGTTCACATCATTTTGAGATGCAGGATGTATGTGGAAACCGAACGGAATATTGTCAAACATGCAGAAAGTATATTAGACTGCGTGAGTGGATAGGGCACGAAATACAGTGCCATACAAACTCAAATGGCTCTGCAGAAACGTCTAGGTATGGACAGACATCTTTATTTTAACTATATACGAACTTTTTGCATTCATATATATAAAATTTATATGATCCAACATGTAACATACTCTAACTCGGTCTAATGGACCTAGATTTTCTTACCAAGCCATATTCATGAATTTATCATTATACAAATAATATACTAGCCTTCCTGACTGTATGTTCAATCATTCTTGGGTGATCTTATCAAGATGATAATGTAACTCGAAGGTAATTAAGTTTGACCCCTTGTCAAGATGATAATGATTCCCCACCCCACCCACCCACCCACACACCCAGCCACACCAAAATAAAAATGACCATCCATTTTGAAATAGTTTGATG
>NC_028458.1:45998343-46001970 GCF_000263155.2 Setaria italica
GGGGGGGGGGTCGTCCTTTCGCGGTGTGGAGGCTGGAAACTTTGCGGTGGGAAGCTGCTCCTTGTATTAGTTGGATATATATTGCTTTATTCTGTGCGAAACCAGACTATTTTGGAACGCTTGGTTTTGACTGCTGGAACTGTATGGACGTCATAATATCCGAATCTACTATAGTCACAGTAACTTGTGGTTTCCATGTGATAAAGAAGCAACCATTGCCAAAACTTGAAATGCATGCACTTCATGCCTTGCAGCCCTACCATGTACTGCTCGGCTTGGACATCTAGATGGCCCCAAGCTACAAGCCGGTCCAAGGGCAACGGACCAGAGACAGGCAAACATGTTACATGCATCTTCGTGCAGTGGCAGCTGCTCATTCATGGCGTACTGTACCTTTTGTTTGTGGAGAGGTTTACAGTGTGTGTGGGCCATTTGGCATCGACCAGATGGAGGTATACAGTTGCCCCTATTGCTACCAAGGTAGCAAGGGGTGTTTGGATCATGAAATTTTATTAATTCGGGTCACATCAGATGTTTGGATACGGATGAGAAGGATTAAATTAAACGTGAACTAATTATAAAACTAATTGCATAAGCCGTGGCTAATTTGCGAGACGAATCTATTAAGCCTAATTAATTCATGATTAGCATATATTTACTTAGCATCACATGATCAAATCATGGACTAATCAGGTTTAATAGATTCGTAACGCGAATTAGCCTTTTCATCTATGCAATTGATTTTTTAATTAACATATATTTAATACTTCTAATTAGTACCGATACATTCGATGTGACAGAAACTAATGGGGTGTTTGGTTCCTCGAGCTAAAGTTTAGTCCGTGTCACATCGAATATTCAGAGGCTAATTAGGACTAAATATGAGTTAATTATAAAGCTAATTGCACAGATGGAGGCTAAACGACGAGACGAATCTATTAAGCCTAATTAAGCACTAATTAGGCTTAATAGATTCGTCTCGTCGTTTAGCCTCCATTTGTGCAATGAGTTTTGTAAATAGTCTATGTTTAATATTCATAATTAATATCTAAATATTCGATGTGATAGATGCTAAAAGTAAGCAAGGTGAACCAAACGGGACCTAAATCCTGTCTCCAAACGGGGCATAACTTACCGTCTTGGCCTTGACGGGAATGGTTAAATCTACTGCTGCGATCTCCTTTGCAAAAGCTGCCTGGGTCTGACGCTTCCTGAGCAGGTCGTCGAGATTGGCTGCGACGATCATGAGCCCATGAGGGTTGCAGCATGTGATGCTTTACTGTTACGATTGTCTAGTGCTGCTACTTCCAGCATGTGATGCTTACTGTTTACAACTGTCTAGTGGAAAGGGAGTAACTAATATTGCGCATATACATAACTACCAGGGGACCAAAGGGAGGCACAAAAAGTTTCAAGCGGGGTGTGCAACTTTAAATACCAGCTTTCTGGTGGATGGAGGCCTAGGATGATCCAGATCTGCTAGGCAATCCCCGATCCGGCCGTATTCCACATGCGCCGTACAGATACACAACCTCGTGCCCTCGTCTACACACCTCGTATATACGGCGAGGACATACGTACGTGCCCGAACAAAAGTACGTTCAACGTGCCGATCGACGGTTCTCAATTTCTCATGCTCCGCCGCGCAGTGGATGCCCACCAGAAATGGACGCCGGAGAGAGCGCTCCGCTGCGGCTGCGGTCCCACGCGGGCCGTCGTGGCCGGACACAGCAGGGCGCGGAGGCCGCGAGACGGTCCGTTCCGCCTGGCCGCACCGCACGCCCGCACCACCCAGCACCGCATCGCCGGCTACGGAAGCAGGTAAGGTAAGCAAGCGAACAAACCAAAGGGAAAGCGAAAGGGCTCGGGGGGCCACACTTCTCAACGGCCCACCAGGCAGGCAGGCAGCCCACCACCCCCACACTAGTAACACACGCATTAACTAATACGCCCTTGGCTGTTTAAAAAATGGCGAGGCACTGACCACGAGCTAAAGCACTGTATTTTCTTTTTGTATGTTATTACTATCGCCCCACTTGTACTCCCTCCGTCCAAAAAAGAATGCAACTCTCGCTTAGTCTATTAATATTTATAAAAAATACTAACATTTATAAAAGAATGCAACTCTCGCTTAGTCAATCAGTTTCAAGTTTAACCAAATTTATAAAAAATACTAACATTCACGTCTTCAAATACATTTATTATGATAATATATTACATGATTAATCTATTAATATTTATTTTATACCATAAATATTATTATTATTTTGTATAAATTTAGTCATTTAAAATTGGTTAACTTCTCGGAAAGTGAGAGTTGCATTAAGGATTTTAGTTACACCCACTTGTTACTACTGACGAAGGACACGGTGAAGTCCACTGTAAAAGGGTACATCTGAGTAAATAAAGGTCACGGGCATGTACTTGCATGCTACTACACACGGGATTCCGGTAGGAGTAACCATCAAACGATTGTATTTTGCATGCAGAGATGTGTGCCACTAATGAATCAAGCTACGTACGTAACTGGACGGGCCTAATGCTACCCATCACTCACCAGCAAAAATGTTTGAATAAGGGATTTCTTTCACTCCTATTATATACTATGTCATCACCGTCAAATGATACTGCCTTTATTTTACTCGTCATTTCTGGCCGACAGTCATTAATGACCATGCTAAATTGCTAATATAAGTTTACGCAACCTCTTCAGTTTTCTCTCTTCCGATATCCCATTCTTATGTGTTATAGATGAATGTAGTTTGACATAATAAAATCACATCATGTGTGCTACCACTCGATTCTTTCTTATTTTCTTAAACTTCTTCCTCTCCTCCATTTTTCAGAAACACCTCTGCTGTCACGCCCCCACCTCTGCATCCCTTAACCTTACCATATTCATTGGCTCCACGGTCGCTAATGCTGTCACTTCCTTACTGCCACTAGTGATCGCTGCTTCCTAATCCTAATCCTGTGCTACCGCTGCCACTTGATGGATGCTGGCGTGGAACACGAGTACACGACAACAGTGCGGGAGCAAATCTACCCATTCCCGGTTTCAAACCAGGCGAAAAAGAAAAGATTGGAGAATGGAGAGGGCCCAATATACATGGGCCAGGGGGCTTAGGCCCTGTTTGGGAAGGGCGTGTTAAAATTTAACAGGGTGTTAAACTTTAACACCCTCAAATAAAGGTGTTAAACTTTAGTATCTTGAGGTGTTTGGATGATCTGTTAAAATTTAACACCTTAGGTTGTAATTGACAACTTTACCCCTCATTACTCCTCTCAATGGCAGCCAAATACCCCTTCTTCCTTCTTCTCCTTCCTCCTCCTTCCTTCTTCCTCCTTTCCTGCGCCTGCCGCCTCCGGCCCCACCCCTGCTCGGTCCACGCCGTGCCCGGCGCCAACGTCGGCGTCGGCGCTGCCGGCCGCCCCGTCGGCCCCTCCCCTGCGCATGCCGCCTCCGGCCCCGCCCCGCCGCCGGCGTCCCCTACCGCGGCGCTAGCGGCCGCGCCCGCCCGAGCCCCCAACGCCACCACCGCGCCCGCCCGAGCCCCCACCGCCACCACCTGCGCCGCCCGCCGGTCCCCACACCACCGGATCGGCCTCGCCCGCGCCCGCACCCGC
>NC_028458.1:46003164-46008265 GCF_000263155.2 Setaria italica
ACCCTAGCCGCCGCGCCCCCTCCGAGGCGCGCCAGATCGGCGGCGGCGGCCGCCCGCTGCGGCCGCCCCGGATTGATGCCGCAGCTGCCGTAACGCGGGGGCGGCCGATCTGAGGCGGCGGATTCGGGGATGTCTTCCGCGCCGGTCGTGGGGTCGGCGTTAGAGCGGTACCATCAGCATCGCGGAGGTGGCGGCGCCGCGGCGGCCAACGGCAGCACGGTGCGTTCCGCGCGGTTCCTTGCGTGTGCGTGTGTGCCGGGGTTGGGAGGGGGGTTTGGTGCGGTTTTGGTATCCGATGCTGATGGTTTCGTGTGTCGGGTGGGTGGCCGGTAGCTTGCTTTGCTTGTTGAGTCTCTCATGGCTTGAGCTTCAAGGATGCGCTCCTCCACTGTGCTGTTGGCCTGGAGGGGTTGCTGCTTCAATTACTATTAATAGGTCGGGTTGGACCTATGTTGGATTGTGTTGGAGGTGACAGCTCGTAGAGTTTCCGCCCCTTTGGTCCTCACTCCTCAGCACCTACGCTCGTCTGGATTGGTGATGATACTGGTGGATTACTGGCAATGCAGCTCAGGTTCGGATTGCGTGTAGGTGAATTTACCATCGGGGTGTGGCAACAAATACAACATAGAAGTGCATTTCTAGAAGGGGTTTTGTTGGTTGCACGATGGCGAGAGGAGCACTGTGGGTGTGATTCTGCCTGGAGAACTGATATGCACTGTCATTCCAGTTGAATGGTGTGACTGCGCTAAGGATGCCATAAGGTTTTCGACGTGTTGTTGAGATAAGTGATATTAATAAAGTTGGCAGGCTGGGAAAGGCAGAACAGGCATTCGGGTTAGGGTATTCGTGGTATGCAATGTGGAGCAAAAAAAATGGTAAGAATATATGATAAAGTATATGGAAAATGAAGCAGTGTGCGATGCTGTGGTTGGAAGAAGCAACAGTACAGGGAGGGGGGGGGGATTTATGGGTTGATATGAAAATACACTTACCGCTGCAGACCTGCCATCAATCATCTAAAATGTGTACATTCTTTATGGATCAATGGGCTTATAGATGCAAAACATGCAGGCTTCATGGAAATACGAAAAAAGACATTTGGCGTTAATGTGCCAGCTAAGATACTTAATACAACAATTTCTTTTGAAGAAGCACATACTAGAGTCCACTTCAGTTACTCCTAAGACCTAAAAACCTGTTCTTGCTTGCCACATTTAGCATAAAGCAGGACGTTTCCCGTTATTACTAGATCTCAAGTAAAAATAATTAACTGAGCAGGACGTTTTCTTTATTGCTCTGGCCATGCTACTTACACTGGATTGGCCTTTGATGGTACATGATTAAATACTAGGATTTTGGGGTGGGCTGCACATTGCAGTCTTGTTAACTCTATTCATCATTTGCTGTTTGTATTACTACATGTCTGATGCTGTAACCATTCCAATTTCCAACCAGGTTTTCAAGAGTGGGCCTCTCTTCATATCATCCAAAGGTAAACCTTTATCCCCTATCTGTCTCTCTCAACAGTGTTTCGCACACAGAGCTCATGTCAGGTTATTTCCTTGATGGAGCAACCGGGTTTAAGTATTTTATCAATCACATGTGCACCATGAACTAATTTTTTTCCCCTGAATGGCACGTAAAAGGCTACTTCACGCATGAAAAGGAATCACTAATGCTTGTATCAAGATTTTTTTTCCTCCTGTTCTTCTCCTAAGTCATTTTAGCAACTTAAGTGGGAAATAAAAATGGAAATCTGTTATCATGGATTAGACACTAATTCTTTGAATTGTTTTTTGCTTGACTGCAAATCAACCAACTAAATGACCCTTCCATCTATTTGCTCAAGCAAATTGATGTCTTGAAATAATTACTTAGGTAAATCATGTGAGCAAAACTTGCTCTAAAATTTTTAATACATGCTGTGAGACACTAGTTTCTTTGGCTCAGTTCCACTTGGTTTGTTGTGCTCTTGTATGAAATATTTACTTCTATCGATACTTCTTAGTGTTTATTGAGAAAGAGAACTCATGCATCTGTGCTTTTTAGGGATTGGATGGAAATCATGGAAGAAGCGTTGGTTCATCCTCACACGAACATCATTGGTTTTCTTCAAGAGTGATCCTGTTAGTACCTCTTTACTTAACTTTATTTATTGACAGAATTTTATACTTGGCCTGATTGGAACTTCTATATTACTCATTTCAAAGAGAAATTCCCGTGACATGCAACATCTTAGTTCTTGCAAGCGTACAACTTAAAACATAATTTGAGGGTAAATGTCATAGACTTCCAAAACTGGTACAATGATACTACTTATTGATCTGGTAGGTTAGGACTTGGATACTTCTCTCCACATTGCATCCTTGAAATTCATTTTTTGTCTGCATGCATGCAGAAATTAACAATACGCAAGATTCTCCTTGTAGCAGACTGCTTAGTGATTGCACTAGTTGATATCTTTATAAGTTGAGGTCTTTTGCGCTATGTATCTTCCACGCAGCAAATAATTTTATCATGTGCCACAGCTTCTTTTGTACTGTGCTTCTTCCTTGCTTTAGATGTATAATAATTCTCTTATGTTTTCGGATTTGATAGTTCTGCATATTCATTACATCAAATGCCCAGTTATCTGGGAATTATAAACCACATGCTATTATAATACAGCAGCAAGTCCACAATGAGGATTTGTTTATTGCCTATTAAGTTAGCTAAATTAGATGAGGAAGCTAGAAATTTAATTCTTTAATTAGACTTGCATTCAAATCAGTTCCAGATTCTTTAAAGAGAGGACGATGATTGAAACAGAATAAGCAGAAGTTAGAAGTACATCTCCTCGCCTCAGCCAGACAACACCACCCTCATGACTGCTAGCCTTCACCCTTGGCCTGCAACCACACCCTCTGCTCCAATTCCACTCTAGCCCATGGAGCATGATTCTTAGCTGTCCCGAGCATGGAGCAGTTTGTTCTTGTTCCCTAACATTCTTATTGGAATTTAGTTGAGCTATGTGATAACCATTCCCTTTTTCTTCTCTTGTTATTCTACCCATCCAATTTGTATCTTGTGTAAGAACACCTTATGTCACTTGATAAGTAACTTACTGTTGGAATTGTAGAATACCTTGCCCCAGAGAGGTGGTGAAGTGAATGTTACTCTAGGAGGAATTGATTTGAATAATTCTGGGAGGTATTTATCTCATTCTTGTTCTTCCTTTTTTATCTTCCTTTTAGTCGGGGTTGTGCATCAGTAATATTGTATTAAGAACACTTCTAATTCGCAGTGTGGTAGTCAGAGAAGACAAGAAGTTGTTAACTGTCCTTTTCCCAGATGGCCGTGATGGTCGTGCATTCACTCTTAAGGTACTCGGCATTTCTTTTTCAACTTGATAATTAAATTCCTCCGATGAAAAATGAGAGTTTAAATAACAAAACATACTTTATTGCCTTTGTATATCTTTTCAAAATGTTCACCGCTGCGTAAATCGTAAAACAGGCTGAAACTTCTGAAGATTTATTTGAGTGGAAAACAGCATTGGAAGAAGCTCTTGCACAAGCTCCAAATGCAGCTCTTGTGATGGGACATAATGGGATATTCCGTAATGACACAGCTGACACATATGAAGGATCTATTCCAAATTGTTGGTGTCTTAATCTGTCTCATTTAGTCCTTCTCAAGTTTGGACTTTCAATGATGCCTTTCCCCGTTGTCCGCAGGGAGAGAGAAGAGACCAATCAAGTCATTGGTGACAGGCAGGCCAATTCTGCTTGCACTTGAGGATATTGATGGCAGTCCTTCTTTTTTAGAAAAAGCCCTGCGCTTTCTTGAGAAACATGGTGGGTGACAAAAACTATCTTGAGCCTGAAACCTTTACATGTTGCTATGTTAATTTCTTTGTCATGAATTTTGATTGGTTTCGCAAATCTTCTCTTGCAGGAATAAAAGTGGAAGGAATTTTGCGGCAGGCTGCAGATGTGGAAGAGGTTGACAGGAGGTTGCAGGAATATGAGCAAGGTTGGCATCAATTTATTTTGAATCGTATTATCAAACAGTGTTCCTAAGGTGTTGCTAGGCGACAAGGTGGTCATGAGGTCTTTGGCGTCCTTGACGCCTTGCCAAATTCAGTGAGAGTGAAGGAGGGAGGGAGGGAAGGGAGAAGAGAGGAAGGTAACTGGCCAGCAAATCGAAGCTGCCTGTCCCTGCTGACTCCCCGTGGGCAGAGGTGGGCCCAGGATTTTCGGAATGGACATTCAAGATTTTCAAAGGGTGGAATTTTTTTTTTGACAGCTTAAAGTACTGATTCGTAACGAATAATTGATTCATAACACAAACTAGAAATTGACATGATATAGATGAACTAAATGATCAATACGGCATCATCTCAAATCAGTAGTGGCACTATCTTCATCTTCATGTTTCAGACCTAATAAAACAAACAATCGCAAATTGCTCAATCAATATATCAATATATTGCTGAAGTCCCGCAGTTTGTAGAAGTGTTGAACTGTTGATGGTTCGATGCCGTGGCTTGCTTTGCCAAATTGCCGAAGCTCGGAGAAGAGAAGAGAGAAGGCAAAGGTGCAGATTGGTAAAGGAATGGAGCGCTCCCTGCTCCGTCACTGGTAGTCCTGCTGCCGCCGCTGCTAGCGGCCGCCCACGGGCTGCGGCCTGCCGCTGTTGCGCGGACGCGCGGAGTTCACCGTGCGCTTGGCCTCTGGCCCGTGCAGCGGTGTCGGATTCCCCTTGCTGTCCGGCCGTCGTCGCTAGGCGAAGGGCATGCTGCATGCCTCCGGGCTCTGGCAGTCTGGCCTCCCCGCCGCCACCAGCATTAGGAGATGAGCACTCTGTGTGGGTGTGGATGTCTGTGTGTGACTGTGTGAGTGCCTGGCTGTGACAGTCAGGGGGAAGGGGAATGGCTGGATGGGCCAATTGAGGATGCGAGAAAATGGGCCATTGGGCCAGCAGGAGTGGGGTAGTAGAGAGGAGGGAAGCAGGTGCCCCGATGGGCTTTTTCGGTTTGGATGGAACGTTAGCCTGCTTTTTTTTATTTTTTATACATATACACATGGATATACTATATATACAAAATCTTTTTGCAAAA
>NC_028458.1:46008365-46189396 GCF_000263155.2 Setaria italica
AACAGCAAGCTAGCATTTGGCCACTGCTCTGCAGAGGAACGGGGAAAGAGTGGCGGCAAAGGTACAGAGAGGTATCGAGCGATTATCGTTATGAGAGTGGATGAACTAAAGAGAGATGGGGTAGATATGGGCTGTCTTAGGACTTTGGCGTTGACAGCTCCTTATTGTTGTAAGACAACTTTTTATTGATTAGCCTGTATATCATTTCAATTCTGTACCAGGAAGGACTGAGTTTTCAGCAGATGAGGATGCTCACATTGTCGGTGACTGCGTTAAGGTACCTATGCCATTGTAGTTTCAACATTTTTGGTGCTCCGAAGACCACGAATTGCTTCTCACTAATTGTGTTGGTTGGAATGCCTCTACAGCATGTTCTCCGAGAGCTACCTTCATCCCCTGTGCCTGCTTCTTGCTGTACAGCATTATTGGAAGCTTTTCGTAAGTATTTTGTTTAGAAGCCAATTGTTCTTGACTATGTATATGTTCTGGCATGTGATGTATGTCTTAAATTTCGTTATGGATGGTGTGGTGGTGCTGATGATTGTCTATGCATTATGTTCTTTATTACTGTAGTTAATAGGTACTCCCTCTAGTGACATGAGTGACGGTTTAGGTTGTGTGCAGTCAGCCTATCAAAATTTGATGATCATTACTTTTTATACGTTAACATGAACATTTGAAAGGGTATTGGGTAGATTTGTCTCAAAAAGTTATATTCTTAATCATATATTTTGCTATGGTTTGTAAACATATTATAGTAGAAATTAGTAGTCAAAATCCATGTAAACAACACTTGTGACTGGAGGGAGTAGTTCATACCAGATACTACCACCCTTGTATTCATAAAAAAGATATTAGGGAAGGGAGCCTCTGTGTAATTTTTTGGTATGAAAATAAGGTAGCTCTCTTCATAGTCAACTCGAGTGTGGGTGTTGGGCACATCAAATTTATTTGGGACATGCTATCTACCATTTGGAAGTTGGAACCCAACATTGGTGTGGCTGTCCAACTTGGCACAATTATTTAGGACTCACGTATCTGAATCACTGGTTACTGTGGCCATGGGTGAAATATAATTATAGGAACCCACGCCTATGGATTTCTCTATGATGGTGGTTCATGTTTGGTTCATTGCTAGCCTACCCCAACTTGCTTGGGACTAAAACTCCGTTGTTGCATCTATAGATTTCTCAAGGCTGTTAATTTTTCCTAAAGCATTTAGTAACTCAATATGGACGTAGCCAAGATTCTACACGCATTCCTATTCTTTTGATGGTTTCTTTATGGCTAACTGTTCGTACCCTTATTTACTTGCCTAGGCCTGGAAACTAAGGATGCTAAGATAAATGCTATGCGTTCAGCTATATCTGAGACATTTCCTGAACCCAATAGGAGGTTGCTGCAGAGGTTAGTTTTACTATCATAACAATATCTTTAAGCACTGATATAACATCTATATTCTTTCTCTTTTTTTTTTTTTGGGGGGGGGGGGTGCAAGCTATCTTATCATTAGACTTCTCTTGGTCAGCCAACTTATGCTAAATTCACTACGGAACACATTTATGTGTGGCATCCAGTTACTGAGGAAAAAAAAAGAAAAAAAAAGACATCCAGTTACTGAGCCTGAGCATGCTATCATTATCTTGCAGATGCCATTTGCACTCAAAATAATCACCAATACTCCTATTCTTCCCAATATTTGTCTAGTTTATTCAAAGTAACAGTTTCACAATGTTTCTTTGTTGTAGTTGTTTCATTTTTGTTCATCCCTGCTGTTAATGATGAAAAGCATGTTTTAAGTTGTAATACTTTCTTTTTTTCTTTTGCTGTAGAATTTTGAAAATGATGCACACTATTGCATCTCATACTTCTGAAAATCGAATGACTGCATCAGCAGTTGCTGCCTGTATGGCACCTCTTCTGCTGCGTCCACTTCTGGCTGGTGAGTGTGAGATGGATGAGGTATTTGATATGGATGGTGACGATTCTGCCCAGCTTCTTGCTGCTGCAAATGCTGCTAACAGCGCTCAAGGCATCATCGCAACTCTCTTAGAGGAATATGAGGGCATTTTTCATGTAAGATTCTTCCACTCTACAGTATTGTTGCCCCCTTGGGTTTAACCTTTGCAATTATCCGCATTGAATTTAGCTCTAAAAAATCGAATCTATTCCATTTGAGCATAAATCTTGTTAACAGCGCTTACAAATTCGCACATGAGAGATAGAAAGAAAGCATCACTCTTTATAATCCCTATTGATCATCTGTGATAATCATTTTTACAGGATGAACACCTCAGATGTTCCTTGTCACCCGAGTCTCAAATTGAAGATAGTGGCACTGAAGCATCAACTGATGATGGGAATTTGGATGCCAAGGGCAATGGATACCATGATGCAGAAAATGATGCAGATCAAGAAATGGATGATGACAATGGTGCGGAACGTATACTTAGTGGAAAATTGAGTGAAAGCAGTGGTTATGCTGGCAGTGACCTCTATGACTATAAGGTTTGGTTTTGTCCCCTTCATTCTTGTGATTTTTCTGATGCTTGGTGTTCGGTAGCTTTGGTACTACTGCAACTGAGTCCTTAATCTGATTTTGCACTGGTGTATGTTATGAATTGAGCGAAAGGGTCTAGCTGAATTGGTTAGATGGCCTCAGTAGCACTCCTCAGGTCCTGGGTTCAACTCCCCGTGGGAGCAAATTTAAGGCTGGGGTTAAAAAAATCCCCTCATCTGTCACCATAACCAAAGCATAGGTCAAGGCCCAGCCCAGGTCGTAGCTGTGGTTGGTTTGGGCCCTCCTACTTGGGGGTAGTTGTAGTGGTCGCCAGCCCAGTGGTAGTATCACAAGGGTTACGGGCCCCTGTGTAAGGGTGGGGCAGAGGTTCGGGGGGTTTTCTCGGCCTGCGTGAGAAGGTCTTCTTAGCAAAAAACCCAGGGGCTGTCTTACCCCTGCAGGTCGAGTTTTTTTTATGTTATGAATTGACTTTTGTGTGGTGGAAGGGAAGGAGAGAGATGGCTGGGCGGGGGCATTAGCCCATGGCACAGCAAGAAGTTACTTTTCCTTCTTTAAATAGAGAATTTACTTAAAATTACCAATTAACTAATAGAAACCTATTTAAAAGGAAATTAATCCCTAACAATCTCTAACTTTAATAGGCAAGCTAACTGATCGTATCTTTGGTGTGGGCACTGCTACATGGATTTTGCTAGTGCTCATGTGCTTTGTCTTCTTCTTGGGCCTTTTGTAACAAAGGTTATGTGTCCTATTGGTATCGATCCATATAAATACAAACGACTTGAGTGAAATTGTTGTCAAATTTTCTTATTGCCTTTGCCTAGCAGCATCTAGTGTGCATGCAAATAAATGACAGTTTGTGCTAGAAGCTTCATTTTATTGTGTTAAATTTTGGATATATCCGTGGACGAATTGTGTTCAAGGTTTGACAGTGGATTTCCGAGTTTTATGATAGCACGTTTGCTTGTTAGATTCCTTTCCGGCTCCAAAATTCCCTTGTGTTCACTGTTGATATTTCTAGTTATTTTTAGCAATTTCTAATACATTCCAATATTTAATGCTTTATTTGGCCACTTGCTAGTTTCCATGCTGTATCTTGTCTGTAGCTTACTTTCTCCTTTTCTTGATTGATCAACAGGCAGTAAATGCTGACGAGTCAGATGCTGAACGCCCTGTAGACGTGTTGGAAGGAAATGTGGATTTGAGCAAAGTACAAAATAGTCGTTCAGTTGAAAATGGTTCAGCAAATGTGAACCCATTACTCAGTGAAAACAATCCTTCTAATCCACCATCTGGTCATGAGACTCCTTTGTCTATGGGCGAGATCCTTTCTTCTTTTGATCCTGGAATTTCTGTACCTAGTCAAACTTCTGAATATTCTGTAGAGAGACAGTCAAACAAAATTAATGGATCTCACCCACATGTGAAGCGGAGCAACTTTTGGGGACGTAATAATGTAAGCAAGAAATCTAGTTTATTTTTTTTTGTCTGTTTCCCTTCGTTTGCCTTATTTTTAGCATGAATAAAGCCTCTCTCTAGCTCACTGAATTCCATTTTGTTCTTGGGGTTTTTGTAAGTATAGTCTGGTTTGAAATTCTGATTCACATGCATGATTCATGCAGGCAAGAAAGAGCCAACACTCAGAATCAGTTGATTCATCTGGTGAAGAAGAGTAAGCTCTTTGCCGCTAAAAGCACTAACCATATGTGTTTACACTAGTTTTCATGGAGTAGGTTTTGTTGGTATTTGCAACTATGAGAAGTAGTATTGCATTGAGGGCATTTTATACCACCATATATGACAGTTCTTGTCCTGTAGCATCTATATTGTCCCTGCTTACTACTTTGTTAGAAAGATGGAAAATATTGTTTGTATTTGAAGATCTTTACTTGATAATGAAGGTAATTGTATCTTAGCTTTCTGATCATGTTGCCACAACTTTCTAAAGAAATTTACAAACAAAGCACACTTTCTTTTGGTAGTTTCCTGGTCTTTTCTCGAATGCATGTAACCATAATTCATTTTATTTACTTCAACGCTAATAAACATTTCAGGCTTGCTATTCAAAGGCTTGAGATTGCGAAGAATGATCTGCAAAACAGAATTGCCAAAGAGGTAAGTGAGGAAAGTGCCCCATGTGCTCATTAACCTTGGTCTAGTGGCTTCCTGTAGTCTAATAGTAAGTGCCTCTCAGGCTAGGGGGAATGCAATTCTACAAGCGAGTTTGGAAAGAAGGAAACAAGCGCTGCATGAACGCAGATTGGCTTTGGAACAGGATGTATGCCCTCCATTCCCTTGCCTTGTCAATTATGTGTTTTTAGGATGAAAGTATAGTTTGGTCCCTCAGCCCTATGGTTAGGTCATGTTTACCTTGAACTCTTAGGTATAGACCCCCATCTCTAGGAGCGCAGGATATTCAAACACTCAAGAGCTTTTACTATGAACTTGTTTGTTGGCAGATGAGATGCCTGATGTCTTATTCATTTTCCTGCTGCTTTCATTTGGTTTGCCTTTTTCATCTTCTTTTTTAGTTTTGTATCACTCTACCTATGATACCATAATCAATTTCTATGATTCTTTTGAGTAGCGTGCAAACACTCAGGTCTCACTGATTTTAGATTTCTCAGTCCTAGCTAGGATTTCTGGTAACTACTAACCAGAAGGAACCAGGTTCAGGCTGGGTTTCGATCCTTTCTGGTCCTCCCTATAGATGAAAATTATAGATGGGCATAGTTTGTTGGTAACTTATAAGCTAGCTATATGGAAGGTTTGGATCAGACAACTCAAAAGTTAAGGGGTAAAAAATATTGCCTGTGCTAAATTCAAGGCTTCAGCTACACATTCTAAAGTTAGGGGTCAAATTGGTACTTTCCCCTTTATTTTTTTCTGATGCTATTATTGTTGAATAGTTCAGATCTATAAATGGTTTTATAATTGTTCTGAAAAGTACTTTCTGCAACTGTTTATAACTGTAGGTGTCCAGGTTGCAAGAACAGCTACAAGCTGAGAGAGATCTTCGAGCTGCATTGGAGGTTGGCTTGAGCATGTCTTCTGGACAGTTTTCAAGTGCGCGTTCGATGGATGTGAAGGTACCTTTCTACCTTGAACTGTTCCTACACTTTCTGGCTTTATTTGATGGAGTCTTATTTTCTTCCCTGTTGACCTTAGACAAGGGCAGAGCTTGAGGAGATTGCTCTTGCTGAAGCTGATGTTGCAAGGTTAAAACAGAAGGTTGCGGAGCTTCACCTACAACTAAATCAACAACGCCAGCACCAGCATAGCTCCACAGTGGATGCAAATGATCGTCATCACCGCCTTCCTGGTCACTTCTCGCAGCAGTAAGATACAAATTCTATTACTTTAAGTTCCTTTGAGATGTTTCTTGATCTCTGGCATTGTTAGCTTTTGGTTTCTTGCAACTTTCTGAATCCAAAGGGACCTGCCAATAGTTTTATGCCATATAAGAAAATTCCCTTCTTACGTATCAGTGAATTATGCCAAACCTGGTTGTAAGGTGTAACATAGACTCTATGCATGCACTCTCATGGACATTATTTTTCATAATTAACAGTTCGATGCTTGTAGGCATCTGTTATACATGCCATGTTCCCTAGATATATTTCCATTTTGACATACTACTTTTGTCCTGCCAGGAACTTTGTTCAACATGGATTTGATATGAACCTTGCTTTCTGCAATCAAGAGAAGCAGAGAAACGAGGTACATTATGAAATTCTCTTTTGCACCCTGTTCTGAATGATAGTAACCTGTTGAAATCTCAATCCCAACATCTTGGCTTGTCCAGTTATCTGCATCCATGATTCAGTGCACTGTTGAAATGCTATGTCGATTACAAACTTTCAGTTTGAGCGGTACTGTTGTTCGTGCCTGGTAAGCAGAAAATTAAAAACTGTCCAGCTGGCAGCGTGCCTTGATTGATTAAAGCTTTTAGTGGTCAAATATCCCAGAAGCAGCCATTGGAGTTTCATGCTTGTAATTCTAAAATTAACTTCAACAGGTTTGCAATGTTTTTGAGCATTAACTTGGTCTTCACAACATGTTACTCTACGTATCCATTCATTATCAACTGACTGGTTCTAACTATTGAAAATTTCAATATGATAAATGACTGGTTATATGTGCCATTCCCTTTTAAATCTGATGAAAAGTTGGTAGATTATACAGCATCTAGCAATAGTTACATTGGATCATGTTTGCAGGAGAGTTTGATGGAGTCATCACAGTGGAGAAACATCAAGCAGCACGTGCTACCTTATGGTTCTTCAAGGCCACTGACCCGTAAGCTTTCATTTGATGCCTCTTCGAGTGAATCAAGAGGCACAGAAGCCTCAACAAGCATGTCAACAGAGAACACCTCTGTGTCCATCAATGTCCCAAAGTTAGCTGAGGTAGGTGAACTCACAGCCCCCTTTTGTTAAATATAGTGCCTAAATTTTAAGGTGACTTACATTTTTGTATGCCAGGCATTGAATTTGGGAGGCAACCAATGGTGGCATCCTCCACTTTGGTAGAACTAACAACTAGACTAGATTTCTTCAAAGAGCGGAGGTCGCAACTGATGGAACAACTCCATAGTCTTGATTTAGGGCATGGATCTGCTTCTCAGGGTTTTCCATTCAAGCCACCCTCTCCTTGGAACCACCCAAGGTAGGATGAGCATTCAATTCCATGATTGTATATTCTTCGGTAGTGGTTCTTTTCCCCGTCTATCAATTGTAGAAAACTGCCTATGCGAGTGTAAATCTGTTTTTTTCTTCAATATGATTTTGCTGTCGTGGTGCGAGAGATGTGATGTAGTATTCTGTATGTAATGTTGTCATGGAGGTACCTTTTAGACAAGTTTTTCCAGTGTCGTGGCGGTGTATATGTATTTTCTGCGTCTTCTCATAGAAACTGGATAGGCTGACTCCTTGTATGGCGGTTTGATTCATACCTAGTGCAAAAGGATGAGGAAAACAGGAATCACATGAGAATAGGTTCCCAGCATGAGTTTATAAATAATTTGGTGAAGGCTTGAAGCTGTGTTCTCCTCATAATTATTGTCCATCCCATGTAGCATGGTTCTGTGACAATTCTATTTTCCGTGCCGATTTATGTACACGTTCCAGTATGTGTGTTGGCAAATGGTATGTATACTGGTTCCTATTTTTGAGTTTAAATCCAATGTCATGGAAGGCAGGGCAAAATGTATTGACGGGAAAAAAGGAACGATGTTCACGAACAAAACTGAATGAAATGTTCTCTTTCCCTTAGGAACACAGATGAATATAGATGCAAGCATTCACATACACAAACGCATCAGAGGCTGGAATGGTATATCTTTAAGATTGAGAAAGTCGCATGTGTCTAGTTGGGTGAAGTCAATACCATGGATGCGTGTCGTTGCTATCTTGCTGATGAATACGGAGACTTAAAACTTAGGTGAATAGGTTTAACCATAGAAACCTATCTGAGCAGCTGGATAAATGTTTTTTTCGAAACTAGCAGCTGGATAAAATGTTGATTCACACAATAAAATTTGGATAATGAAATTTGCGAATCAATCATTACCGACGAGGCGACGACGTTCATTATGCGCTGGGCTGAGGCTGTTACCGTCAAATGGGTGCAGGTGCTATGCTACCCTAGCCCCTGGGTCCAAGAACTGCCGCAAGAAGAAATGTGGCCACAGCAACCAGGTAGATGTTAGTTCATTATTCCATCAGGCTCAAGAGTGATTTGGGTCCATGTTTGACAGTCTTTTTTCTTTATTGGCGTCAATGTGCTCTAGATTGTTCTCGAAAAAGAAAACTGCGCTCTAGGTTCTCACGCTCACACGTAGACCTCGATCTATGTTTTACAGTCTCATCTTTTTATGTTATGCCTGCTTTAGATTTAAGTTTATGGTGGATAATATCTTACATTTTAAATTTTGGGTACCTTCTAAGTTTCGGTTTGTGGCGCGGTACCTCGACAGAAAGGCTCTTCTCATTCAATATATGCTCGGAGTTTCCCATTGTTGGTAACCGCTATGCAAACAATAACAGTATTACTCCTTCTCATTGTTTGATCTAATGCCCAAATCTATTCTTCTCAGCTGAGGCGAAAGAAGCTGGGACGCTTCAAGTACTGTTTCAAGTCCTACACCTGATGATCCACCAGTTGAACCATCTGTCTCGGTTCGACATCAGAGTATCAGTCTTTTAAAGCTTTGCTGCGGCATAAAGTTCCTCCTGGATACTGAACAGCGATCACTCGTCTGAATGCATTGGTTATCTTGAAGGCACCCTTAATTCTAGTTGATATGGTAGCTTAATTCTCTTGACTGGAATGAGCACTTCCCTGCTTTGTATCCTGCTCCTTTTTCTGTCTTTTGAAGTTCCTGCTTCCATGCCATGCTTCGGATAACTATTAACACACGGCGTTCGCCAGGATGATGTGTGTTTGGCTGCGGTGAATGATGTTATCACTAAAACTGTGCCATAGTCAAGTACTCGAGTCAGTATGGTTGCATGGTATGTAATTATCATGTTACTCCTAGTCCTCTTATATTTAAATAACCTGGTGCGAAGTAGAAATATTGCATTATTTCCATGGGTTACGCAAATGCTACCAGTTAACATGCCATGTCACTCAGCAACCTCTCAGGAGCTTGAATTCACAAGAGAACTGAATCATGAAAACTTCCGGGTTTCAGGCACCTGCAGGATCACCACTTATCAGAAAGTTGAGAAAAAAGAAATTGGGGGGACCAGCTGGCTGCCTTATAATCCAGATGCTGTGACATTAGTGTGAGAACTTGAGTAGTGGATTAAGAAGGCTGGAATGGCAACAATTACCATTGGCCACCGTCACATTACAGAGATCAAATGAATACCCCAGGCGAAACACAAAACTACACAGAAAGGCAGGGACATGCATGCACCAAGCAAGAGGACCAGCAAACTTCTTATAGACTCAATCCATGAATAGATTGCTTGATGCAGTGAGAGATTTATCCTAGGCATATATGCCGGATAATTTCATTCTTCAAGGCAGCCTGACAGACTTGGCGTTTTTCCTTCAAATATTGCATTATTTCGCTGATTCCAGATGCACCGAGCTGCCATGATAAAAAGTTCCACAAAAATGTTCAGGCCAAAGGATTCTTTTCCTTGTTGGATCATTGAAAAGAAGTCACTCCCATTTTGTGCCAATGGTAAACCAATAGGATATACTTGTAGTGCCATGGAAACATAAATGCTCCCTGGTTTCCTCCTCATTGCACCTGGTATTAAGTCTAACTTGCATCAGTAACAAAGCACAAAAAAAAATAGTCTTAGTATACATTTGCTTTTCCATATGAGCTGCAAAGGCTTGGAAGCATGTCATGAGGTAAATGAAAAGGCTCAGGCAAATGCACGGTTTTTTCCTGATAAACAGACAGCAATTACCCTAAAGACTCTGCAGACGTCTCTCCACCAAAGAGAGCCTTTTTCCTTAGCCATATGAGGTACTTCCGAAGAATAATATGTATTCCAAATTAGCTGTACCCATTGGATGTCTCTCTGATTATAAAATTTAACAGATGTTTCAAGAGTAATGCTTTATTCTAAGTGGTTAGCTTGCTTACACCTGCCTGATATTGTCCTTTCCTGTTAATTTCAGAACCCCTCCATAGGCATTTTTTCCTATAAATGTCAACTTCCTTGATGATTGCATCTGGTAACTTGAAAATGCAAGAGACATGAGTTTACTGAGCAGTAATTACTGAGTTAACCAATTGAAGTATGCCTGAATAGGTCAGGAACATAGAACTTTTTTGAAATAACAGGAACATAGAACTAATGAACATGATGGCTATAGTTCCTTCCAGCAGGCATAGAAACTTTGTTCATGAAACAATCACTGGATAACAATATCGATCAACCGCAAGATTACCATTCCGAGCAGAACATCATGCTGCCCATGGGCTATGGCTGCTGCCTGCTGCTTGTCAACCGAAGTCTGACGAGAGAGTTCTCTCTAGGCGGAGCAGAGCACTCTTCCATTCCGCGCCAATCGCCTATAGGCGGCGCTTGCCGCTTGGTGGTGGCGGCGGCGGCGGCGGCCGGCGTCGTCGAACAAGCTCTGTCCGAGGCGGAGCGGCACAACCACGTCCCGGAGCCGCCACCGCGCTACCTGCGGAGCTGGCCCATGCCCCGCCTGTGCAAGATCATTCGTGCAGCGAACGGCGCGCGCCTCCGGGGGGCGAGGTGGGTAGGGACGACGGCGGCAGCGGCAGGCCATGGCGGCGGCGGCGCTGGACGGGTGACGAGAAGACGACCCGAACCAGGGACTTTTCTGAAAATAATCGGATCGCGATCGATAATTGCGATCCCATTTAGGGGGTTATTTGAAAATATTAGGGGGTATTATGAAAATATTAGGATCGATATCATTAATCGCGATCCATATGAGGGGGTTATTTGAAAATGTAAAGGGGTGCGTTCTGTAACTATGGATCGCGATTCCATCCCTCCGCCGCGGCTCGCCGGAGCGCCGCCTATCGCCGGCCGTCCCTCGGGTACCTCTTCCTCCTTCCGCACGGTTCGCCCCCCGCACCGTCTCTCGTCGACGAACGATCTCCGGAGCCCTAAGAGGAACCTTCCGCCTGCGCCGTGGTGGCTGTCAGGTCTGGACTCTTGACTCTCAAGCCTGAACTAACTGAAGATGGCAGACGTGATGCTGACCTGGAAGAAAATGGCCTCGCTGTGGCCGTAGGCCGCACGGCGGACGGACAGAGTGGGGGCGGAGGCGACGCCTCGAGCGTGAACTCGCCGGCGGTATGGTCCACCACGCCCTCCAGGCAGCAGAGTGCCAGGCAGAGCTTCAGACAGGTGCTTGTGCTCGCACGGCCATCGCAAGTTCAGAACGAGAAAGCTGAGTGCCTGCCGTTAACTTCAGATGCTGTAGTTCCTTTTGCAGAATTTAGAAGATGATTTCAAATCTTTGAGCGAATAATGGAATTCAGGAGAAGTTAAATGTGGAGAATCAGTAAACCTGATCTCCCTATCTTCCTTGGGATGCGTGCCGAATCGAAAAGAGAGCTTGCTCATGAACCAATCTGCCGATATGATAGTTCATAGGCTAATTCAGATATTATCAATGGTCATTAGTGTGAGAACGTTAGTCGTGGATTAGGAAGGCCGGAATGGCAACAGTCACCATTGGCCACCGTCATATGGTTCCAAAAAAAAAGCCATTGGCCACCGTCACAGTAGTGAAACCTGGAGCATTTTGCATTAGACCACCTAAAGAATTCGTGTGACAATATGGACAGGATTTCCTACTGCTTTCAAGATCCTGTCCTATGGAATTCACAAGAGAACCGAACCATGCAATTGCAAACATCAGAAAGATAGGCCAAGCAAGCACGGTTCCAACAAAAATTATCACGTCAGAGATAACAAGATACGAATACCCATTGATGTGCCATCTGACTCTACTTCATCTTCAAGAATTACTGTCCGTTACTGCAACTAACTTCGGCCGAATTTGTGAAATTTTGATCTTTTCGATGGTGACCAAAATCACTGTTTTACAATGTACTCGCTCGAGCTGTAGCCTGTCGACCACAGTCAGAATGTAGAAGGTTCTTCTTTTTCTTCAGGTTACTCTCTGAAGATACAACTTGTTCATGTTGTGCTTTGATCCCTCTTCCCAAATCAGAAAATGGAACAGCAGAGCATTCAGGAACTTACAAATTCAGAATTGGACCCGGCATTTTAGCCGGTGCATCTTCAGTGTTATGTGGTATGCTCATCCTCGCAATGCTGGAGCGAAACGATCGCGAAACAATCTCTATGCCATGATTGATGATTCGCCTCACCGGATCAGGCACAATGGCAAGTAGAATCTGACCAGCAATGTCAGGGAATCAATCCAGGCGGAGCTTCTGCGCTTCTCCCCTCCAGGCGGAGCTTGCTGGCATCGGTGGAAAGGATGGGGCTTTACGGCTCTGGATAGCGCGGCGGGTGGGGAAGGCGGTGGCAGCGGCCGGCGGCGGGCGGTGGATGAATCTTGCAGGTGTGAGTATATACTACATAGGATGGTGAAACCCAAAGATTATGTATCAGCTTTTTTTCGTTCATGCAAGCATACCTTTGCAGGCACCAGCAGACACCAGCAGAAACGTCGCAGGTTTGGAAGGTCCAACCTGTGAAGCCCTGTGGGCTTTGCCGACAAGCCTGCAATCTATCCTGCCACGCTCGCATGTGGTATTTTTTGCCGCAGCTGCATCGCACCGCGGGAGCACTGCTGCCGCCAGCACTCTCCGGCGACGGTCGCCTGCTGCCTTGGGTCTTTCCTCTCAAGGTGCTCGGTCTTCTCCATTGAGCAGCCACTGCTACCACGCCGGCTCCTCCGCCACTCGTGTTCGCTAGCACTACGGCACAACCCTTTTGTGGGCTCAGCTCATCGATCGCAAAGTCGCACGAGACTACGAGATCGGTACTAGACACCAGCAGCCATACCCGCCAGTGACGATCACAAGACATCAAGTCGTGAAGCCTAATAGATGAAACTGGCTACTGTTTCAGTCTTGCCTATGGCATGGATGGTTACAACTTATAAATGACTTATTCTTGTCACTTTGTCAGTTTATGACATGCTTCAGTTTTTCCCGATTATCTTGTGCTCTTATCTATCAGTACTAGGCTGATTCACTGAAAAAAGGAAGTCCACTCCTTTCAATTTTGCCCTTTTTTCAGTGCTTACTTCACAGCTTGTATGCTGCTTACCTTTTGTCACGAGAACAACGAAAGTTAGCTGGCTGCGAGGCTGTCTGGCATTCTGGTTGATGAGGCAAGCGACACAGCTGGCTCTTAGCAGAAGCAACGCTTGCGTAGCGGCTGAGGCGGAGGATAGGCTAGGCAGAGCTAGCAGGCTCCTGCAGGTGCCCACCTGTCCTGCTAGCTTTTACCTGCAACGCCCAGCAGAAGCTAGCAGCCTGCGGAGCATATGCTAGCAGGCTCCTGCAGGAAAGGAAAATTTATAGGTGGGCGTTGCAGGCGTCCTGCGGGATGCCTGCATCCTTAGTTTTGGCAATCATGCTCCGCCGTAGTCTTCGACGTGGATTCTCACTGATGATGCCATGGAACACCTTTCGGATTGTATGTACTGCATTCTGAGTGGTAAAGTTGGAAACAGCCGACAGAAGTGGGGTTTTTGCAGCTTCATTCGGCAGATGTTTTCCCATGGCTGGTAGTAGGTGCACCCATGATACATTGGATGTTTGTACCGCACCCAAACAATGAAATTTTGTGGAGTTCAGTTCTTTTCTTTTTTCTTTTTTCTTTTTGGTGATGGTTTGGTCCGAGCCATTATCTTGTACTTTATTTTATGCCAGATGCATATGGGGGTAATCTGATGGCCCCTAACCGAATACCTCCAGTGACTTTTCGGGTAGTACACACTGCGAAATCTCAAATCTTTTGGTCATGACAAATAATCTTGGCCATGGTGGCCATTAAAATAGTCATAGCAGATTAGGAGCTGAACTCAAACCTTTTGCACAAACTATGATTGGCACTTAGCAAATTTCGAGATAGTGGATGAATAAGCTGGCAAACTTTAAACATTAAGGATATATAGATGAGTTTTCTATCACCCATCAGCGTAACGGTGATTGCATCACTGTCGAACACAATTCTTACCATAAGTATAAATAAATACTCTCTCATGCAATAAGCGTGTAATTCAATTCTCATCAAATGCAGTCTCAGGCATCAAAGCATTACAGTTCATATAAACGATCGAGCAAATTAAATGTTTCAGTTGTGAAGTTGCCTGATGATACAGATCAGAAAACCGTGGATCCACGGGTAACTCAACACCAATGAGAAACGGGATGAGCTGAAAGCTTCTTCCAGGAGGGCACTTCCTCCATGACTGGACCTTCTTACTCTCCATGTTCAGGCAAAGCACATGCTCTCCTCTGGTCGCGACGTGCCCATCCACAAAGGCGAGGTCGCTCGAGAAGAAGTACACCACGCTCGGGTCTCAGCACCGGGCACATCGGCGACCGCTCCGGCAGCCCCGGAACCGCCCGGAACGACGTGTCGGCCAAGAGCTCCCCGACACGGAGCGCCGCCGCCCCGTGCTCTCGAACCCACTCGCCTTGCTGGCCGGGCTCACCAATGTCGAGCCCCCCTTTGTAGCTCCAGGTGGATATGATGACCTGGTCGCGGGGGAACTCCTCGTCGTCGTAGCCATCCATGTACACCAGCCTGAGGCTGCCGTCGACGAAGCCCGCGGTGCTGTAGACGTTTGGCCGGCCGCGAAGCAACGCGAACGAGATCATCCCGTAGTCCTCCGGCAAGGGCACGAACCTGACGCAGGGGTCGTCGGAACGCAGGTCGCATAGCATGATGCCTAGATTGAGGTCGACCCAGCAGGCGAGCCCGCCATGGATCGGGAAAGATACGTCTGTTCTGAACGAGTACTCGGTGACCTCGCCGGGGAGACGCCTTTCCTTACGAATCCAGTGGTTGTCGTTGTGGTTCCCCGTGAACACGAACAGGGAGTGCTTCTGGGTGTAGCGTGTAACGTGGCCAGGGCGCTTCAGAGCTGGAGCAGCAGATGCTTAGGACAAATTCGAACGCAGCTACTAGTGGCTAAGACACTCGTTCTTTGGTTAGATCGTGCCCAAGAACGAAGGACACTAACCACTGAAGAAGTGAACTTGAGGAAGCAGTTGAAATGCAAAACACTGGGTCTGGCGTCTTTCGAGAGGAACATGGCGCGACAACGCTCTCGGTTGTTGTTCCTCAAAGACGGCGGTGCAAACTCGCGGCTCTTCCACATGCAGGCGAGCTTCCGTATGAAGAAAAAGCATATTGCCAAGCTTGAATATAACGGGGTGATAGCACTCACACATGACCAAAAAGAGGAGCAGCTGTTCTCCTACTTCAAGACTATCATGGGCACACCATCAGTAAGATCCGAGATCATTGATCTTCTCGCTCTGCTGGACATGCAAACTTGTGATCTGAGCCACCTGGATGCACCCTTCTCTGAGCAAGAGACTTGGGACACGATAAAGAATCTACCGAGTGAACGTGCACCCGGTCCGGATGGTTTCACGGTGGAGTTCTACAAAGCGTCCTGGCCCGTGATAAAAAACGATGTGATAGCTTCTTTCAATGCTTTCTACAGAAGAGCCTGCGTCCAGTTTGGCCGCCTAAACACTGCTCTCCTAACCCTGCCTCCTCCCCGGCTGATTACCGCCCGATCAGCCTTGTGCATAGCTTTGCAAAAATAGTCGCTAAATTGCTTTCAAATCGGCTGGCACCTGAACTACACAAGCTGGTGGATGTTAACCAGAGCGCTTTCATCAAACATCGATCCATCCATGACAACTTTAAGTTCGTCGAGCAGGCTGCTAAGACCTTGCACATAAAACGGAAAGCAAGCTTACTTCTTAAGCTGGACATCTCGAAGGCATTCGACACTGTTTGCTGGCCGTTCTTGTACAGGTTCTCCAGGTGCGAGGTTTTGGGGAGAAATGGCGGAATTGGATCTCTATCCTCGTCTCCTCGGCAACTACCCGAGTTTTACTAAACGGCACACCTGGAAGGGTCATACATAACGCCAGGGGATTAAGATAAGGTGACCCATTATCACCAATGCTCTTCATCTTGTTGATGGAGGTTTTACACCGACTACTCAAGAAAGCTGCACAATTGGGAGTTTTGGCTGATCCTGTTGATCGAGGTATTCACCACCAATGTTCGCTATATGCGGACGCTGTTGTCATCTTTGCTTCACAACGAGTGCAAGACATCATCACCATCAAGGAGGTGCTTGATTTTTTCGGTCAAGCTTCTGGTTTAAAAACAAACCTACACAAGAGCTAGAAAGCCCCCATTGCTTGCACTGATGAGCAGATCGCGAGAATCAGCAGTATCTTCCCTGCACAAGTTGCCAACTTCCCTGTGCAATACCTTGGACTGCCACTCACTGTTGGCAGGTTGAGGAAAACTCACTTTCAGCCGCTGATCGATAAAGTCTCAAATTCTATCCCGACATGGAAGGCTCAGCTCATGAACAAGGCAGAGAGACTTACGGTGGTTAAATCTGTCATGTGTTCCATTTGCACTCATAGTCTAATCTCCCTGAAGGTGCCTGATTGGGTTTTGCGCGAGATCAACAAAAGGAGAAAGGGATTCTTGTGGGCAGGTAAAAACAAAGCTCTTGGGGGACAGTGTGCAGTAGCATGGCCAGTGGCTTGCAGGCCATTCCAGTTTGGAGGGCTGGGTGTCCCGGATCTATGTCTGGCGTCTTTCGCCCTCCGACTCCGGTGGATGTGGCTTAGGAGAACTGATGCTTAGAGGCCATGGAGATACTTGCAGACTGAATTTAACTGTGATAGAAACCTCATAAGTATCTTCCAGACATCCATTACAGTGGAGCTGGGAGACGGCAATCTCGTCTTATTCTGGACTGACAATTGGTTGGGCAACTCGTCCCCTTACATACTTGCTCCGGAGCTTTGCCAAATGGTTACGCCCAAAATCAGGCGGACAAGAACAGTAGCTGATGCACTGAGGGAGAAACAGTGGATCAAGGATGTTGTCGGGCGCGCTACAGTGTGCTCTCTGAACCAATACGTTGAGCTGTGGCACACCGTTTCGGAGATCCAACTGCAACAAGGCGTCGAAGATAAAGTGGCTTGGCACTGGGAGAGCTCCGGGATGTATTCTACGCGCTCTGCCTACAAGGCCTTCTTCTTCGGCTCAACGAATTACCCGGCATACACAGCTGTTTGGAAAGCATGAGCACCCCTCAAGATCAAGTTCTTCGTATGGCTGGCCCTCAGGGAGAGGATTTGGACAGCAGCGCGTTGTAAGCGACACGGCCTGCAGAACAACGATGATTGCACGCTTTGTAGCCAAGAATCAGAGACAGCGGAGCACCTTCTTGCTCGCTGCAGTTATGCCCAACAGGTTTGGTTTGCTGTTGGTCAGGTGATTGGCATACCCCAGATGGCTCCGACAGCAAACGTCTCTCTGCTGGATTGGTGGCTGCTCAAAAGAGAAAGGCTTAATAGCACCAGAAGAAAGGGGATTGACTCCACCTTCATGCTAGTTTCTTGGATGATTTGGAAGGAACGTAATAGCAGGGTATTCAATAGAGGAGAAACGAAGACGCCACATCGGCTGATAGAGACAATTGCGGCTGAAGCAAGGATGTTGTGCTCGGCCGGGGCAACTAGTATGGCGGCCATAGGTTGGCTAGGGTGTGCAATGACAACCTAATATTAAGAATCTAGTTGCTGTGGGATGTCTAAGTTGGTCATGTAATCCTTATTCGTAATCTTAATCCGTGTGTATGCGCCCAATTGGCCCGTGTTGTAAAACAACTTTTTTTCCTCTGCTTAATTGAATAACACGTAACTCTCCTGCGTATTGTAGAAAGAAAAAAAGAGAACAGCACCAGGGCCAGGAGGAAATCAGAGGAAGCGCCGGCGCCGGCGCCGGTGATGATGACCGGGACGCGCCCGAAGTCCTCCCTGTACTCGTTCAGGTCGATCGGGGGCACCAGGTGGAGCTTCTCCTCTCGGGTGTCGTGGACCAGGTAGTGACCGGACGAGGCGAAATCGTGTAGCTTGGGGCCGGTGTTGAGGACGATGAAGTGGTGGTCGACGCCAACCACGGTCACGCCCTCGAGATGACAGGCAATCTCGGCGGGGGTCGCCCGAAGGTGGAGGGACACGGTGAGGATGTCCGGGAGGCGGGTGGGCTCGTCGACGGTGACCCTAACCAGGCCCTCCCGGACCCACCTCACCAGGCCGCCCTCCGGCTCGGCGTCGTCTTGGACATGGAAGGAGTTGCCGGTAAGGCTAACGAGGCTGCAAGGGGGAACGGGAAGGGGTAGGAAGAAACTCTAGTTCGGGTGAAGCCGGTGGATGGTTGGATGTCCAGGGACGGGCGCAGGTCGTGGTCTTGTACTATCTTGGAGTTGAATTGAATCGATCAAGAGTTCAAGATTCCGTCTCGCGCGCGCGCGAGAGTTTGCAAACACGTTTGGTTCGCGCTAAGATAACGTAAACGCAAAGAAAATCAGATTACAGTGTATTTAGTGGTGGAATAGGTGATTACCCTCTTTGTTTGATTGCACTCTGGTAACATAATAAGATTACGGTGTGGGTGTTGTATCTGATTACAGTGGAAGAGGAGGGGTAACAAGCTTGTATATATATTATTTAGGTAAGGGATTAGATTCAGTGTAAATTGATTACAAACCGCCACAACCAAACATATGTAATGCAATTCGTTACCTTCAGTAATCAGATTACGTTACATTTGTGCCAACCAAACACCACCTGGGTACTTTCCGCTAAGAGGACTTCCTCCAATCACAGATGAAGTCTATATTTAGAAGTTCGTCATAAATCCAATATTTTCACACTGATTAGAAATATATATCAAATTTATTTTAAAAAGTAACAATATAATATAATATATTTGTATGATGAATTTAATAATGCTAGTTACGTGTGTTGCCATTTGCCAATTTATTTAAAGTTTTTTAGATATTAATGGAGTTAAGAAAAATGATTTAAGGAGACTTCTCCATGCCGTCAATAATTCGGCGTTTGTCAAGGTAATTAAGAATCTATATGTCAATATTCCTCTTCTTGACGCAATGCGGGTCTGGACACACCAAGTAGCGGAAGAACATCCTCAGAAACAAATAGCTAATGTCTCTACCACGGAGGTACTCCATCCGTTCCAGATTATACGTCGTTTTAGCTTTTCCAGGTTCATAGATATTATATGTCTGGATGCATAATAATATCTATAAACTTGGAAAAGCCAAAATGACAACGGAGGGAGTAGTACAGTTGATGGAGGAGCTCAACACTCTCTCTGAAAAGGAGGATCCAGGGTGCACTATGATGTTCTGTGGGTTAAAATCATCCAACCCGACAATTCCATTAGAATTTAGATTCCATGTACGTATTTACTAGCAAGTACTATACCAGATAAGCAGAACAACTGTGACCTGTCCGCCTCATGTAAAAAAGATTTACATCCCTGAACTGTCATTACAAATTTCTCTGTAGGTTGTCAGCGTCTACACTAATATCAGTGATTTCTATATGCATGTATACTTTGTCTTAGGCATAGCTTGGCACCGCTGCGCTATGCTACATTGCTATACAGTGCAGTGTAACATAGCAGCTGTAGAAATGCAGCAGAGCTGAAGCAGTTTGCCAAGCAACTATTTTATGAAAAAAATACTGTTGAACCTGCTTAATTTGAAATGCACCGATATCTCGAGTTGGAGCCTTATTTCTACATGAGAGCCAACTGAATCCCCCAGAGTCCGCAAGCAAGGGGCTTCATCAACCTGACGCCTTCTGCTGAAGCTTCTGTCCTGCGCTGCAGTCTGGTGTTGAAGTAGCAAGCAAGGTCACCAAAAGCTCTGCTACAATGCGAGCAGCACCATGTTTGTATCTATTTCAAGCTGGTTGTATCCATGTCAGCAGCAACGGTGGCTCCTGAGCTACCATGTGTTTTCACAAGTCAAACTTGTCTTCCTGGAACGCTTTGAATACAAAGTCTCTGAAGCGTCTCGCGTACTGTTTTGGATCGACTGCTGAAATGGATGTTGGGTCATATTGGAAAGACTTGTATGCATGCTCAAGCTTCTTGCTGATATCATAATCCTGAAGTATGTCTATGATCCCAAAATATAGTACAACATCGTAGAACTCCCCAGTAGGCTCTCCAATAATCTGCGGCTCAATGTCGGTCTTTCTTACTGTCCGTTCAGCTCTTATCGGCATGTTTGACCCAAGTTTTATCTTGGCAAACCTGTCCAAACAAACAGTCTTTGTTACATTAAGATTACAAGGCATTAACGCAGCCAAAATTAGCAACTAGAGCCAAATCAGCCAGCAAACATGAAGGGAATGCAAAAATGTTGGCCTCGATGTTTTGACATATGGGTGGGATCTGTGGGAGCATACCAAGCAGATTTACTCGGGAAATAGATCAAGGCACGATGGACCAAAGGGTGCAAATGCTTTTACATCTAGCAAGTGCTTCGATTGGTACCTTCTTTTACTAAAGTCAAGAATAATTGAGTGTCTTGTGTTACCTGTTTGGATCCGTATCTCCTCTAGACAAGTGAGGTGATGATCCTCTGCTGCTGTCACTATCAAATGAACCTTCAAGTAATGCGGCAATGCACTTTGTAAGGTACATGTACATGATAACCATGTAAAAGATTATAAAAAAGTAGTTTTGTTTCAACCAACCTCCGGTCAATAGCCTATCCCTAGTATCCCTAAAATGTACACCAACCAAGAGACTATAATCCATGATATTTTCCTGCTCAAGAAACTCGCAGTCCCTGTTGACTTGCCTGCTTCAACAGTTTTAACATCCACGTTAATATCTGTAAAGTTGTTATGATTTCTTGTCAGCTCTAGCATCTCTCACCTTTGGAACTCTTGGTACCAATGTTTTTGCAATCGAAATATAAAGTTGAGGTCAAGATCCTTCAGAGTAGTGTACTCATCAATCTCTGTCTGTGGCTTATCAGTTGTACGTCCAAGGGATGAACCTTTCAGGTCAAATCGCCTATGAATAGAGTACTCAGAGCAGAACAGATTTCCCATTATGACAAAACGGACCTGGGTGATAGTACAACAGCAAACAGACAATCAGGATTCAGCAAACATAAGTAAGGTAAGAAAGCGTAAGTCTACTAATCATCGCAGCTAACTAGCTATACCGTGATACCTATGTAAATAATAATTTCTGACCTTCTTTTGGTTTGCTCCAGCTAATTTGACACAGTGAAGACCGAAAAACTTTGTGACTAGAGTGTTCTCAAATGCCCTGACATGATTATAATAAGCTCGAAGCATCTTCAAAAATATCTATATGATATTATGACAACAAATGTTCAGTTGATTAAGAACAAAATCACTGCAGAGCTTGGAAGTTAAGAGCTTAGACAAACACAACAGACAAACCTTTACTTCAGCTTTCTTCATTGTCTTTATCATGTACTGGTCATTGCTCGTGAGATAAAAGAAGCTTCCACTCTTACCAGGAGATGAGAGCTCCCGGAGAGCCTGGTCTCCACAAAGGGATAACATATAGTCTGCAGCATCAACCTTGAACAACTTGCGCAATGTCCTGAGATTCAGTCCAGAACAAATTAACTGCAATGATCATGCATGCCACCACAAGGATGGTGTAACATATATATTATGGCTGGGAGTGATGACCAACCGGAATACTTGTGGGCAGTAATCCTTCCATTTGAAATCGCAAGAACTGTGCGGAGGGGTGTACTTTGAGCCTTCCGGAGGGAACCTCGTCCATACTTTCTCCTTTGGGTCAAAAGCTGATGATTTAAGATCAAGCGTAATTGGACCTTGCTTTCCTACCGCATGCCTGTTATGCAGCAAAGATGATTGGGCACATACTTACATTCAGATACTAAAAGGCGTACATCATTCTTAATGTGAAATAATATGCATGTCTACATGACAACTGAACTATCAAATAGCAAATAACAAATATTCTCTTCTGCCACATGGTAGCCCATATTTCTTATTATGCTACACCACTTAGGCCCTGTTTGGAACTGCGGCCAGGAGAAGCGGTTCTCAGATAGTATAAATATTGAAATAGTGCTTATTTGAGAAGCGGGTCTGAATCAGCTTCTGCGTTTTAGTACAAATGGAGGTGGTGGGGAGAAGCACGGCCAAAAAAAGCTGCAAAAAAGCGCGCCGTTTGGCTTCTAATTTCAGCTTATTTTGGCCATAAGCTGGATTTAAGCTGTTCTAAACAGGGCCTTAATGTCCTCAGCAAAAATTATGCTGTTGAAAACTAGAGTGCAGAAGGGCTGATCTCTTGTACTATTTATCAGCTAGCTGCTGCGCTAAGCTGAAATGCCAAATTAAAGAGCATGGCGCCATTATAGATCATGTTGTAGTCTCCTTCCATCTGGACTTCTCTTTGTACAATCTGCTAAACTCTTATGTTTTCAAGTTATATGATTGAAAAATGGGGGCTCCCTCATATAAAAATGACTTTCCAGCCATGAGCGTCCAACCACAAATCATGTGCCAAGCTCTGAAGTACTTGTCTGCATTCATCCCTGCCAGTTAATTTTCAGTAAAAAGGCACACGGTGTTATCATTCATGCCCTCCGAATCAATGCTCTCTTCTACGTCATCAATGTCCGGGACATTAGTGATTAGCCACCATTATTATAGCTCTCAACAGTTGCAAGATACCGCATCGGCCACAAGGTTATATATACTTGAAATCCCATATCGATGACTGGATGGGGAAAACAAAGCGTTCATCAATCGTTGCTTGCCATTGTTTAGGAACCGCACATGTTCTGTTCAGCAATCATATATGTTCTCATAAAAAAAGGGGGAAAATCTGTCAACTTTTGCATTGCCATTGAACCAGGATGATCTGATTCTCCAATGATAAACGTTGGATCACAAACCAAATGCAAATTCCTCGGCCCTCATGGCAATGGCATTGCATTGCATATCAATAATCAAATGTAAGAACAATTTCCCAAGTCAAACATTGACATTGGATGCCTGACGAGGTGAACCAAGAAACATTGCCTTTTTGCTTTGGAAGGGATCATCAGCAAGAACCAATGAGACACGGGTGAGGTGGGCACCTACCTGATGCCGAGCTGCAGATTGAGCATGAGCTCGTAGTTCTTGTGGCCCTTGGCGATGGTCTCTCCCTGCCGCCGCGGGCCGCGCGACCTGCCGCCGGCGTAGGGCCCCGTCGCCGGCGACGGCGGCGGCAGCCCCCTCCCATCGCCGGCGTCCTCCACCCTCACCGTCGCGGCGCGCCCCCTCGTCGTCGTCGTCGTCCTCGTCCTCGTCCTCCCCCCGCGTGGCCCTCGCACCTCCTCTCCGCAATGCCGCACGTGTTGTTCCCATCCAGACCCGCGGCCCCGCAAAACCGGATCTTTTCATAGTTTCTCTCTCCTCCCCCGCCCCCGGAAGTTTTGCTCCGCCACGACGCCGAGCTCGCGCGCCCGCTCGCTGCCCGCCCCGCCGAGCTGTGTGCTCTCCCGGGTTCGTCTCCCCACCACGTGCCCGCCCAGCACCCACGCACGTCACCCTTCTCCAGCTTACTGGAAAAGCCTCGGATTTTGCATGATTCCGGCCACTTTCGACCCTTTTTTCTAGACTCCAACCATGTGTCTATTCTAAATTCCCAAGACAATGCATCACCAGCAGCGTCAGTTTATTGAGCGTTCGGGCTGGACTTATAAGTCGGGTGAAAAACTAAAACGACTGATTTGTTGTGAGAGAAAAACTCTATTCGGTGATTGCGTTCCAAATTATATGTCGTTTTAGCATTTGTAGATTTGTAGCTTTTGCTATGCACCTAGACAGTCTAGGTGCATAGCAAAAGCTACGAATCTATTCAAGTGCATAGCAAAAACTACGAATCTAAAAATGCTAAAACGACCTACAATTTGGGACGGAGGGAGTACATATGAACATCAATATTATTGCACTAAGTTGTTCGCATTCTTTCATTTTGATGAATAAAGGAACCTGGTATTAACCAATTTTTATCACCTCATTAGGTTTTATATGGTTTTTTTAATTATCAAGAATGGCATTTCCTTTTGTCTTTTCATTTTCTAAGGATGACAAAGGTGTTGTGATTTTTCTGATTTAAGGGTCTTTTATGCTTGTAGATGATTGACCTACACAATACCACATCTGACCTTTTACTAAATTTCCTAATTGTCTGACTATTCTATGTGTTCCTTCTTTTTATTGAGAAAACATTTTTCCCTAAAACTTATCGAATCTCTCATTGCTCTTTACTGCCTTTCCTTTGCATTAAATTCGCATAATATAATACATGTATCTTGTGTCTTTATATATTTTTAACTCAAAGAAACAATCTTTTGGTGTCAGCAAACCTACATTCTCGGCCCTTAATTAATTTGATTTTTGGTAATGGGACATAGTTTCTTAAGCTCATTGCTGGTTAATTGTTTTCGATACGATTCAAACACACACCTGCAATGTAGTCCGCACGGGAATACATTTAGACCACTGAACACATCCATGTTTAGACGTCCTATTCCTTTCCATAATAAATGAGTGTCTACGGTGTGTTTGATCCTGAAACTAAAGTTTAGTCCGTGTCATTCGATTCGGAGGCTAATTAGGAGACTAAATATGAGTTAATTATAAAACTAATTACACAAATGGAGGCTAAACGGCGAGGCGAATCTATTAAGCCTAATTAATCCATCATTAGCAAATGGTTACTGTAGCAGCACATTGTCAAATAATGGACTAATTAGGCTTAATAGATTCGTCTCGCCGTTTAGCCTCCATCTGTGCAATAAGTTTTGTAAATAGTCTATGTTTAATACTTCTAATTAGTATCTAAACATTCGATGTGATAGGAACTAAAGTTTAGCCCGGGGATCCAAACACCCTGGGCTATGCTTTGATCATCGTTAAATGATTCTCATCATTGATTGTGGTTCATTCTTAATTAGTGACAATAAGATAAAAAAAAAGGGGGGGGATAGACGATTCCCTTTTATTAGTTTCTAGATATTATTTCTCTTTTCTTGACAACCATTGAGGGCAAATTATTAACTGAGTGTTGAGGCTATATCTTCTCTTTTCCCTTAGAACAGCTATAATTATCAGCTCATAGTATACAGTTCCACTGTATTCTTTTCTTTTTGTGCTTTGCAAGTTATTTTCCTCTATTGTTCAACAATTTGCTAGTATGTTCCACCTTGACACTAACTGATCGATGAATCTGACAGCCTTCTCACTCTTACACTCACAAAAACCAGTATAGATCCTCGCTCTTGGAAGCATCCAGACATTCAGATAATAACTGAATGGATACATTCATATTACTGGAGCTACAAATACTTAACGCAATGCAATGTTATGCAGTTCCCCAGTGTGTTCGAGGGGGGGAAAACAGAGTAAAGTGTGGAGCGCAAAACTGAGAATCTCAAAATTTTCCCCTCAATCTATTGGAAGGTCCCCAAACAAGAAAAGAATTCACGAGGCAAAGAACATTTACAACCCCTGAATTGCTTTGCACTTTTGCTTGCATTTTTCTATGTATAACTTGATTCTGTCAGTTACATTTCCTACTGTTCGTGAATATTGCTGAACTCCGTATCTGTGCACATTGCTTGTATTTACATGACAGCCAGTCCGATTCCTGGAAACCGAGGGTCCACCATGAGCATCAGTAAATATGATATTTTTGCCTTGTAAGGAAGCTGCTGAACTGCTGTATGGTGCAGTAAATCAGTAATGTACAAGCCTATCAAGAAAATGTCGCATTGCACTGTTCTCAGCCTGATCTCTCTCCTTTTGGAGTCACAGACAATATCAACCACAAGGTCTGAAAATGCTTTCAGCTGTCTACTTTATCCTCTTGAAAAGCTTTGTATATGAAATCTTTGAAGCGCCTGGAATACTGTTTTGGATCGACTGCTGAGATGGATGCTGAATCATACTGAAAAGATTTGTACGCATGCTCTAGCCTTTTGCCAATGTCATAGTCCTGAAGTATGTCAATAATCCCGAAATACAATATAACATCACAGTACTCCCCAGTTGGCTCTCCAAAAACATCACCATCATTCTTTCGGATTGTCAGCTCAGCCCTTGACAGCATGTTTGCCCCAAGTTTAATTTTCGACCACCTGCTCAACCAAAGAAAATTAATAACCTTACTGTTAGAATGCATGAATATAACCAATTATCACATTAGAAGCTGAAGAACAAATTAGCTGAATGGTTACTTGAGTTCTGGTACCTTATACAAATTGACTAGATAAAAATGGATCAATAATTACAATTTTTCTATAGCTTAGGATCATTACCTGTTTGGATCAGAACGAAAGTGATCCCTGTCCCATCTTGAAACGCGAGGTGTTGCAAGTTTTTCACCATCAACGTCAATGGCACCTTCAATGAACACACATAACCAAGTCAGGATTTGAGTTTTCAACCCACCTGCAGAAGCAGATATGTCTTTCTTACCTCTAAAATGTACACCCACCAATAGACTGTAATCCATAATCTTCTCCTGCTCAAGGAACTCGCAATCCTTGTCCACTTGCCTGCTTCAAGATATTTAACATCTACATTAGCACAAGGGTAAAAGTAACAAGGTTACTGACCATGCACATGTCATAATGATATGAGAATCAGGGATAAGATGTTCACACCTTTGAAACTCTTGGTACCATTGTTTCTGTAACCGAAAGGTAAAGTTAAGATCAAGGTCCTTCAGAGTTGTATACTCGTCAATCTCAGCCGGTGGCTTGTCAGTTATACGGCCAAGAGATGATCCTTTCAGATCAAATCGCCTATGGATAGGATGATCAGAGCAGAACAAATTTCCCATTATGACAAAACGAACCTGAGTAGTAAGTATGAAGGACACATACAATCAGCCACAGAAATGATGCTTCAATACTAACATGTTCAGTTCATAGACAAATGACAAGAATAAAGCTTTGGTATTTGACTCTGTGTTTCCAGTGTTTAGGTGTTGGTGTGAAATTGGTGTGTCAGTGTTTATCCGCCTGGCAAAACCACTTGTTGTCAGTTTTATACCTTTAAAACTCTGTTTTTATTTTGAGTGAATAGTAGCTCCTGCCATTCGTTTCCCCCCAAAAAAAAGAAAGAAACTAGGATAAATAATGAGGATGAACTGGACAATAATATAGTTTTCTAACCTTCTTCTGGTGTGTTCCAGATTTTACACAATGTAGACCAAAGAACTTTGTCACTAAGGTATCCTCAAATGCGCGGACATGATTGTAGTAAGCTGGAAGCATCTTCAGAAGCATCTGTATGGTAATATGTGATCCAAGCATTTAGAACAAAACTTCTGCCAATCTAAGAAGCTTAGAAAGCGTTTGGAAAAAGACAGCAAAAGATATACCTTCACTTCAGCTTTCTTCATTGTCTTTATCATGTAGCGATCATCATTCGTCAAGTAAAAGAAACTTCCACTCTTGCCAGGGGATGAGAGCTCACGAAGAGCATCATCTCCGCAGAGGGACAACATATAGTCAGCTGGGTCAACCTTGAACAGTTTACGGAGTGTCCTGCAATCGGACAGATGTGTGCTTTGATGAGCATAACACTATCCACTGATTAAGAACATATACTATGCATCTTTATTATGGGGATGATGACCAACCGGAACACCTTTGGGCAGTAATCCTTCCATTTGAAATCACAAGAATTGTGTGGAGGGGTATATTTTGAGCCTTCAGGAGGGAATTTTGTCCACACTTTCTCCTTTGGATCAAATGCTGATGATTTGAGGTCTAATATAGCTTGACCTTGTCTTCCTACTGCATGCCTATTCAGGAAACAAGAAATTTATTTCTGTTGTCAGAAAGAAGTATGACATTCTGAAGATAAGAACAAATCCCCTCTCCTAGAGAATATATGAAAAAGGAATCTGTTGCGCTTACGTAATATGTAGTAAAAAGGTATGATTATAATAAAGTAAATTAGGTAAGGTATATTTCATTGTCATCTTGATATAGAATTTCTTCACAAAGCAGAACCAGTACCAACTACCGAGTCAATCTAAATATAATTTCATTCAGGTTTGAACTAATGATGACAATTCTGAAGGCAGTACTATGCTGACGAAAATACAACGACCAATCCCCTCTGCTTACTCATCAAAATCTGGAACATGCAATGTTGTTCCTGTTTGAAGCCATTACTCTACACTACAAGGCTTTAGACCTTTCTTTAGAAAAGTTTCACATTCACAATGCAAGATGGAAAAATTCAAGGCTTGATACTCATGGTTGGAACTGTTCAGAGAGAAGTGCTTCATTTGGCTCCTACACTATCAGCTTGAGCTGCAGTTCATACCAAAAAGATAAAGCAGATAATCATCAAGGCCAAGAAATGCACCTGATACCGAGCTGCAGGTTGAGCATTAGCTCGTAGTTCTTGTGCCCCTTGGCAATGGTCACCCCCTGCCGCTTGAACACCCGCAGGGGGGCGCCGTTGGTCAGGTGTGGCACTGGGGCCAGCGATGGCGGTGGCAACCCCCTCCCTTCCCTGACGCTCCGCCGCCTCCAGTCATCCCCAAGGTCACACTTTACCTCGCCATCGGACCCCCAGAAGTGCACGAGGCTGCCTGCCGAGCCATTGCTCCGGCCGGAGGAGCTGCTTCCGCGCCCGCTGACAGACCGCATCAGCCATTTGAGCGATCTAAGAGACGTGAGCGCCGATTGAGCCTCGGTGCCGGAGCGCACGCACTCCGGCAGCTCCCGTGCGAACACCTCCCTCGGGTCTCGCGCCCGGGGGGAGCCGCTCGCCGCCGCCGGGGACGGGTAGTACACGCCCTTCTGGTGGACGGCGCCACCGGGCGCCTCGCGGCCCCAGAAGCCAACGTAGAGGCTGCCGTCGGCCCAGCGGAACGTGCCCTGCCCGCGCGGGCGGCCGCCCTCCCAGCCGCCGTCGTAGCGGTTGCCATTGGCCCAGACGAGCGCGCCGCGGCCGTGGATGAGCCCCGCGTGCCAGCCGCCGGCGTACTCGGTGCCGTCGCGCCAGGCGTAGTGTCCGCAGCCGTCGGGGAGCCCCGCGCGCCACTCGCCGTCGTAGCGGTCGCCGTTGGCGTAGCGCTTCTCGCCGGCGCCGTGCTCGAGGTTCTTGGCCCAGGCGCCGCGGTAGGTGTCCCCCGCGGCGCCGACGTAGGTGCCGGCGCCGTGCATGAAGCCGTCGAGGAACTCGCCCTCGTAGGTGGCGCCGGACGGCCAGGAGAACCTGCCGCGGCCGGTGGCCTTGCCGCGCCGCCACTCGCCCTCGTACATGCACCCATCCGCCCAGAGGTACTTGCCCGCGCCATGGGGCACGGCGCCGCGCCACTGGCCCGTGTACATGTCGCCGTTGGGGAGCGACCGCTCCTGCGGGTCGCCCTCGTCGGCGGAGCCGCTGCAGGAGGGCGCCGCGTCGGCGTCGGGGTCGTCGCCACCCGCGGGCGGCGGCATCGGTGACACGCGGGTCGCGTGCCGGGCGCGCTCGCGCATTGGTCGGCCTGGGCCCGCCGGGATGGTGGTCGGGGGCCTCTCCTCCGGCCGCGGCGCGGCGTGGGGTCGCGCGGGGATCCTAGCAACGCCGGCGGCCGCGCGCCCGCGCGCGGCGCGGCGGCATTGTCGGTGGGGGTGAGATCGGGAGGCGGCCCACTTCCACCAGGGAGGAGGGAAAAAAAAATTGGGCGGCGTCGGAGGGTCAGGAGTGGAGGAGGAGAGGGAGGTGGAACGTGCAACGAGGTGCCTGCTTTTTTTTTCTGTTTTCCTCGTGATTTTTTAGGTTTTCTATTCTGGAATATTATCTCCGGATCTGTAATATCCCTACAAATAATTCCATTCCATCAAGGCGTCAACAACTAATATTTTGGCGTGTACATCAATCAATGAAAATGTTTCTAGACGCTGGACGATGGTTTTTATATGGGCCGAAGATTTGCTTCAATTACACTAGAATGATGATGCTTCACTTCCACAATATAATAAGAACAATAATGGATAATAATAATTTGTATAAGTATTTTATATAGCATTTGATAAGATGGATAAGATTTTGTATTTGCAGACCCCAACATGCACTCTATTTGCAGGCCTCATTTGCCGATAAACATAATTTGAGTCACTCCTTTTCTCAAAAAAAAATAATCTGAGCCATTACCAAGGAAGGTTTGACTACTGGCAGCGTGGCAGCGCGAGGGAAGGTTTGACACGTTGGAAAAAAAGCTAAATGTTGGAGAGAACTAGGCAACAAGACGTAGAACTAACAAAGCCCCAAAAAGATAGCGCGACGTAGTGGGCAAAACTCAAAAAAGTATTATTTGAAAACAATTTTTCTATAAGCAAGAGGTATAAACTATAAACATGATTTCTTTTTATCGAATAAGCCATTGTAGGATTATAAAGATTGTTATTCATGCTCTATGGAGCAAAAAGTAGCGAACCTACAAAGGAGCAAGTGCCTATATAAACCTTTGCCACGGCATAGACTAATTTCTCCTGAACGGAGTTAGCAGAAATGCTCCCAATATAGTATATTGGTTGGGAAAGAGGAAACCAAATTGCTGGGTAAAAACGCCAAGGCAGCACTAAAAGAAGGCTAGTTTCTTGATTCCCACCAAAGTCCATACCAAGGCGAAGTTTATTGGCACTTGGAAATGGAAAAGGAAAACTTTGGCGTAGTGCTCCAATGTCTTCACGTCTCCCCTCTTCCCATTCTTAAACCCCGTGATGTGTTTCTCCAGCCGATCTTGATATGAAACATGCTATGTTTTTACTTGGAGTTCAAAGATGGAGATTTACAATTTGATCGCACATCCTCTGTCCTGTAACACGCGGTGCGTGTAAATCTTCCATGGGAGGAGGAAGGACAAGAGTACATCATGTGCCATGTGAACGGGACGGGACGGGACGGCGCGTAGCAAAGCCTAGCAGCAGACACGGTCGGTTGGCCTCCATTAATCCACCAGCTCGCAGCTGTGCCCCGGAACGGACGGCCATTGGCATGGCATGGCATGGCGCGGAAAAGGGAGAGAGGGGAGCGGGCCGTCGCTGGTTAATTGCCGCCGGGACGGGCGACACGGTGGCCGGCCGGGGCCCCGCCGGGTGCTCCACCACCCCGACCCGGTGCCCCCTCGCTGTCCCCGCCCTGCCCCGCCTTGCGCCGGCCGGCCTCCCCTCGCTCTCGGCGATGCTGGGACTGGGACGGCGCCGATCCTCATCGTCATCGATTGCGTTGCGTTGCTAAATTATTTTCGTAGCAACTGTCTCCAGCCCTGCTTGGTCGCTCGTATGATTGATTAGATTAGTGTCTGATTAACCAGTGCAGGATTCTGTGCCGTTCGTCGTGTTCAGAATTTACACGGCGCCATCACAGGTAGCCTTCAACTGTCACGCCACAAAGCTGTGCCGATTTTGTGATTGAGAGGGACATTAGGCCTAGGTATTTAGGATAATGCCGCATACGGAGTATATAGCTTGACTAGGACCGGTATGTTTGGGGTTCAGATAACAATGCAAGGTTGTTACCTTATCCTAACCTGGACAGCCTAGCTAGGTTGATAGTACCATTTTCGTTTTTGACCATAGGCCACCTTTTTCGGTTTTGCTAAATCTAAGAGCAAGTTCAATAATAGAGATAAGCTGTTATACTGCACTCACTCCATTCTCTTTTCATAGTCCTATTTCATCTTGACACAATGACTAAGGAAAACTATTCTACTTATCATCCATTTAATTATACCATTAGCTATTCGTCGTAAACAAGCGATTAATAAAGGCCTGGACTTCTAGATGCTCACATAGCCAATCTCGCGTGGAAGAATGAAGAATTACGCACTAGGCACGAGACAATCATTAAGTGGACGTGACTATCAAAAGAAAAATTTTCTGATTTGGAAATATCCCTATATTATAAGAGAACGAAGGAAGGATAAGACTAGCCACGTTAGGCCACCTATAATGGCTAGAGATCGATGGTTTTAGCTCTAAGATTGTACATATCATCTAAAATTTTTTTACTGAACTAATTTCTCAATGGTCTATCTCAAGGATGTCTCTCTCTCTCTCTCTCTCTATATATATATATATATATATATATATATATATATATATTACTGTTTTATTGATGATGCATGTGTCAAACTAAAAGATGGTGAATAGTTGAGTCAGCAGTCGACAATTTTGTAGTCTCATTTACTAGGCGAGATTAGCGTGGGAATAAGAGATAACTTGATTGTTCTTTTTGTTGTGAAATATTTTAATTATTGATCAATCAATATTAGATAATTGTAGAGGACCTGGGTGTGGACCTTTCATGAAGAGGCCAACTCCCAAGGGACATGATGCCCTTTAGGCATGCCAATTCCCCTTGTATAAATATGTAACCAGACCATTCATTCAATCCTCAGATTCATTCTCTATGTTTCTCTTTCTACTTTCAACACGTTATCAGACATGTATGCTCTCCATTGGGCATGAAGAAGGAGACAGGGCCAGAAGGCCTCAACACCACGGGGTAAGATGAATCCCGAAGACTTTCGTTTCGTTGCACTGAACGGTCCTGGCGTTGGAGCATTGGACGCTGGTTCTTGCCTCCGTAGAAGGGGTGGCTGATCTTTACAATGCCATGGTCGTTGTCCTACAGGACGTCACGGATGGCATGGTCGCTACTTCTATGGTTGCCGCAGACGTCACTGTTTTCGCTCGAAGGGATTGATGGGGACCTCGCCGTCAGACTTCACATCATGGACGCCAACTCCTCTCTCTCCACCAATGGGACAGGTCTAGCAACCTGGCCCAGCAACGCTGGTACCACAGAGAGTGCTGACGACCACCAGCAGTGGAGGAGTTCCTCACCGTCCTCTGGTGCTAAGGACTTGCCACCTAGGGGCACCACGTCGCTCTTCCAAGGCTGTATCAGCGGCGACACTCCCGCTCGACCAAATCTTCGGGCACGCGGCGGCCATGGCCTAGGCGACGGTGCCCACGGCAAACCCCAGCCATAGCCCAGTCGTCGCCACCCTCGGCGGCCAGGCCCCTCGGCCACGTTGCAGCCGTAGACCAATGCCCGGGTATCCGCTGCGGGCCTGGCCTCTCCAAACAGCCGGCCTAGGCCAACGGCCGGCAAAGGCCAGCAACCGGCGGCCGACGCATGGGAGCGGCACAACACAATGGCTCATACAAAATATTTTTTTCTTAAAAGTAACCATAATGACAAATCCCACGTTTATCTAGTGGTTGTACATTTCAGTACACATTATTTCCAAATTAAATATTTGGTTCAACAATACCTCCACTTCTTTGGAGGCAAGCGAATTCATGGGATCAATTTGAAACTCACTTCAAAAATGAGACATCCAAAAATCTCCATATTATCCCTAGAATTATCATCATTAGTTGAATATTATACTACTATATATGTGTAGTATATTGTCTATCATTAATATCATATATCTCCTACATAGTATTCATTTTGGATCAAACCAAAAAGAAAAGGAATTTCATTTAGTGGATCATATAACCACTATCACAATTATGAAAGATATATACTCTCCTTATGGGTATTCAATTATTAAGTAGATGCACTCATGTATTCTACAAATACCCAATATGATTTCATGACATACATTTGTATGGTTTCATACAAAATCTATTACTAAGAGTAATGATGAAATATCAGCACTCCACTTGGTACAATGGATATGGAAATTAAATATTCATAAAATTCCTTTTTGGGGTATGTTATATGTACATACATCAATCCTGTATGACATGTTGCATATAAAACAATTTTTCAATCTTGGTTATATCAAGAATTGGCATGATAGCCCTGGTCATTCTAACTCATAGATGATAAGAAAAATTATTATCAATTCTATTGGTTATAGCATACATTCCCAAAATCCTCAGATTTTGTGCACCGCATGTGACACAAGAAAAATAATTTTAAGACCCTCTTACCTTAAAATTTCAAATAATGAGCCACTAAATTTCTTGAACACATTCAAGATAATTTGGCCATATTCAGTCATTTATGGACTATCTAGGCACTCTAAAGTTCTCATGAATGCATGTGCAAATAGTCCCAAATGTGTCCCTTATTGATCATAAGGCACTACACTTTTTACCAAATTAATTGCTCGGATTTTTCAACTTAGATCAAATTTTCCTCGACACATGATCAAATTCATTCATATGAAATTATTTGGTTTTGGGAACTAAATCACTAAGTCCCTATGTTCATACCAATTATGGCTTAATTGAATCTCTTATTGAGATATTGAATCTCTTATTGAGATAACTCATTTGTATGACCATCCAAATAGAATTGAATTTATTAACATTAAGTTGATAATATGCGGACTTACACACCGCATAATATAAATTCATAAAACTGCAATCATACGGATCCCTTCGTTGCAGTTAGTACGTGAAAACTTAGCCACAGCTAAATATTTCTCATCTGCATGTTGGTTACGTTTTACACATAACAATATCACCACCTCAACATACATCATGGGAATTAGAGACCCACAAAAGGTATTATTATCCGTCATTCATATAATACCGTATCTTATGAGGATTTACATACAAGCCCGTATGTTGATAACACTTTAAGGATAATTCTAAGAATTAGGGAGAGATTAATACTACACATAGAATACCAGGAATCCAAAATGAATACTACATACATTCAGTCCTCACATCTATGTACATACCAAAGAATATCTGAACCAACAATTCAGAACATCTTTTATTTGTAACACATTACAAATAACCTGCCAAATGCATTTGCGTCATCTTATACAATCCCTATAATTAATGTGCCAGAAAGAGTGATAATATATCTAACAGAATCACTCAACTCCCAGATTAAAATAAGAGGGAGGAGAAGTATGGTCACTAGGGATATAGCTTATTACAAGCATCCGCGGAAATAGGGGGAGACATTCTCCAAGATAGTAAATGCAAATTAACATCATACATGTTGTTAGACACTTTATGGATATTGAAATCCAAAGCCTATGAATGTTCATCATTCAAAAACCCAGTACATGTGCACATAAATTTAGGCACTGGATCATTGGAACACCCTAACTCTATCGTAGTGGGACATGAGATAAGAGTTCTAAAGCATGCTATATTGGTTCCATTGTCGATATAAACTCCTCAAAATTGCTATACACCTTAAACTGGATCCATATCAAAAGTCTTAGACAGAGTGTATCAACACTCAAATTGGGTCAAAGCAAAGGTCGCAATTATGGAGAATTTTCTCTTGTTCACTGATGAGAGGTATTTACCACAGTAATATCATCTTCTCACAAATACATTCTTTTGAAAGCATGGTGGTGAGATAATGAGAGATTGTAGCAATGGTTTCACGCAGAGACCGAGCAACATACCTTCGTGATATATGTGAAAATCACATTCCTATATGTAATCATTGGCGGATCAAACAACTTTGATAGATTTGGATATACAAGTCTTCAATAGACTTCACATTCTAAATCTAAATAGAAATCACAACATATATTGTATATAACTCAATACATGGCTTGAAATAGTCAAGTTGATTGTGGTACAACTCACTAAGAGAGTATCTTCCATAGAAGGATTACTCCAACTATGATCCGACTTGGATTTTCCATCATCTCAACACACAAACAAACAAGCAAACATTTTATGATGGAATTGAGATGGAAATTTAGGTAAAACTAAACTATGCATATATATATATATATATATATATATATATATATATATATATCAGTTTATCAATATTCAATTCATATTGTATACCAATATTCAAATTATATTAGACAAGCATATCCATCAATACTTATGGTCATTCACTCCCTAATGATGGATCAATATCCATTTAGACCCTGGGATGATAAACTTAGTGCCAACAAAATGCTTGTGTATTATACAAATTGCAACAGACCTGGTATTGCATTTGTAGATACCTTGCTATAGCACAAATTAGTGCAACTCCAACAACACCATACTGGTGGGAGTCAAAAAAGATATCCACAAATATCTAAATGGTACTAAAAAGTCTTGATTCATTATTTCGAGACATGACAAAGTAGGACATCAAGATACTGGCTAATTGATCCCCATATTGCCAGATCATAGACTGATATTGATAATAAAGTTTTCATACGAGTCATTAAAATTGACTCTAATAGAAACTTTTATCTGTCATTCTGAAGCATCACATGTATATGTATTACTTCAGTGAATGATAAAACGTGATTCCATCAAATCACTAAACATTATCCATAAATGATAATGCAACTTGTATTGCTTGGATGAAACCATATTACATATGAGCAATATCATTAACTGATTGTCCAAAATGTTTATCCTCAGTTTTTACAAAGTGAGGGAATAAACATCAAAATATATTCACTAATGTACTTATCCACCACTACATCGTAGAATGGTGTTTATGGTAAGTGGTGAGTGACAACTTTAAATTTTGCAAGGCTCAGGGGGAGACTCTCCTAAAATTCTAATCTATCCAAACATCATATTATACTCTTTTACCTATATGAGTTTTTCCTCACAAAGGTTTCTCATAAAAGGTTTTAATAAGGCAACATCAATACAAGAATATATATCATATCACCTATTTTCCCCACCGAGGTTTTTAAAGGTGGTATTCAAGACATATTATGTCCTATCTTCTGTTTTCTCTACAAGAGTTTTTAAGGAGATATAAAAGATATACAATTCCTTCTGATATTTTCCCATTGTGTTTTGGGGAAGGTGAGTCGAATATGATCCTCAGATTATAATATGATTGATCTCAAACTTACTTATGAGTTTTCCTTTTCAAAAGGTTTCTCATATGAGTTTGCAATGAGACAATAATCTAAATATGCTATATCATTTTCTCCTTATATTTTTCCCACTGAGTTTTCAAAGAGTTTTAGTGGCATATGGACATACAAATTGGATTCTCCTCAATATTTTTCCGATAGGGTTTTTGGAGGAGTTTTTCCCATATGATAATCAAAGATGATTGAACAAGGATTACATGAAGCTTACAAGGAGCTAATTGATCATAGGGAGTGTTGTGAAACATTTTAATTAGTGATCAATTAATATTAGATAATTGTAGATGACCTTTAATGAAAGGGTGTGGACCTTTCATGAAGGAGCTAACTCCCAAGGGACATTTTGTCCCTTGGGCATGCCTTTTCCTCTTGTATAAATATGTAACCAGACAATTCATTCAATCAAGAATCCTCATATTCATTCTGTGTCTCTCTCTCTTAACACTCTTTTTCCTTTCTCGTTGATCCACATAAGACTTTCTTATTTCATCTTTTTCTTATTAGAGCTCTGTGCTCAATCTGTCAATCATATATTAGATCTTTTATTACATGCACCGCACACTCTCATCTACTAAGAGATCTTTTACCAATATATGTATTAAGTATATATGTTCTTCTGTTCGTCCCTAATCACTACTATACTAGCTAGCTAGTATACATCGATCATGATTGACAATAAAATTAAACTTTGGCAGCATGCACTACGGTCACGAGTCCGGTTTGTGTGCTTTTGTCTGTGATCCCAGTGTTGGCCGTCCCTCCGACCATACTATCCATGTTGGTGCCCGTCGTCTGTCAAAAAGAGACTGCCAATTAAGCTGACACTGCCGTGTCATCTCTCTCATTAGCTGTGCGTGGGCCCCACCCTCCTTCCTAGGATTCTCATTATCATCGGAGCCCGGGTGAATCAGATTCCTGTACCAAATTAATCTATTATTCTTCGTTTTATAAGCCAACTAATTAGTGAACCCGCAGAAACTAACGGTACTATCTTTATTACCGTGGCAGTACCGTGCCGCTGCCGGACCAGGATTTTACATCAAAATAGGTATACATATTTAAAATACACAACAAGGTACAAAAAAATTGAACAGTTTCATTGGTAAATATATAATAAAGGCACTCGCAAAAAAATATAATAAATAAAGGCGACGTCGTGATAAACCAATCGATCGATTGCCGCTTTGTGGGCTTTGCGTTGTGGCACACGAAGCATAACAAACGACGACATTGGGCTCCCTTCGTGGTAAACAATGCAAGGGTACCGGCCCGGTCCGGGCGGGGTAGGCCACGCGTGGCCTTCTTCAGTCAGGCCCATTCCAAGTAAGTTGTAGTTGGAGCACGAACTGATCTCGCTGACAAAGAAGAAGGGAAAGGAAGGAAAACCTGAAGGAGAGATACTTGCGGGGTTCGTGCTCGTGCATGCATGCGGTGATCACAATCCTTCCTTGCACGTACTTCTTCTGTATATGAGATATGACGATGGGCTTAAATTAGCTTACACGTACCCTGGCATGAATGCATATATCGATCACTACACGCCGACAACCGCGACGTTACGTGACAGAGCTCTTGTCTGCTCGATCCATGGTCTCTCATGCATTGCATCCCCTGTCGTCTGTCGATGCCCGATGGTGTACGTAATACCAGCCAGGTGCGATGCACCACCCAACAAAGTCAACGTTATATCTGTGCATTCACTCGAATGATCTGGTGACCGGCCCACCGACGATACGGTGCCGTACCGACTCCAGCTCACATCGCATTGCATGCATGCATGCAGGATTCGCATGCTCTTGGAGGGAAGAACGAAGAAGAGAGCCTAAGGACACGTACGGTTAATTTGGTTTGGTACGCCTCTCTCACTTGTCGTCTTAGCTACTCTTGGGCTAGATGGGTGCCATGATGATGGTGGGCTTTATCCACATAAATTTTGGGCCGTATACTTTATTCTCGGCCCCGTCTCAACCAACCCATCATCCCTCCCTCTTGCATGCCGCGCGGCCGCCGACCAACGACGACCGCCAAGGCAGCCCCCGCGCGCGCCGTCGCGTTCCCGTGCTTCGCTTCGACCGCAAGTATGCAAACCGCGCCGCTCGCACCACACGATCTGGAGAGCCCCGCGAGCCCGCAACGCGGACGCTCCAGTGCACGCCGCTCGTGATCGCCTCGCCGGCCGGCGGCCACCGCTAGCGCGCGGGTGCGGCGAGCTAGGCATGACCGCGGTGGCGGGAGGCATCGAGCGAGTCCCGCCGGCGCGCTGGTACTACATGCTAGTATTAGTCCCACATCTCTCATCGTTGTATTCTGAAAGGTTTCGGAGCGCCAGCCGATAAGGTACAGCGCTTGTACTCCGATCCGATGTTCTTTCCTCACGAGCTTTTTCGACTTGCGCCGTACTAACCTTGAACAACAGCCGTGCGGCATGCACGGTCCGCACGGTCACTAGCAATATATCAAATGGTCAAAATACAGGTTGTGTCCGGTAAAATGTATAGCATACTAGTACAAGTGTCCGGGTAAATTTTAGGCTTATCTCCACTATACGGTAAGCTACACATTCCAACATCCTCACCGGTTCTTACCAATTTCGTCACATTTTAATTCTAGCTGAGAGTATGCTTGCATAACTAAATTGACATGTCACTTTGCCATCCAAATAAAGCTGCAAAAGGCTATGCTGGCTCTCACTGTCACATATTTTGGGCAGAATTATTTTGGGTGCTTCTACTTATTCCAATCATCAAGCCATCATTTTTTTTTCATTCAAACCGAGATGGAGCTGACGAGGGGCAGGGGCGCAGGGCAGGGGGATGACAAGACGACGCACGTACAATGCCATGACCCAACCACCGGGCACCAGCACCGTTCCGGCCGCTGCCATCACGCCCAAGGCATTGCCTTGCATGCACCGCCCGCCGCGCGCGCACGTACAAAGCAATCCCTCCATCGTCTCGCGCCAAATCAAGCCCGCGATCTTCCCACCGCTGGTCGTCGTCTCCCCCGGCGACCGCGTGCCTCCTATGGGCCATACATGCTGGCCGGCGGCCGGCGGCGCCGCCGTGAAGGCGGAAGCGGTAATAATCTGCGTGCTGCTGCTGCTCCTGCCGGCGGCCGCCGCGCAGCAGGCCCCGACGGCGGAGGGCGCGGCTGCGATCGACGCGGAAGCCGACGGCAACGGCACCACGCGAGGCGGCGGCGGCGGCGGCGGGCGAGGTGGTGGCGGGCGAGGCGGGGGCGACGGCGCGCGGAGTAAGCTGGTGAGCAGCATCGACTGCCAGATCTGCGAGGCGACGTGCCGCGTCAAGTGCCTCATCAACAACCTCTTCCAGTGGGGCGTGTGCTACCAGCGCTGCAAGTCCGACAACTGCAACGACTGGTGCAGGTAGCTAGCACAGCAACACGTACGTGCTTTTGATCGATCGGGTTGATCGGACGGTTCAGAGCATGCCACGTACCAAGCCTTCTTCTGCAATCTAGCTAGCTAGATCCAAAGTATATATATACTGGTATATACATACACACATAAATGTGCCGCTGCGCACTCATACCTACATGTATTTTGTCATTACCCAAAGTTTGTACTTGTAATTTTGTACTGATATTTTTTGAATAACGGGTCGAGAATTTTATGCACGCATGCAACGATTTCTACGTGCTATTAGTGAGTCAACTTGTTCTCATCTCAAAGAAAAGAGAGATCAATTCATTATGCCTTTTATTATCAACAACCGCAGCTACGTACTCCGTATACTACTATTTTAATTAGGAGATCAAGATGATCCACATGCGGCCCAAATGCAAGTAGAGAGTACTAATCTACCGATCAAGAACCGTACGTAGACCAGCCTCCCTAAATTAATTACGACAAGCTGCAGATTGTTTATTAATTGAACCACACGTATGGCGATCGCTGAGCCACATCTAGCACTAGCAGGTAGCCTGCTGCAGTAGTCTACTACCAGTACGAAACTGTCGCAAGGAGTCCGTGGTAGCTGCAGGCGAGCTGCATTGTGCATGCTCAATCCATGCATGGTTCATGTATCCATCATATCGGACTTTTCCAAGACTGGAGTCTACACTAAATTTTTCTAGACTTTTGCATTTTGCACATTAAAATACACATGAATTCGGACAAATAATCATCCGTGCAGCGCAAAAAAGTCTAAAACGCTTACGAACCACTTAATCTTGAATAATGGATTGGTTGATGAACAGACGCCAAATTAAAAGCAGATCTGGACCGACGACGAGGTCATAATTAAACAAATGGAGAGCTGCTAGGCACATGGATCATGGATGATCCAGACGAGAGACAGATAGATAGATGTCGCTACTCCAAAACGTACCAGCTGCTGCAAGGTCAAAGTTAGTAAGCAACTGACACGTACAGAGCAATTAGCATAGATGCCAACGCAAAGAGAGATTGCGAGGACTGACCGTTGAAAAATCGCACACTTGTTTTGTCAGTGCGTATGAGCTCATTGTCTGAAAGGGAAATGCAGTTAATGGCCGTGGTGTTTCTTCTCCTTCTTCTTCTTCCGATCCCTTTTCCAAAGGGGCTGACGTGGCGTGCACATTCTTCACTAATCATCATGGACGCGAAGGATGCTTTGCAACTGGTCTATACACTGTCACATTCCCGTGTCTTACTTGGAAGCTAGGGGCCTGTCGCTGCTCAAGAACCTGGACTCGAACTTGTGGCTAGAAATTAAGAGAATCCTTAGATGTTTTTATAGTACGCAAAAATTAAGTTCATTTGCAAATTTCTCCGATCCGATCCGATCCCCACTCGTTTTCCTACCGAGATACGCAATTAAGGTAGCGTTTGGTCCATGCGCGAGTAACATAAACGTTAACGTAATTTGATTGTGCTCGGATTTGAGTCGTCACGCAACTACTTCCACACATGAATTGTTTGGTTCCTGCTGCGTAAGTGGTAACGGAATCGGAACAGAGCTAGGAATGAAGATCTTCTGTTAACGCCAGGTGTGGAGCAAATAACGGCCAAACAGTAAGAAAGCAGGTGGACAGATCTACCCAATTGCACCATGATCCATTTCCACCCCACGAAAAACAAACAGGTGTATCGTTAATAGAATGCACTGTAAATAGATATTCATTCCATGTGAATTCAACTGCAATTTGGTTGACTGAGCATGCATGAAAATGAATAAGAGCTGTTTCTAAATTATGAACAAGATTATATTTCGCCTTGGGAAAAAGCTCATTAAAAGGCTCGATAGTTTCGATGTGGGGTTTCAAAATTAAAGCTTCAACTGAAAAAGAACAATAACCTACACGCATAGACCATCAGTGCGAGGTTTATTTCTGATTAGTCTGATTTAATACGCATGAACTTTAAAATTGACGGAACCTGTGGAAATGCGTGATCATGAATTTGACCAAATAATGTCGAGTCCCATGTGTTCCTCGTTGGAACATATAAATGCTCTCCTAATCTTCTTCTCTCTTTTTTAATCTAGCTCCCATCCTTGTAAATTAAGCAAGAATAATTCGTTTTCCGTCTGAACTGAGACTTTTTGTCCAACCACCATGTGAAGACTTGGGACCCCGGCCCGTGCTGTTTCTTTTGTTCTTGTGACGGCTCTGACGTATCACTCGTGACCTCACTGATCGTGACGTCTGACCAAAAACAGCCAATCGGGGTAATTAGTTTTGACTAATACTGTTTAATTTTTCCGGGTACTTTACGGACCTGGCTGGCCTGATCAAAATCTTATGAGACTGACCATTGATCGTTTCAGCTCAAATAAAACATGCAGAGTTGAGTAAGTTTCTAAGTTGATTGGCGGTTGAGTTTACCTAAGTTTGCCTTTACTTTCAGGTCGTTTAACTAGTCCTGGAGTGACAATGTAGACAAATACCGATTCGTAACAACTAGCTACTGTCAACGGATATCAAGTGATTAATAAAAATAGAGGTGGCAGGGATTGCAATTCCAGTGAAATTTTGCTGAAATTCTGTGAAACTTGGTGCTTCTAGCCATGAACGGAAAATATGCTTTCTACAAAAAAAAATGTTTCGTTTGAATTCTTTTGGCCAGCAAGTGTCTGTATGACAGAAAACACCCTTCCGCGCGCAAACATAAATGCCATGTGCTAGGATTTTTTATCCCAGCCATATGTATTCGGCTATTCCCATTTTTCCTTTTTGATGATTGGTGGTTCCACGGTTTAAGGAAAAAAATTATGACTATTTCAGGTTAGAGCAACTCCAAGAGTTCCTCAAAAAATTCTTCCCAAAACGAGGTATTGGGGGTTATGCTAAAAAAATTTTCCCCTAAAAACATATCAGCCCACAACATCATTAAAAATTACTCTCAATAATTCAAAATAGGTCACGTCATCGTAGCTGGGCCCAGCCCGGGCCGCCCCGCTCTCTCCCCGTCTAGCCTCCCGCGGGCGCACGCGAGGCCGAGCGGCGGCGGCGTGCGGCAAGGCAGGCGGGCACGAGGCTAAAGTGGCGTCTGCGAGGCAAGGCAAGCGGCCGCAGGGAAGAGTTGCTTCGGCGAGAGTTGCTCCCAAAATTGAATTAAAAAATAATGGTAAATTAGCCATTGTTTGTTGCGTGGGAGTTCAATTTGTGTGTTACTGAGAGAAAACAACTTCGATTTGCTTTTGCTTCTGCCGCAGCCACTTCCAATTGCGATGCCACCAGCCACCTCCGCACGCGAGGCAAGCTTCGACAGCGCTGCGCTGCAGGGGATCTGCTTCGCCGCCATTAGCAGCGCCGGCATGTAGGTAGATGCGCTCGCCTTGCCCAGCGCCGGCCTTGGGCGGAGTAGGCCCAGGCAGAGCAGCGGAGCAGTACGCGGGGGAAGGAATCGCTCGGGAGGTCGATTGGGGAAGAGCGGGGGCTGCGAAAATATGCGGGATAATGATAGCCTTTTTCGCGTCCCCGCAAAAATGTGGACAGTTTGAGAGAGCGGTTGGAGTGTCTGATTTATTCCTCATCTCCCTAATTGAGGTATTGGGGTTGATAAAAGGGAGCTCTTGGGGTTGCTCTTATAAACCCAAATTACATACCACAAAAAGTAGGACTATTCTCATTCTTTTTGCGAAACATACAGTACACATGTCAAATTTGATTAAACCACAACCAAAATTCAAAACAAAATTCCAGAAATAATCCATGCATGAATCTTATACTACTTCCCAGATATGGAAAAAATTCGGAACTGAAACCCTGGAGGTGAGGGCTATGTGTACTTTGAACCATGGATGCGTACATTTGCCAATCAATTACTTTTTTCCCCTTTATTTCCCTTCTCCAGCTTATCGTCATTTTTTTTGCAAATCACAGAACAGATGCAAACGCTCACAAACGCATGCACGCTCATCCCTATGAATACACACATGTAGCCTTACTCCCATGAGCACTTTCGGGAGACTGAGCTGGCAGATCTTTCAGCATGTCGTCATGGGAGAGGTGTAGAGGCCAGAACGATTTTTCTTTACCTATAAAAAAATATCATCATGGGAGAAACATTTATTAAACCCAAGAACTGTTGACACATGAATGCTTTATTTTAATAGAATATCTGAACCACGAAAGTGAGATCGCGTGAGATAAAAAAAAATCCTTTACAAAATAGTGTGCTGTGAAAGCCAGTAGTTGATCAATCGCAAGCATGCACATGGATGTCTATTTATTTCAGTTTTTTTTTATCTCGCTTGTGGTCAGCATACACAATGAACCGGATCTGGCTAGTTTGGTTCAAGTTTCGTTCAGGGAGCTCAAATAGTGTATCTCAAAACTCAAATGGGACTGGATAGGAAATGGGCAAAAACTTTGGCCAAGGATAAAAAAAAAAGAATCGAAGACCGATTGGTTTAATATATTTTCTTCAGGTGTTTTTTTTATTGAATTTCCATTGTGAGGAGGGGGGGAAGCACCGGAGTTCACCGTCACAAAAAAGAAAAAGGGAAAAACACCACTAGAAGTCCAGAACCGAAAGGAGCAAAAGCTACCCAAGATGTACGCAAGGAGTCATGAGCTAGTAACCGTGATATGCGGCAACTTGGCTAGAAATGTCAAAGGAAGATCTCGTCTTAAACCCAGCTAGTTACGCATAGACTACTCGAGTAATCCACACTAGTACGGCATCTGCGAGTAGATGGAAGCACCATACAAGTTACAATGATGTCTGATTAATTTATCCATCTACCCTACACTTGACACGTTTGGGGACCCAAAACACCGAAATAATATGTGGATCACTTCTGAATCAATAACCAACCAATGCATAATTTAAGGTTGCTGTTTCATAGGATCCACTCGCATTTAGTTAATAATTCATCAAGATTCAAGAGTTGGTATCAATGCATAATTTCTCTTTTCCCATTCAATTCGAAATATAAGCATGCTAATTACTTACTCCGTCCGTTTAGTTTTTCTATGCAACTAAATACAGTGTGTATGTATAGAAGTAACGAGAGCGAACCTTCCTAGCCTATAGAAATCACACATCCCTGCTCGATCGATCGCATTAAAGGCGCAAATACGACCTTGCTCGGACCGGGCCGACCGACCAGTCATCACACATTCACACTCACGCAAACAGTACGCCTGGTTAAAAAGGGTTTCCTTGGACTTTTTCTCGCGAGAAAGCAACGCAAAACGGGCGAGAGGCACGCGCGCCGAACGCCGTCGACTTTGACCGCCGACGAGCTGCGGCCCGGCTGTTTTTGCTCCCGTACATGCACTGCGCCGGTCAAACCTACCCCTTCCGCTTCCGGCCATGTCCACACCCATAGCAGATATATGCAGCAACCAGCCCGGCCGAACAAGCTAGCTAGTGTACAGATCGACCCATCCATAATCCATCCATCGCCAGCAATATAAACCCTACTGCCTGCCGGCGGCAGCTACTGTTCATCGCCGATCACCTCTAGCTAGCTGCCGGACATAATAATGGCCAATGGCGGCGGCTGCCTCCTGGCGCCGTACTTTTGCGCGGCGCTGCTGTCCCGTCGCGGGCGGCGGGCGGCGCGGCTGGTGCTGTGGGGCGGGGAGTCCCGGGCGGCGAGGCACGGGAAGCTGGCGGGGCAGGTGATGCTGGACTTCGCGGGCACCGTGGTGTGCCGCGCCGACGCCTTCTACCTGGGCCGCCCCGCGCCCGTGCTGGCCATCGAGGACCGGCTCCTCGCCGGCGGCACCTACCTGGTGCTCCCCGTCGAGCGCCTCCCGCAGGGCTACGACGCGCTGACTGCGGCGTCCCTCGCCGCGCTCTCCTACGACAGGGCCGCGGCAGCCGGCGGGGGGCCGTCCATCGCGGGCGGGCCGAAGAGCCCCTTCGAGTACGTCAAGGGCGACGACGGCCGCACCGTGATCAAGGTCACGCCGGAGTTCCTCATTGGGGCCATCACGTCGTCCAGGGCCGCCGGAGCAGACAGAGAGGGCGGCGGCGAGGAGGCGTGCGCCGGGACGCTGTGCAGCACCCCCGAGCTGCGGAAGCACTACGAGCAGCTGGTGGGCGCCGGCAGGGGCGCCCGCGCGTGGTCGCCGCGGCTGGACACCATCAAGGAGCGCAAGGGCAGGCGGGGATTCGCGGCGGTCAGCCCCGGAAGGCTCTCCCCCGTCGCCGTCAGGCTCCTCAGCCGCCTCGACGGCAAAGGAGATAGATAGTAGCTGCTAGCGTGCGGCGGAGCTGCACGTATCTAGCAGCATGGCCATGGAGGTGCAGTGGGAAGCTTGCTCGATCGAGAACAGCTAGCAAGCTTGGTGATCCGTGCCCGTGGTACTTGGTCGCCGGTGAAGCAATTGGATCCGGAGGGAGCGATCAGCAGCAGCTGCTGCTGCTGCTAGATGATTAGGTAGTTTAGTGTGGAGTATGTGCAAAGTGCAGGCCGGCAATCTCTCTTGTTTTGTCGGAGGAAATCAGCTGTATAGATGCCGATCCGAATTCCATCATGAATACACATACAGTACAGGCATGCACGCATGTGGGCGTGTCTCTGCTGCGACCGGATCGGAATCCCAACTTGGCTGGCGTCGTTGATGTCCATCGAGCCCAAGTAAGCAGCTTCCTCGTATGTCTGAGGCGGCGCTCCTCGGCCGGTCGCGCGCGCTGCTGATTGAACGAGGGCCGGGCAACGCACGAAACGCCCGCGCGGATCGGATCAACCCAGTGGATGGGACGTACGGGTTCCACTTCCAGCAGGGAGGGGAGCCCTGGGCGGGCCAAGCAGCACGCCCGCCATCGATCAGCAGGCGCCCAGGGAGAGGATCCTCTCACGCGGCCGGGCCGGGCCAGCGCCACTCGCGCGGGCGGCGACGAGACGTGCGGAGCGCGGCGGGGGCGCCAGCCGGCCTCGAAATGCATTGTCGTAGCACAACCCAAAATTAAAGGCTTGCTGTCACCGTTACCATTTCGGATGCGACGGCACAACTAGACAACAAACAGTGGCAATGCGCACGGGACTGTCCCGTGCGTCTCGCTCGCTCTAGCTGCCTAGCGTGCGGCCGGATCATAGGAACGAGGTGCACAAAACCGAAGACCAAACGCGACACGCATGCATCTGCATGCACGTACTCCATCTGCTCACCCGGATCGGAGCATGAAACTGCCAAGCAACAATTCATCAAGACAAGATCTGACTTAGCTTTCTCGTTCTGGAGTAAATTCAACCAGCGGCCGGCTACTACGTTATCAGACACCGTCATAGTAATCTTTGTACGTGCTCAGTGCCTCGCGCTGACACAGCCAGGCCCTTTAAGCTAGGCAACTAACCCTCTTCTTCTCTTCCGATAATCCGTGCTTATTAGTCAGCGCGGTGGTTCCAAGCACGCACGCACGTACGTGCGTCGTGGAGACGACCGACGAGATCGATCCGGTCTACAGTATATTATTATATATATAAGGCTGAATTAATTAACCAGCCGCTTGCTGCTTGCATTGCGGCTGTATTTTGACATACATGTCTGGATTAGTTAGTAGGACCAGTAAACTGTGTGGTGCTGCTAGTCAATCTCTTGTGGAGCGACGACATCATTTTGGGTTCCAGTTTGACAAAGCTATCGTGTTTTGTTACGTCGTGAGCTTCATTCGCGTATGTATATGCTTTTCACACGTGCGACGCATGCTCTATATACGGAGTGTGATATATAAGAAGTATAAATCATCGTTTTCATTTTATCATAATTCAAACTTCTCTAATCTGACCAAACCTATACGGAAATACACTAATATCCATAACACAAAATTGGCCCAGTTAAATCCACCACAAAATTGGCCCTTTTTTGTTGTTGTTGTGAAACGCCACTAAATGAATCTTGTTATTGCATTCCTTTGTTGTTGTATATGCGAGTATATACTCGTTAATTTGATTAAAATCAGAGAAGTTTAATTAATTTAGAACAAAGGTGGAATGACATAGTGCATATATTACATATCTCGGAATGTATATGCAGTAACAAGCGATATCAAAACGTACCACATGCATGTATGTTCATCTTGCACGCTCAAGTGGAACTGCTAGTACCGTATACACGCAGCAGTACCGCACACATCATTTTTGTCGGAGGACGGTTGTTACTTCCTCCGTCCCAAATTGTAGAATATTTGAACTTTTTATACATCTAAATAGCTAAAATGATCTATAATTTGAAATGAAACGAAGGAAGTACGGGCTGGTCAGCACGTTTCTCATTATACATGTGCGCACCGCAAGTCAGAAACAAGCAGAGGTTGATCAACTACATCAGCAAATTGAATTTGCTTCCTCATTACTAATAAATTAAGTACTGGCTAGCTTGAGCGACGCGATGGCGGACAAATTAAAGACGCACGCGGCGGTTGCTCAGTGCCTTTCCCTTCCCAACGTCGATTCGTGCTTTGTCGTACGCCAAACCGGACATGTACGTAGCGTACGTAGGCATCTGCATGCCGGCGCGACAGGTGCTGCTGGCTGGCCCCTCCTTTTGGAATCGTCGTTTGACTTGTACGTTGGCACACGCACGTTGTACACGTGCAGGGATATGGTATCGACCCTCGTGCGCCACGCGCGCACGGATGATCCCATATCGCCTCGATCGTATGAGTGTCCATATGGTCGAGGTCGGATAACTAAACGACCTAGCTCATGTGAACGGAAGAACCACGCCGCCGGCAGGAAGCTCAACTGAAGAACGACGTGCTTTGTGCAGTACGTTGTGCTTGCTTCCGCAATGGTATAACTGTCGCCAAGTTGGTCACCTTCCAAAGAATCGGTAGAGGTTGTCGTAGCATGCATGTTTCCAACAGACATCGACTGGGAAATAGTCCATATGTTTGTCGTAGCGCGCACCGGCTAGTCGGCGGCTACAGCAGACTCGCAGTAATTAGGCAGAGAACGCAACGGGCAGGTGCTCCATGCGTGCACGGGCCGTCTTTTTTGTTTTTTTTCTTTTTTTAAAGATTCTCGCAAATACACCTTCGGCGGAACCATTTCAAAATCTGGACCCTTAGCTTGACGTCATCCACGCTGGCGCTAAACTTACACGTCTCAGCGCCAGCCATCCTAACGTCAAGGTCCACGCGCAGCTGCTGACGCGGATGACTGGTGGCGAGGGCTTGGCGCCGTGGATCTTTGGCGCCGAGCAATTTACCCATACCTCTTCGCGTTTCGAACGAAACAAGTATAATTATTCCGAGAAGTATACAACAAACTACATTGTAGTTCAACTGGTTAGGACATGGACTTTTTATCCCAGAGACCTTGAGTTCAAACCTCTGTGTTGAATCTTTTTTTTTCTACATTTTATTTTTTTTTCTTCCTCCCAGATCAACAATGAAAATTATAAATTTCACATACATCTTGACAAATACATCATGTCAAGGAGGCCGCAAGATATTTTTTTCTATATTGAGAAATTTGAAAGTTGGTGGCCTTCTGCTTGGGTCGTCATTTTCTGGAACATATTACGATAGCACGACCTTCTTTTATATATTCAGTTAACACATCTGTGCCTTGATGAATGCCAGCGTTTTCGAAGATATGCCCCTCTACGACATCCTAAATGAATTTCAGAAAGGCCACAGCCACATGGCAGTGGTCATAAGGAAAAACATTCCCAATGAACCAGCTGAACAGCCCGCCAATGATGGTCGAAAATATCTTGCGGCCTCCTTGACATGATGTATGTGAACAGGAGTTTCAACTCAGGTCTCTGAGATAATAAGTCCATGTCCTAACCAGTTAAACTGCAGCATAGTTTGTTGCACACTTCTCGAAATAATTATACTTGTTTCGTTCGAAACGCGAAGATGTATGGGTAAATTGTTCGGCGCCAAGATCTACGGCGCCAAGGCTTAGCGTCATGATGGATGGCGTCAAGCCCCGCAACGTCGGCATCCGCGTCAGCAGCTGCGCATGGACCTTGGCGTCAGGATGGCTGGCGTCGAGATGTGTAAGCTTGGCGCCAGCTGGATGGTGCCAGCTAAGAGTCCAGATTTTGAAATGGTTCAGTTAGGGACGTATTTGTGAGAATCTTTTGGACTTAAAAAACAAAAAAAAAAAGTCGGCGTGCACGGGCGCCAAAGGGGAAATGCCTGGCCGCGTGCGTCACGGCCCGACCGTCATCCTGAGCCTGCGGGTGAGGACGAACGGCCCACGTGATGGAGCTGGTGATATGGGCTGTGACCGAGAGCAAGAAAGACGAGGACAGAGCATGTCTCGGCCCGCGGCCTGCCCCGCCGCCAATCCTATCCTCTCCTCTCCTCTCCTCTCTGGCGCCGCCACGGACCTCCCCACGCCGCCTCCGCCTCCCGCGCCGTCGAGGAATCCAAGCCCAGTGAAGCGGGCGGGAGGTGGGGAGCGACCGGCGGCGAGGTCGCCGGCGGCCGGGGTGGTGGTGGAGGCGGCGGCGGGGTTAGGGTTAGGATTCGGGGTTGCTGGGGTGGGGACTCCAATGGCCGGCGACTATAGAAGAGGAGGAGGGTGGGGACGCCGAAGGACCGGCGGTGGCGGCGGTTCAGCCGGCGACGGAGGCGAGGCGGCGCGGTAGCGCCGCGGGCCGGGCGGGGTGGACGGCCGGTGGGCTGGTGACCGACGGCGGGAGCGAGGATGCCCATGGGATTAGGAAGGGCGGGCGAGCGGGCAGCGGTAGTTGGTGAGGGGCGGCAGCCGCCGGCCAGGATGGAGGAGGAGAGAACGGGGGTGGGGGAGGAAGAAGATGAAGTAGCTGGCTTCCGTGCTCCACATAGGAGCCCCCCTGCCCCGCGCCCGCGCCGGAGCTTCGTCCACCACTCCACCACACCACTACTGTGGGCAGCCGCGGCGGGATGTCGAGCATCTTGCTTGTGTGTAAAACTAATAAAAATTGGAGACTAGGGTAGTGTTTGGTTAGCTTAAATGTAACGTAATCTGATTATGATTACTGAAGGTAACGAATCATATGTGTAATCTAATTATGATTACTGAAGGTAACGAATCCATTACATATGTTTGGTTGCGGTAGTTTGTAATCAATTGATACTGTAATCGAATCCCTTACCTAAATAATATCTCCCCTCCTCCCCCACCGTAATCAGATATAGCACCCACACAGTAATTACTTGAGTGCAACCAAACAAAGAGAGCAATCACCTGTTCCACCTCCAAATACATTGTAATCTGATTCCCTTTGCGTTTACATTACCTTAGCACGAACCAATCACTATCTAGGTATCAGCCCGGTAATCCTGCAAGAGAACAGTCTGGCATCTGCACGGCTGCGCCATCACCAAACATGGCTCCAGAGTTGGAGGACCACGAGATAATAGTACCACCAGAGTTTTACATGTTCCATTCCAGAGAACTTGTATGGGTCAATCCACTCTCTATCCTATGTACATCGTCATCTCCACGACCGCGCTCCTGGGTGCTGTACTGTACTCTACTCGTCGCTGCCAAGCGGGCAGCACCACCGGTGGATTGGAATTGGATCACTTGTCCTTGGTCACCTCAACGCCGATCCGCTCAGCCACCTGCACACCGAGACAGCAAGCGGGCACAGGTATCAGACGCCTTGCTTTGCGGCAAACTGCTGCTTCTCATCTGAAAACTACAACGTTGTACCCCCAAAAAACGAGCCAACATTTGAAGATGTAAGTGTGGGGAATAAATGTTTAATTCTTGCATATCCAGTTATCCACAATTTCACATGCCGGTCGCATCTGGACTATTCTTCAGACCGTGATGACAAATGGTACTCACTCGGCCACAAATGCAGCCATCCATCATTTCCCACTAGTGCGTGGCAGTCTGACGGAGCTGCCGTTACCCATTCATCAACAATCAGAGCAGCCAGCACAGCCCAGTGAGCCGTACCGGCAATAATCCTACTGTCACTAGACCAACCAACGAACGAACGATCCAGGCATGTGCTCCGATGGTGGAATTTATTAGCTCGCCAAGGGATGAAACCTCTCTCTACCCATGCCACCAGCATAGTGATACCAACACCAATTACCAAACCACTCTGCATTCTCGCAAGTTGCAACCAACATAACAAGAAAAGCGAGCTACTTTGCCCAGATAAAAGAAAATGGTAAATGCTTGGGGGTAAAGTGTACAGAAAAAATAGAAATACCTCCTTGAAGGAGTGAACGTCGCTACCCCAGAGCCAGGCATCACAGCCTGCATCTCTAGCTCCCCATATATCATTTCTGCGATCGTCGCCAACATGCACAGCTTCTTCAGGCTTCACACGTAAAAACTCACAGGCCTTCAAGAATATTGTTGGATTTGGCTTCTCTGCTGCAACCTGTTTGTAGAGTATACAGAAACAAGAGTTTTCAATACAGTACATTTCCTGTAAATAATAAATATACAGCAATAAAATGAAGCTGAAGAATGACAATATAAGTCAATAGACCTCTGCAGAGACAGCAACTGCATCAAACCAGTGGTCACATTTCAGGGTCTGCAGAAGTGGCCGTAGGCGGGTATCAAAATTGGAGACTACGGCAGTTTTAACACCAGCTTTCCTTAAAGCTTTAAATACATTTTCAGCATCAGGATCACAAAGCTTCCAAGCCTAGCGAGCATAAAAGGCTTCTATTAGACTGGCCCAAGTCAGAGACAACAAAGACAATATTCTAAGTTATTTTTGTTTGCTGACTACTCCCTCCATCCCAAAAGACAAGTCATTTTAGGATTGTCCTAAGTCAAAACTTTTTTAAGTTTGACCAAGATTATTGAAAAAACTACATATATTTATGGTACTCCCTCCGTCCCAGAATATAGCTACGTTAAGACATTTTCAGACAGATTAAGAAGTCTGACAAAAAGACTCAATTGCCCTTAGTCAACTTCCACAGCTTCTTTATAGGATAATGACGTGCTAATTTGGTGGTGCATACATGGCATCAGATGTGCATGAGCCATTCACACCAGAGTTTCTTTGGCGTCTGATTTGATGGAGGCTAAAAAACAGCGCTTGGGATTCTGATTTATTTGACACCATGCAAGCAATTGCGACATGCAAACATTGTTTCAGCATGGAAAATCTTACCGCCAGCCCATACCAAATTGACGCCAATCAACGTATTAACGCTAATTACCGTGGCCTAAGTCGAGGGACGATGCATGCGGAGAGGACCGTCAATTCGTTATGGGCGTGGGGAGATGTGGTTTGAGGGTATTTTGGTCCCTTCATATGTAAAATGTGGTGTTGTAACTCTAAATGTAGTTATATTTGGGACAAAATTTGAACACTTAATGTAGCTATATTCTGGGACAGAAGGAGTATGAAATAAGTGACATTAGATTTATCATAAGATATATTTTTATAATATACCTATTTGATGCCATAAACATTGATATTCTTCTCTATAAATTTGGTCAAAGTTAAGAAAGTTTGACTTAAGATAACTCTAGAATGACTTGTTTTTTGGGACGGAGGGAGTACATAGTTAATGTAACCTTTTCTGTCATAAAGTATTGATACAGTTCCTCAAAGTATTGTGCATCTGAACAGCCTGTAGAAGAAGTTACTATGTGCTGCCAAAAAGGTCTCCCATCATCCACATACCTGGTCCATGTTGGTATAATAACTTAATCTCAAAATGGATCAATGATAATATATAGAATAGGCAGTACACAAAAAAAAGAAGATAATTTAGAGAAAAGAAGGAGCATGAAGTACTACAGCACAACGGGTACAGCACTAATAGGGAATGGGTTTGCAAAGACAACCTAAACAAATGAGTGAATAAATAAAAGGCCAGCAATGATCAGCCCTGACCCACATCCAAACATGTCCAGAAATAACATTATCTCTGGATGGTTTCCCTAAATGGGTGCTGCCAGTAAGTAATCACGAAAAAACAAATGAGTGCAAGAAAAAAAGTGAACTTAACAGCTTACTGGATGTCTATAACAGGGAAGCTCTCATGGTAGTTCTGAAGAGGGCCCATTTAGCAACAAAAAACAATCAATGTATATAAGTAGAGCTACTGTACTAAGTAATGGAAAAGCAGAAGAGCATGAAGTCAGATTAAATGTGACAGGGTGCACCTTCAAGGTAAGGTTCTGATCACACTATCTGATTAGGGAAAGAAACAAATTAATGTGTTTACATGAATTATAAGATCATGAAACTATAACATTAGAAAGTAAAGAAATGAACAAAATGATAACTTAGGATGCAAATAATAAATAAATAATCGAACTGTAATTCCCTTCTAATTTTAGAGCACTCAATAAGATTAAATAACACTGCAGTCTTGTTCTAATACACAATCATTGGCTTCTCCGCTAACTATACAACTTCTTTTGAAACAAAATAATTTTGCATAGTTTGTTATCTGAGCATGCATAAAAGACATGCCTAACAATATGCGCCTGGGAACATAAGGATATGGAAGCCTTAAGCAGAAACCTTTTTGGTGAAAATCTATTTTAAGGTTGAAGCTTGAATGCTTGATGCTCAAATAAATGGACTGAAAAAAAATGGCAAAGCAATGCAATAGTATGCCTCATCTAAACACGTCACTATTTTTAAATCTTCCCTTTTCTTTCCCAATTTGTTTTGCGAATCTAGGGTTGCCAATAAGTACCAGCTGAACTGAGAGCCGTTATGCATACAAGTGATTCCGATTTGTCGTTCAGCGTGTTCGAACGGCTGCCACTGCACGCTGCCTGCTGCTGCTGCAGCTGCAGCTGCGCTGCTCTCACCCGAGCAGCAGCAGGCAGCTGCAAAGCAGCGCCCCGAACACGCTGGTTATTTGCGAATCTAGGGCTGCTAATAAATAACAGCTGAACTGAGAGCCGTTATGAGTGATTTTCCCAATTTGTCGTTTTTGCGAATCTAGGGCTGCTAATAAGTAACAGCTGAACTGAGAGCCCTTATGCGTACAACTGGCAAGGCTGTCGTGTACTAGGAGTCCTTAATCCTTGTATGGACCGAGCACTGTTAAATGTCGTTTTACGCAACATGCATGGCACCACACACCAATTCTCATGCAGGTTCATGGAGTTGACAACATAGAAAACTTGCATGAAATCAAATCACTGAAAAAGGAAGAAGAGTAATCCTCAACGTCAGCAAATTGACCTTTGAGCTAATCAACTTGCATCACACCAACGAACATTCACTAAGTCTAACCAAAAAGAATATGCAGACAGGAAACAGGGCAGTACGGCATAACAATATCTAAGGGATTACTGTCAATAACCAGGTCTTCCTGCACAGGCATCAGGCAGAGTGAGACAAATTTTCAGCAAATGGCATGTATATGCATCAGAAGTCCGCACCTGAGACGAGATCCGCCCCATGGTTGCTCATATGCCCGCCTGTACCTCATCAAGATCTCATCTTCTGAGTATTTCACTCCATACTTCTCACCAATGCTCTTATACACCTAAACAGAGGCAACAAACAACACGATTCAGAAAACATACTTTTTCAGGCAAATTCCATCATGAATACCAGGAGCCATATTAAGCCAGACAGGCAGTGCAAAACTGAGACCCAACAATTCAATCCGAGCAGCATTGATCAGAAGGCAACCCTATCGTGCTACAGGAGCGCAGCGCAATCGCCACCCAGACTGCACATCACAGTATCACACTACTCCCTGAGGTAAAGATCACTAACGCAGCAAGTCGCTAGAACCTGAAGAAGAGGGCTGGAAGAGGAAGGGAACGGCGAGTCGCACTGACCTGTGCCGTGGGCTGGGCAGGGACGATGAGGGTGCCGACGGCGTCGACGAGGAGGGCGCGGTGCGTAACGTCGCCGTAGATGGACTTGCGGTAGTCGTAGTACTCCCTCGCCACCGAGAGCTCCCACCCGGCCCCACCCTCCTCCTTCTCCTTCCCCCTCTCCCTCTCCCTCTCCGTCTCCGCCGCGGACGACGTGCCCAGCCACCGCCCTCCCGAGAACGCCGCCGCGCGCGCCCTCGCCGCCGCCGAGCGCAGCGCCGGCGCCGCCATTTCCGCGGGTGCGGTTGTGGAGGACTGGAGCTGGGGGCCCAGCCGGGCACCAGGAAATGTGATGGGCGGCGGCGCTGGGGGTGGAGATGTGATGTGAGAGATGTGCGCGGCGAGGCGAGGGAGGTCAGAGGTGCGGGCGTGTGGCGGCAGGCGGTGGCTTTTCTGTTGCTCTTTCCTTGCTGGGTGACTGGGTGTGGTGTCTGGTGTGTGCTGCTTCGGTTTCTTTTCTTTTCGGGAAGGGTTTTCGGTTGGTTTTGGACCACTTCGCCACTTGGGTTCGGGACTCTCTGGAGAATGTTCACCTGGACCTCTTGAATGCTTGCCTCTTTGATAAGCTTGTGGAATGACCACGATGATAGATCAATTTTAGATTTAAGCCTGAACCCTATTTAGGTCCTGTTTGGATCCACCGTCTAAAGTTTAGCTGGCTAAATTTAGTAGTTATGGATTCAAACATATTCAGCTAAATTTTAGTTGGCTAAATATTCATTTAGCTACTCCAACCCAACTAAACTGGTAAATGACTGAACTACCCCTCCACTTTTCCTCGGGAAAATCTCCTCCCGCACAGCCTGTCCTGCTGCCCGCTACTCCCTCACTGGGGGAATGCTGCTTGCTGGGCTCGCCGCCGCCGGTCCCGGCCGCTACCTGCTTTGGCCACCGCCCCGTCCCCTCCGGCGCCACCTCCCCGCGCGCCTCCCTTCCCTGCATGCACTGCCTTCCCCGCGCCCCTGGGCTCGCCGACGCTGGCCCGGTCGCCACTCCTCCCCGCGCCCACTCCCCTCTGGCATCGCCTCCCCGCGCGCCGCCCCTCCCCGCACGCGCCGCCTCTCCCCATGCGCTGCCCCCACCCCGCCGGCCACCGCTGCCACGGGGAAGCGGCCACGGCGGCCTGAGGTGGTAGCCACCAGAGGAGGAGGACAATCCACCACCGCTAGGTGCAGTGGAGGAGGATGGCGACGGGCTAGGGCTGCAGGCCACGTTGCCGACCTCCTCGCCGGGTGCGGTGGTGATGGGGGCAGGGACTAGGACCGTGACTGCGACTTGGAGAAGAAGGGTAGCGAAGTTCTATCGAGGAGCGGACAGGAGTGGCAGCAGCCACGACGACCCGGTCGGCGGAGGTGAGGTCCTCCCGACCGACGGCGAGGCGGTACACCATGTAGGTGGCGGTGGGAGCACGCGGGCGGCGGTGGGCGGCAATGCCAACTGCTCGCTCAGTTCTTGGCTCAGGCGGATGAAGAGGAAGAAGGATGAAGGGTGAGCTAAGGGAGATGATAAGCCCACCAGAGGGTAGTATGGTAACAACTAGCATTTCACTAAAGTTTAGACGTAGCCAGTAAAAATAAACTTCTAAACTGTAGATGGGTGGATCCAAACAGGCCCTTAGCTTAAGAGTTTGTTTAGATATTATCTAAAAACAACATTTTGATTTTGTTATGAGGAATATTATTTTCATATAGATTCATTTCTCATAAAAGAAGCTTGAACGGAAGATAAGAATTTAGTATATTTCGTTAGAAAATACATATATTTTTCATGTAAGCAAACATGTTGTAGTTAGCAAGTTTTATAGTTCTTAGAAATTCTATAGTAGAATACAGATGTACACATCAACATCTTGATTTGTGATCAAATTTTCTAGAAACGGACTGCATGAATTATTATGGTTGGCATTGTTTTAGGTGTGGTTTTCAAAACCACGCACAATGTAGAAGTAGGACGTGTTATCCTACCATTTTGATGGTGATGTTTAGATTTAAAATGACTATACGTCGCACTCAATAAATATGAAGATTCGACTACGTCACATATCATTTATCTACTTTATAGTCATTACATTGATACGGTTAGTAGTTAATTTTTATTTACAGTAATTTAGGATAGTACATCTCAAAAAAATTTATTAATAAATATACCTCTAAAGTATAAGAAATTGATAGAGTAGACACCAATTTCACAAAAAGGTAAAAAATAAGTTAATATACAATATTCTAATGGATGGAAACAAAGGTCTCTGTAAAGTTGTCGGGTAGATGACTATATAGCATATGCTAAAGGATGGAACGCAAGATTTTCTATAGAAATCATCAAAAAGATGACCCACCATCAGAGAGCAACCACTCTTTGATATAAGCAATAATATACATAGCATAAAAAATGAAATTCCTCTATAGGTCACTTCCTCTTAGTTAGTACAAATTGAAGGAGTATAACATTTGCAAGATAGTCAAGAACTATAGCTACAACAATAGAACCCAAAAATAGCAAAGGCTGCACTATATTTGCTCATGATGAAGAAAAATGGCACATGCATACCCAAAATAAAAAATGTAGATGGAATATATATCTTGCAAAAGTTGTTAGCAGGAGACAAAGGGCAATGGTGGTTTATGCCAAAAAAAATTGTTATAAGTAGATATTATGAGAGCAATCTGCTTAATACAAATAACTATCCTTTTTTAATGGACACTCATCTTAGCTCCTACTGAAGGTTGTCGAAGAAATAGTTGTTAGAGGAGGTATATACAGTACAGCTCAGAAAGAATTAAACACATCTCCACGAGCACTCGTTCATTATTAAAAGAGAGAGTAAATTGGGTGGGTTGTTCAGTCAAACCGCCACCTATTTCTTTTGGTATTACTTCTCGACTCTGTTCATGGGAGTTTTAGGATGGCTAACGATAGGATTGTAACATTTTCTTTACGGGAAGACATCAACACACCTTGCAGTAAATCTACGAATTTAACTCTCTACTAATTAAAGTTTTTCTAATACAGTCTGACTAATTTAAGGTTAGCCATGATGCAATTGAGGTCTTAAAATCATTCCACTGCCACTTCTCTTTATCATGTTTCAACTCATATTATATTTGCAGCGAAGTAATATAGAATATATTACAAAATAAAACATGACTGACGGACCAATTATAATTTTTCTCTGATTTCCTTAACATGAAGAATAATCTATCTCTAACACTTAATATACCGTGAATAAAGTTATATTTGCTGAACATTATAGTATGGTTAGTAGTTACCCTCCATTCTTTGTCACATTAGCACAATGATCAAGGTGAATATTCTTGCTTATTATCCAATTAATCATAACATCCAATTTTCCACGAGCACTCATCGATATCATCCTATATTTTTCTACAGAAGTTACTCTGCGTGCGAACTGAAAAGTTATGAAAAGTTATTGGTGCCATGCTCCAGACGGCGACTCAAATATCACTATAAAAAAAAGAGAATCTATCAAAAGAAAATAGAGGAAGTAATATTGGCATAATCATAATCATTGTTTGTGTCGTACGATTATAAAAATTTCTAGTGTTCACAGGGCAGATCGTCGTTAAGGGGGTGTTTGGTAGCACTCCACCTCACAAAAATCAACTCCACTTCACCAACTCCACACTTTCCGAGCTCCACTTCACCAACTCCAGAAAAACATGGAGCTGATGTACATGGCTGATTGCAGTGCTCCAGCTCCAAAAACATGAAGACTTGTTGTGAATAATCTATTTTACTCATTGTAAATGGATCAACATGTCATCCTCTTCTTTTTTCTCCCCTTCTCTTCCTCTCTCTTCCTCTGCTCGTGCTCGCCTTGGTCGCCTCCCCGCCAATCTACTCCACTCGACGGTGACGGCGTTAGGGCCACAGTGTGGGGGCGGCGGTGGCGGCGAGGCCACAGCGTAAGGGCAGCTTTGGAGGGGCCAATGCCCGGCGCGCGGTGGCAGACGGTGCGGCAGTGTCGGGGCCGCCCCGACGAGCGGCAGTGGAGGGGGCGACGGGCAGGCGCCCGTGCCGGGCGGTAGGCGAGCGACAACGTCAATTCTTTTGTTCTGCGAACCGGTAAGTTGTGTAACGAGTGACAATGGTGGGTAAATAACCTACAACTCCCTCAGGATGTCTAAAACGAGTATTTTTGGAGTACTTCTTGAGGTACTCCACCAAAAACGTGGATATGATCCTAACTTCAATTTTTTTCTGGAGCTTGAGTTGGTGAAGCTAGACGTATTTAGCTACGAGTTTTTTAGAGTTAGTAAAATGGAACTAATTTTCCTGGAAAGAAGTGCTACCTTTCGTCGCACTACCACTGATTCGGTGCCTCAGCTCGCTAACGGCTTCCTTTCTTTGCTTAGCCTCCAAGGTTACCTCGGTCCATTCCTCCGCCGCACCGAAAACCCCGTATAAAAGCTCGCACCGTCTTCCAACGGATCAAACCACCCCTCGAAAAACCTCGGAAAAGGGAAGGAAAAAGAAGGGAGGGCCGCGGCATGGACACGCACATCGGCAAGTTCATGGACTCGGTGGGCTCCATCTTCCGCGGCGGCGACGTCCTCCCCTGGTGCGACAGCGACATCATCGCCGTAAGCGCCCTTTCCCCAGCTCCTCGCTCCCCCTCTTTCCTCCTCGCTTCTCACCGAGTTACCATGTCTCGGCCTCCGATGTATCCCTGGGGAGGCCTGGTGGTGTTCTTTCTCCGCCTTCTTGCCAATTCGTCGTGGTGGCGAATTTGGGGTGGAATGCGCGCGAGGGGCGAGGGGTTGACGAATCGGCTCGGGGTTCGCTGCCTTTGCTGCTGACTTGCCGAGTCGCTGGTTCCGGGCAATTATGTGGACAGATTCCGTGCCGTCATGGGAATTCACTAAAACTACGTTAGATGTCTGCTGTTGAATCAACGAATCAGCTTCCATTCCGCTGTCGCGCAACTGCGACTGCCGAGGAAAACGAAACAATTATCCGATTGTATCATGTTATCCGGTCAATTCGTGTGTAATCATTCCGTATTGAGGCATAATCCGTGCCATGCATTCTTATCATCAATTTTTTTTCTTATCAGGGTTTTGAGAGGGAGATTGCTGACGCCACAAATGAAGAACAGAAAAATGATAGCCTTATGAGATTCTCATGGGCGCTTGTTCACTCTAGACAGCCTGAAGATGTCAACCGGGGCATCGCAATGCTTCAAGGTGATATATCCATATCCTGTTAACCTCCCAAAGCATTAGTAGTTGGGAGTTTGTTTGTGAAATATGACTTGAGATTTGAGAACATATAGATATGGAAATCTACTGCTCTCAACATATGAATATTTGCCCTGTTTCCTGATTATGTTCATGAAAAATTGTTAGTATTCTCAGGTGAACAATACAGAATTTAGTTATTACACAGTTGTTTGACCTGAATAAAAAAGCTCCACTAAAATGGCACAAGAAATTGTTTGCATTCCATGCTTGTTTTCTTTATTTCTCTGGTTTCGGACCATTTACCCATGTTTCAATAATCGGACCTCACAAGTCACACCTTTTCATTAGCGTGCTTAGAACATTAAAACTTGTGTAAACATCATCATTATCATGTTGAAACGTGGTGCTAATGTAGAAGGAAGGGCCTACATGCCATGTTATACGAAATGTCTTACTCGACTTCCTACACACTCCACTGGAGAGACCCAGTTGGCACTGTCATGAACATGGGGTCTATATTGCTGGGGAAGCTGCAAAATTTAAAGGAACTAGTACAAAAGAGTTACAAACAACGAAAACTGCTATTCTTTTCAATCTAGGCTAGTCTCATCCTAGGCTCAGAGCCATGCACAATTCACTTAAATTAAGCCACTCTTGACTCTTGTTCACTGCAACATATTTTTTCTCTGTTGGCCCTCTAAATTTTCAGTCTGACCTTTCTCCTTTCACTCACTGGGAGCTCATGATTGTATCTGTTGCCAGCTTCATTGGACAGGCCTAGCAGCCCGCTGCAAACAAGGGAGAAGCTCTATTTGTTGGCTGTTGGACATTACAGAACTGGGGATTATACAAGAAGCCGACAGCTTTTGGAAAGATGCTTAGAGGTTTGATCACAAAATTCATTCTCTGTTGTTGTTTGCTTGAGATCTTCCAAATCTGTTTTTGTCTACTCATGTACCGTTAACCAAGACACTCCTGAATTTGATGCCCGCATGTTGACTAAGGCATTTTCATGTTTTCTTCAGATTCAACCTGACTGGAGGCAAGCCCTGACTTTGCAGCGGCTTGTTGAAGAAAAAACCAGAAGAGGTGTGTATATAGTATTTATGCTGTCCATTTTCAGGGTAGGAAAATGATTGTCCGTGCATTTTTTCCCCATTCCCTCCTATAATGGCCACTATCAAGGTAGGAAAATGAATGCCCAATAAGTTACCATTTCCTACTTTAGCGCCCATTGACAGGAGATCAAGTGTATTGATCAGGAGAGAAGTTTCACATGTACCCCAATCTGGGACCTCCCCACCCACTGTTGTCAGCTAGGGACCCATAAAAGTTGAGATCAAGACAGAATAACTTGAACATATCTTAAAATTGTATCTTCCATGTTTGACATATAGAAAAGTTAAATTTTTTGAATTGTTTATTGTTCGTCTGACTTGGGTTAACATTACTTGGTGGTGCTTGAATGCAGATGGTATGATTGGCATGGCTATCATCACTGGCGCCTTTGGACTTGTGGGGCTTGTTGCTGGTGGTATAATTGCTGCTGCCTCGTCCTCGTCATCTTCATCCAGGAAGAAATGAGGATCTCTTGTGTGAAGTGATAAGAAATCAAGATGGGCAAAAACTTGATGACAAGTCGGACATCACTTTTGTGCTTCTTGTGAAGGGACGCTTTTTGGTAGTGTGAGACCAGCCTTGCATTGTGTGTTCAAACGAGAGTTATGTATTGTTAATAACATGATAGTTGTCAGTAGAGGGTGAGGCACTGTGAATCGGAGTATCGGATTGTTGTACACTTGCTGCAGAACATGCTGTCACCATATAATAAGAGAATTCATAATAACCTGAAGGAGATTACTTCATTCCTCGTTGCAAATCACAAATTTCTGTAATTTATACTTGTTGCAAATTGTTGTATGGCCGCATTACATTCTGCTTATTGCCCTTTCGAGCGGAAAAGGAGCTTTTTGGAACTATCAAATAGCTACACAAAAAAGGTAGTTTTGGTTGATCTGAACGACTGAACATTATATGGTCCTTTTGAAATCTTGAAAAGAGCAATGTTGTGTTTTTGTACATCTTCAACACAGTTCCATGTTTCCAGTGCAAGATAAATCCTTAACACACAGCATGAACAATTAAAGATGCATTCTGGATCTCTGACGAAACCTTTTTATTTTGTGGCTGCGGATACACATTGTCATCCTGTGCGGCTATGCCCAAGTGCCCAACAGAAGCAGGCTGTCTACTCTTCACTCCCCACCAAGGTCAGCAAGAAGTCCTTGTAATACCCGGAGGTGTCGCCGACGATATCGCTGGTCACCGTGGTCTTGAACCTGACTTTGTACTCCTCTTTGATCTTCTCCATGCCGATGTCGGCCCCGGACACGATCGCCCTGGTAAGTGTGTCCTCGTCCGTTCCAAATCCTAAGATGGAGTATCTGATAGCCTGACGAACAACAAAGGACACACACAAGATCCAGTCCAGTCACAACATTTCACCCAATAAGCCTATCTATCAGCAAGGTCTATAATCTTTCCATCGCGAGTTTACCTCTGCAAAGTGCTTTTCCGGCGATGTCAGGCACCAGATGGCGCTCCTGAGGATCTTGGAGAACTGGCTGCTGCTATGCTTGGCGATGTCCTGGCAGCAGGGCAACAAGGAGTCCAGAGTTCAGTGGCTGCTGTTTATCGCCGGCGAGTGGCTCACGGATTGGGTAACGGCAGGTACGTACCTCGTCGATGTCGGCGCCGTGGTCTCGCTCGTACCGCTGGAACGTGGCCCGCAGCTGGCGCTTGCTCCTCGTGCTGACGATCCGTATCACCTCGTCGGCGTGCGGCTGCTTCCTCTTCCTGATGGCCTCGGCCAGCTGCGCCGCCTCGAGCCCCGCGACGTCGCCGTCGACGAGCTCCGTCTCGCAGCGGTACGACCTCACCAGGCTCACCAGCAGCTTCCCAAGCGGGTCCTGGAGCGCCGGGCAGGCGGCGACGTCCTCCTCGAGGGAGCAGCCGAAGAGGGAGCGGTACGCGCGGCGGACGGCGACGAGGTGGTCCGGTGCGGAGGCGCAGGCGACCTCGACCAGCGCCCAGGCGTGCTGGTCGCCGATGGTCTTCTTGCCGGCGGCGAGCGCGCCGTTGGCCAGACGCGCGCCCCGCTCCGCCGGGTCCATCGTCCACAGCACCATGGCGTTCTGAGTTCGTTGGGGAGGAGGAGAAAACACGTTGACCCGGACAGAATAAGCCATGGATCATCGACAGGTGAGTAGGTGACGCATTCCGAGGAGGAAGGAAATGAAGCTTCGTGCTGTTGCGCGTGTGTACCCGGAAGTCGCCGGAGAGCTCGGAGCGGAGACGGTCGAGGAGCGACTCCCTGTAGAGCTCGGCATAGGCGCGGCGTACCTCGGCGCGCTGCGCGGCGGTCCGCCGGCCGAGGATCTCGATCAGCGCCTGCTCGTCCGTGCCCCACCCTGCACCGGAGACCGGGCCGCGCGCGCAGCAGCAGCCAGAGAGCTCGATCAGAGGCTAAGAACGAACGATGAGAGATCGAGGCGAATGCGCGTGCAGATCGACGAGCGTTACCCTGCACGGCCTTCCGGAGGCTCTCGGCGTCGGCCGCCGCGGCCTGCGCGGGGCTCGGGATGGCGGCGGCCGCGATGGGCGCCATCTCTTTGCTGTCGCGGGATCGAACGGCCGCGCCGGACGTGGAGGAGGGAGGCGATCGGTGAGGGTAGGTAACGTGCAAACGTGGAAGGAATGAAGGATGAACAATAATGCAGGGAATTAGGCAGTCGAGCAACGTGAGTCACGACCCTGCACCAGACCAGAGCAGAGTGCTCGTGCCGGTAGGTCTCTCCAGGCTGGACTTGCACCAGACCAGAGCAGAGCATCAAGGAGCTGCCGCCTGCCGGGAGGACTCTGTTTCCTTGCCCTCCGTGACCATGGCCGGTGGAAGCTGGTAGAGTCGTGGAGACACAGGGAAAGGCCGTATCGTAAGGGGGTTCAAAGGATGCCAGCGGGACGCGGCGGCTCTCCGGCGAGCCACCCGGGGTGGACGGTAAATGAAATACCGTCCACCCCCTGGGTACCTTCCTGGGATTCCTTCCTGGCTTGCGAAGGAAGGTCCACGGCACGCCGCCGGGGTTAAGCGAAGGTCGGCGGCGGCATTGCCGGCTTGCCGTGTGGCCGGCCGAGCATAATTTGTAGAAAGCCCCTTAGATTGGATAGTTGCGACCCGGAATTTTACGAATAACCCCCTAATTTGGATCGCGATCCGATTATTTACATATTGTCCCCTATATTGGATAGCAATTATTGATCGCGATCCAAATATTGCACACAGCCCCCTGCAACTTTTCAAACAAAACCCTGGATTGGATTGTCTCCTCCTCCCGCCCGTCCGCCGCCGCCGTCCACCCACGCTGGAACCACAACCTCATCCGCTGCCGCTGACACGAGAGGACGCCGGAGGCGCACGGCGCCATTCGCCGCATCGAAGCCGCGCCGACTGAGCTGGGCAAGCGCGATGGACCGCGCCGGAGTGGCGCCTCACTCATCAGCTAAGCAAACGCGCGTGCAGGCGCATCGCGAAACGCTCCCTGGCCGCGTGTTGCCAACCTGGCCAACGCGAATTTAATAGACGCCATGAAACTTTCATTAAATTCTGCAGCGTTTCTGTATGTGAATTGACTCGGTAGCGTGCAATGCAATGCATCAAGTTATAAATTGCTGCAGAACATATGGAGGAACCATACCGGCCTGGAGAACCACCCAGCCCGAACCCGATGCCGCAGCAGGTCCTCGCGCAAGCCAGCAGCAACAGTTCGCCGCCGGCGTCCCCCCAGCCGCCGCGTCTCAGGCCGGCGCCGAGGAAGCAGGAGAGGGACCCGCAGCAAAGGGAGATCAGGGAGGCGCCGCCGCCCACCATGGCCGCCGACGAGCAGCAGGACCTCACCAGGGCCTTCGCAGGTACATATACATATATACTTCTTGTCCTGTGTTGCGCATGCGCGCGCGAAATGCTGACACGAGTGCACGTGTCCATGCACGGTCAACAACAAAGGCCTGGGCGGGCTGGGCGTGGACGAGGCGGCGCTGGTGTCGGCGCTGGGGCGGTGGCGGCGGCAGCCGGAGCGGCGCGCGCAGTTCCGCCGCGGCTTCCCGGGCTTCTTCTCCGCGAGCGCCGGCGCCGCCGCGGGGATCGAGCGTTGCGAGGACGAGTACCTGCGCCACCTGGAGGACGAGTTCGCCCGCCTCAAGGACGCCGCCGTGCTGTGGGCGCTGCACCCGTGGGAGCGCGACGCCCGGTGGGCGCACCACGTCCTGCACGGCGGCGACGGCCACCCGCCGGGGGTCCTCGTGGAGGTCGCCTGCACCCGCGCCGCCGACGACCTGCTCGGCGCCCGCCGCGCGTACCAGGCGCTCTACCACCGCTCGCTCGAGGAGGACGTCGCATACCGCGTCAACGACGCCACCGCCGCCGTGCGTGCTTCTGCTTGCTGCTTGCCCTTCCGCCAGCACTCGCCATTGTTGCCTTGTTGGTCGGTGACACACTGACAAGTCGCAACTGCTTTGCCTGGCTGCAGCTGCTGGTTGGGCTGGTGACCGCGTACCGGTACGAGGGCGCGCGCGTGAGCGACGAGCTGGCCGCGGAGGAGGCCAAGGCGCTGGCGGCCGCCGTCAGGGCCGCGCCGGCGGCGAGGCTGGTGCAGAACGAGCAGGTGGTGAGGATACTCGCCACCAGGAGCAAGCCCCAGCTCAGGGCCACATTCAAGATCTACAAGGAGCTCCACGGCAAACCACTGGAAGAGGTCTCTCTGCTCCATTCTCGATTCCTTTCTTCTTCTTTTTGTTCCGGAACAAATGTTTACATGCTCTTTATTTCCTACATTAATTTCTCGCTCGCACATAAATCTGACCAGGACTTCGCCGGCGAGCCGTGTCTGCAAGAGACCGTCAGGTGCCTGGACTCGCCGCCCAAGTTCTTCGCCGAGGTGATCGGCAGGGCGTTGAGGGGCGACGCGGACAAGCAGGCCAAGGCGGCTCTCACCCGCGTCGTGGTGTCCCGCGCCGACGTGGACATGGAGGAGATGAAGGAAACCTACGCCAAGCAGCACGGGGCCAAGCTCGCCGACGCGGTGGCCAAGAACACCCACGGCCACTACAAGGACGCGCTGCTCGCCATGATCGGCAAGTGAAGGACACCCAGGGCGGCGGCGCTGTGGCCGCTAGCGCCTCACAAGAATAAGAGATGCTATACATTTGGATACCACATTGCGGAGGCTTCTCAGGTCGGTCCGTTCATGGCGATGGCCTCGGCTGATCGTGTGTCTAGAGGTTTCGTTTGAGGCGGCCACATCAGATCATCCAGCGTTGGAACGGCCTGCGTTGCCATCATCAATTAGTCATCGTATATATTTGCTGAAATTTTCTCCATTCATGACTAATAATCTCTAAAACTCGGACTAAATGCTCCAATAGCCGCGGTTAGCATTAATAAGGAGATAATGCGTGAACGTTGGAGCCTCGTAATTTGAGTTTTACGTGCCACTGCATATGACTCATTGTACTTCTTCTTTGCTTTGCTACAAACACCTTTTCATATATTGTTTATATTATCTGTCATCCTTTTGTTGGTACAGATACATAGATGGATAGATAGATAGATTGATGAATGAAATACCAAGGAAGTAAGGTTAAGGTCATGTTTCCGCGAGGTTAGGGTTAGGTTTTTGCCGGCCCTTCTCCAATTTTGATCAATTGCTTTACCATTCATTTATAAAATCTTGCTCACAAGATGTTCATTTCACTATCCATTTATGAATGAACAACACTTATAAAAAGGAAGTAAGGTCATGTTTCTGTAAGATTAGGATTCACCGGTCCTTCTCAGATTTTGATTTCACTCGGAGACGTCACAAAGACATGCATGCAATCGTCGTTCTGGTCCGAATCTTAAGAGCCAAACACCAGCCCCGGCCCGCAGGATGAAGGCAAAATTGTGATCCTGCTGTCCAGTGCCAGCAACGTGGTATCTCATCGTAACTTTATTTTCATGTGGTCTTTTTGTCTCCAAGTCGCGTTGTAACTGTCTACAATTCAAAGTGTTTTTTGCTGATGGAGAGCTTGCTCAGAGACTCAGAGGGAACGTAAGCGGCAAAAGGCATCGTCGGAAGGCCGAAAGACGAGCATCCAACTTGAGTCAGGAAACGTGGGGTACTACTTCGTCAATAATTGCCCAAACAAACAACCCAGCTCCCACCACAGGTACGTGTGTGAGTTAAATTTTACTATGTTTATTTGTTCTGTATATGTGTGCATGCTCTTTATAGCAAGTGCCAGTCTACTGCACCACTGAACTACTAATTGTTATGTTATATAGTAGGAGAAGAAAGGAATGGAACTTTCTATGTGCTAAAATGTGCTTCACTCTTCCAATCTGCTTGGTCGTTAACTCTTCCAATGTAGCATGCTTATTTGAAAACCTCATTCACTTTCAGAAAGCATTGATCACGTTTGTCCTTTTGCATTTTGATGACTATAGAGCAGAGACGATGGTTAATGAAAGGCATTCTATTTCATTTTTAAGTATCTAAAGGCATATTGTTAGCTCTGTCAGAAGTTTCCATATGCTGAGAAGGGATAACTTATTTCATGGCCGATGGTTATTAAGAACAATCATGTGCATATCTTATTCACCAATTTATTGAAGTTCCAGTAAGTGCGCATATCTTTTTCGTTGATTCCTTGAAGTTTCAGTCAGCCTTTGTTTTTATCTCTAGGGGCTTTGCATTTATGTGGTTCACTTATGCGATATCCTATAAGACCTTATTCTTATATATATTTGTTAGGTTATTTTCTGTAGTCGCATGTCGTGTCTATGTAGGTAATACCCCCAACAAAGCTTAGTAGTTCCAAAATTTTGGCTATGCTCGTTTTAATAATATTTTGTTAGTATTTCTGAAAGATATTCCAGGTTTTCACAATGTATATTTCATATCCTCAGTAAGACGGAAGAACCTGTCACAAGTGATCCCAGCTATGGTTGCCATGACAATAGACAGTTAGGACACCCTATTGAAGATATAACAAAACAAATTTCATGGTTTACTGAATGAGGAGGTGGATGAATGTACCAACAAAATGGTTGCAATTATCCTGATCACTACCCAATGCCCATGAATCAGACATCTCTTTTCTCGTAGAATTTTAGGGGACAAAGGGTGAGAACTGCAGAATTAGGAATGGGACTGCAGAGAATTTAGGGAAAAAGACCGACAACTCAGGAATTAGGAAGGGAAAATCATTGTAGTAGTAAAGATAGAACCATATTTCAAGCACTAGCCTACTAATCAATTGATTTTCATTCATTAGAACTTTAGTAGATTAGTAGATGAATTGCTTCTTAAAAAATTTCTTGATGATAATTTAGATATGGTAAAGGTTTGCACTTCCTGGATATTTGGTTTCTCATAATTGGCTTTATTATTTTAGATGGATCTTGAGATCTGAGGGTGGCCTCGGGTTCATAATGGAACCGGCTAGGTAGCCTTGTTGAGAGTACCCCTATTCAGGATTGGTATGTGAGAATTTGAAGCCGATCTGTGCTGTGATGCGAGAATTTGAAGCCAATCTATGATGTGAGTATTTGGAGCCAATTGGAAACAGTAAACTCAATTAATTCACTGAGTTGCTGGTTGGTTTTTCATTGTTTGACCATGGGCATCTTTCTTCTTTCAGAACTATTGAACAATTATGAGAAAACAAATGATAAGTCAACTGGACTACATACTGAAGCACATTTGTGCTTATCTCACTCTCTCCAATTGTTCTTGGACTTACTACTCTAATGGAGTACAGCCTTGCATCCACAAAATGCAGAACTTGCAGTGAAAAAAAAAACGAAGATTGCTTAGATTTTTTAATTTAAATCAACATTACACTAAATAGTGCTTCTCTCTGACCAAGCGTCTAGCTGTTTTAACAAACCAAGCGAACAAAACAAGCCACCTTTTCTTCCCTGTAACTTCATACTCCAGTTTGCCCAAGTTCCTAAATTCCAATCATTGAACTGAGCAACTTGCAGTTCCCTCCACATTTTTTGATCTAGGCTTGGGACTGGCAAAGATAGTGTTCAATAGCAAATAAACAAGAAAATTAAACCACAAGAAAAACATGGAGTTGGATAGAATGAGAGGGAATGAGAGAAAGAGAGAAAAATCTCTAGCGGATTAAGGCCCCGTTTGGATACCTCATCCTAAAGTTTAGCATCTGTCACATCGGATGTTTGGATGCTAATTAGAAGTATTAAATATAGGCTAATTAAAAAACTAATTGCATAGATGGAGTCTAATTTGCGAGACGAATCTATTAAGCCTAATTAGTCCATGATTTGACAATGTGGTGCTACAGTAACCATTTGCTAATGATGGATTAATTAGGCTTAATAGATTCATCTCGCGAATTAGCACAGGGTTCTGTAATTAGTTTTATAATTAGCTCATATTTAGTCCTCCTAATTAGCATCCGAACATCCGATGTGACACTACTTAAAGTTTAGCGACTAAGTATCGAAACGCACAAGTAGCAGGTCTAAAAGCTAGGCTACGATATGATATGCTGAAATTAGTTTTTTTTTTCCAAACACACACAGAGGAACTGCATATCTTTATATTGAAAGGTTCAATTACAAAAACAATCTCACCTTGGACCAGAGTGAGGGATGTGAGGTTTGAGCATATAGGAACCTTACAGAAACACAGCTAAAGGATATGATATGCTGAATTGGGTTTGATTGTTCCTCTCTGAATTTAAGGTTGAACCACTCCGTAGAATCGAATGCTCAATATCAAAGTCAATCAGATTTGTTTTCTTACTATAAAAAGAAAGGATATGTAGGATATACATAATTAATGTTACAAAGGTGGACAGATTCTCTAAGGAATGTAGAGGAATTTATGGATTCCTTTCCGAAAAGAAAATCAAGACATGGCACCTGAAATTTCATGAAAACCCTACAAATGATCCGGGCTGGAAATTGGATCCAGACAATTTTGCCAATATGATTTTCTTACATGCACCTCAACGATTATATTCCTAACTCTTGACATGTGGCACGTGCATCTCCACTAGTTTATACAAAACATCACGTGTGTCCAAGAGAACCATTCTTCCGTCACAACGCACAAGGGCCAACAAACCTCCCAGGTTCTTTGTTAAAATTGACCTACTCAATCCCGTAGTAATCTACTGTAGAACTAACGCACAGAGTGGCCAAAACAAAAGGCGTGACGTTCAGCTCGCCACACAAGAAAACTAGAGACGCGGCAAACGGCTCGATGAGAATGGAAGCAAGCAGTTATACATCCACTTCAGGCGTGACACGACGATCATCTTGTCTGGCATTCCCATGTCGAGCTTTGCCAGATCAAAAATGTCTTCTCTCAAGCTGCATTGCAAACAGTTCCATAAACATCAGATCAGAACTAAGCTAGAAGAGAGGTGAAGGGCTTTGTACGGATAGACTGACCTTAACCATTCCCCTGTTTCTTTTGCGTGTGACTCAACAGCTTTGCACAGCCTATCAAGGGTGTAAAGTACTAATCCAAACTTGTACCGTGCCTCTTCCTCCTAGAAGACAAAATTCAAGGAATTCTCGTATGATGATATCAACAATCACAAGGCTTATAAATTGGTTCAAAAATTTTGGTGCCTACTGGATTAGTAAACACGCAAAACACTAAATGGCGGTTTTGGACTTTTGGCACTTTATATGGTGATAGAACAAGATGAGGCAGAGGAAACTCTGAAGTCTTAAGTGTTATAAGTATAGTAAAGACAATCACAAATAGAAGGCTAAGTGCGCCCTAACACTGAGCAATAAATATGTTAAACTCACAAGAACAATGAGAGTAGGACTGATTTTCAGATGTAGATGAAATTACCATTCCGTTATCTCTGTAATGCTGAAACTCCATAAGCCTTCTCTCTACATCGACAAGAAGCAGCCTCCGTTGACATCGTGCAATATTACCTCTTCCCTCTGCGCCATGGTCCTGTTGAACAAGTACATGATTAGTTAATCAAATTTAACATACTTGCCTTTCTAGTTCCTACCCTCCATATCCACTTTCACACAACATAAACCGTAAAGAGAAGACTAACAGTTTAAAGAAAAAAAGTCCCAAAATCTAGTAGGCCTACAGCTCCTACAAATATCCCAGAAGTGAAATTGTAAACGACAAAATGTTTTTAATGGTCTATATACATATATACATACACGCTGAATCCATGTTCGCAGTAACATGAGCAGCAGAAGCGAAAGACCAAAAGCAGGAAGAGCTGCAAGAACGGCAAAGTTTATAGCATTTGCCCTAAGAATCTGATCCATTTCCAGAAGTCCCCTGTGTAAGATCACTTCAAGTATCAGTAACAGTGAATGATAGACAGGACAAAATATATCCTTATTTAATAGACAGCAAATTTTCAGCGATTAGTTAAACTTACGATTCAAGATCCAGTTTAAGCTTTTGAATCTGAAATTTCAAAATTGAAGGTCAGTGAAACACTCAATTTCAATGAATGCACCTGAAAACAGTAAGAAGAAAAGGAACCTGAATAAGCATGGCACGGGCTAATTCTCCACTGAACAGATTTTTCATTGGGTGTATCAATTCCTTTTCATATCTGCATAATGCACATATAAATATAATACACTTCAATGCTTAAAGAAAATGATCAAAAGATACTAGCGAAAACGAGTGTGGTCCCTAATTTCATCACTCAACAGGTTAATAAAATGTGAACGTTCACCTCTGAACGAAAGGAGACTACCAAACTTAATGCATTACTAATTTCCCAAAACCAGAGAAACTCACATATCAGCCAGTTGACTCAGTAGAAGTACAGCAGCTATAAAAACATACATTTATAAATAATCTCAATCTTGTGGGTGCAATACCAGATTATGTCATGCAACAATGCTAATTAGTCATAACAAGTGGCATGACTAGGACTAAAATTTGATATTTATCCCCGAATCATAGAAGCGATTGCCTATATGGCAATGTTGGTTCCTAGTTACTGAAGCATGTGGCAACCAGCAGTGGGAAGTTTCCTCAGGATTTTTACATGTAACCAAATGTAAACAAAAAACTAATGTTGGATAAAAGTCAACTTTTTTCTGCTACTCACTATTCACATATGGGATCAAATCTGCTCCAAATTGATTTTCAGAATATGTTGAGGTCATGCCCATTTTGAATTTTGAGATCTCCGACATTAATTTAAATCCACTGTGAACTTGTAACTTTCAGAAGGAACCTATTTGATCACCAGTTAAAATTGGAGGGCTGATAGTGTCCAGGTCAGATAGTATTAGAATGAGTCAACCATGAAGTTGAAAGGGGCAAATTGTGTATACGAGTTTCTGGTCGATTATTTGCTTTAGTTCCTGGAACAATACAACATAGGTTCATAAAGCTACTAAAAACTTCAATAAGATATATAACGTACCACACGCCAAGTTTTCCTTTTGTAAACAAAGAAGAATATATTCCTTTAAATGCGGTAGAATTTATAATTTGTTAAACGGATGTATGGAACAGAAAAAATTGCTCTCTTGAGAACAAGGAAATCATTATAAAAAAACTGGAGCATATGAAATATTACTGAGATTAGAAATGGCAACAGCTACAGCTAGTGAGACGGGTGTCAAGTTTGTCAAACAACAGTTGGCATAGTTCAAACATTTCTACCTCTTCGTGAGAATCTCCAACATTGCCTGCACAGATGAATCTTCTGGCAACTTTTGACCTTCTGTTTGCTCACAGAAGGCTACTAGCATCCTACAAATGACAAACCCAACATGTACAATGTAACTATTGGGGTTAAACAATGCAAAACATACTTTATGAGAAGCAATAGTTCACAGACAAGGAAAAAAGACATTACTTCAGGAGCACATGTTTATATGAACATTGTGCAAATAGGTATACTTGGCGTGAAACTGTTACACACATACATGCTAGTGTTTGAATTATAAACCAAAAGTACCTCACAACAGCAAATAAGACCAATTAAACGAAGGGAAATGACCTAATAACCAAAACATTACAGAAGAGTATGATAGTTGCATACAATCAGGTGTGGTAAAGGGCCCAAAAATTTAGCCTAGAAATTTGAAGGATTGGACTCAAAAGGGCCGGGCAGAAATTTTATATGTTTGTGAGATAAAAATGGTTAAGGCCTGAGTTGGATTGTGAAAGGGAATTAGGGCCATTTGTCATTTTCCCCACTGTATTTGCTTAAGTCAGTTACGTTTGGTACAACATTGAAACGACATATACTGATAAATAGACATACCCATTTCTAAAATCATAAAACAGGTATATAAAGCTATCCTGAATTTGTTCAAATAAAACATTTGAAGCTTAAAGTAGGCCAAATAGATAGAAATTCAACAATATTGCTGTATTTATTTGATGGTTAAGTAAAAGCAGACATTGGCTTCAAGAAATCAGCATGTCGGTAGAAATTAGAGAGATAGCATTTGATGGATAACCTGCGCAATGAATCTTCAGTTAGTTGGACTTCTTGATTTTCCATTACACCTTTATCTCTTTGCTTGAATGTCTCGAAAAGCTCATCTCTAATGGAAATGATCTAATGAGTGACAAATGCAGAGCAAACAGTCACACAGTGAGCACAGTAGTAAAACTAAGTTCAAAATTTTAGAACTCCATAAATCATGATTAATCGAGCGATTTGAAAACACTCTCACATAACTTCTTATATGGGTACTAGGGGAAAAGCATGTATAGACAATCAGAAAAGCATCTTACTATCTTCCCACTTCTGATTTACTTCAGTGACTTACACTAGAATACTAGGGGGAAAATGTAGAAGTGCATATATATATACAAAGTATCTTACAGGTTTTTCAACATGCTCATCCCAAAATCCAGCCACAGACTCCTTAGCGTCTTGAATCCAATTATCAATATCAGGACTTCCCATCAAGCTGCTATGGCGTAAAAGCCATAGAGAACATACAGAGAGACCCAATGCCCCACATGTGTAGGGTAACCAGTATACGGTCAATTTGTTTGGTCTTTTATGGCTTGTGAGCTGCAATTACAGAACTTCTTTTCAGATAGTTAATCAACACATTACTTTAAATAGATTCATAAGGAACAAACATATCTAAATTGTCAGCACTATAAGAGAAAAAGGAACTACGGCAGCCAATTTAGCGATCAAGCCAAATTTATTTTTCTAGCAAATAGCCAAGTACCACAGAATAATTACCTGTAACAGCACTAAAAGAGCAGGAGAAAGTGCCAATTAAAAAGGTTCATAAAATGGTACACTAGTATTCCAATAATGAGATACAACTATAGAAATCCGACTCAAACGCATGATCGTCAGCTTATATAGGTGATGAATTTTGGTTTTCATTACTTGTACATTGTGCTTGCTGGTAGCTTTCGCTTTGATCCTACCAATGTTTCTAATCAGCTAAGTCAGTGGCTGTTGTGTGCATTTAAACATTATTTACAGGCAGCACGAACAGGTGGCGTCAAAAGTCAAACTTTGTTAGTATAACCATAGATCAAATATGATGCATTGCACTCTAAATGGTTTTCAACAATAAAGATCACTGGTCTTGAACCTAAGCAGAAATTTCACATGTGTGGTTATCTTAGGAGTATAGAGTTGCTTACCTGAGAGGACAGAAAACTATCTAACTTCTGCAGGTTTTGATAGATTAAACTTATACCATCTGTTGATAAGGCCTCTGTCCATTCTGGACTCTCTACATCAACTTCTGGCAATTTCTCAAACAGTTCATATGAGTTTCCATCATATGTAAATAGTTCATCTTGCCCCTGAAAGCACCTAGTCAAAAACAACAAAAAGTCTGTTGTGCATAAAACATCAGAAGATACGGAACATAAGCATTGCATACCTCGCCAGCATTTCTAAGTGATACCTCCAGCTTGGAGAATGTGGTATTTAAGACAATGAATAATGTATGCAGTGATTTATCTGAGTTTGCAGTTAACCCTTCTCTGCATCTATCAACTTCAGAATGAATCTACAGAAGAGGCAAGTTAGAGTTAAAATTAATGTGTGTAAAATGTATATGCCTGTAACACAATGCATTATAATCCACGATGAAAACTGTGAGTTTGAATTTTGAGCAGAGCAGCACATCAGTTATGTTTGAAAGTACCCAAAAAGTTAACACTGAATGTAAGATAAAATTTTACTCTACTAGGCATAAGCAGAGCTACCGCAATTACAGGATTACTACTGGTCTGTTATAATAATTGCAATTAATGAAGTGAAGTAAATGAACTCGAAGTATAGTAAACAAACCTCTGCAAGAAAAGCAGCCAAGCAGTGTTGCATACTTGTCAGGGCAGCAAGTTTTATTGACACCATATCAGATGCAGAATGCAGAATGTATTGGACTGGACGTCCATTGCTCCCAAGTCTAGTGAGTGTTTGATATGTTGTGTCAACAAAGGCCCTCGGACCTCTCTCAAAGATCATAAAGTACACTTTCTGAGAATTTGTTCCCTGAGAAGAAGTATTCCACAGGTAAAAGTAAACAATACAAAGAATAAGATGCATCTCCCTAAATACTTAGATCTTAAAATTACTTCAAAGGCCAATGAATTAACTCAATACCTCAGCTTTGGCCTGCCAAAATAGTAAGCTTTTGTGAATACTGTGCAAATTAGTCAGGGTGTGTTGCACAACATCATCTAAGATGACAAACGCTTTGGGCATCTCTCCAGCAATCCTAAAAAAAATAAATAGTCATATACAACTTAAGTAATCATGCTTTATCACGGTTACCAATTGCATACGAAAAATATTAGACCATAGTAAATAGGTCAACAAACTATTAGCTAAAGAAAAATCATGGGTTGGGTTGGCCTTTGCTTTTACTGAACAATTTCTAAGCAATCATACCCCGTTCTAAGAATCCCACAACTTGTAATAGCCCAAAACTCGCACAAGTTTGAGAGCCTAGTCGACACTCTGCAGTTTAACATAAGAACACAAGCAAAGCTATATCCCACAGAAGGACCTGGGCGACATTGTTCCAACAAAAGTTCGTAGTGACACTTCCTAAATGATCGACCTCAGTGACATTCCTAGGTCAGCTAACAATTCAGAGTTCGAATCCCAAGCACGCGGGTAGCTAGGAACAGCATCAAGCGCAAACCAATCGTAGCAGGGAATTCTCACCGAGCGGAGTGTGCGGCCGCAGGGCGTAGCGGGAGAGGCAGAGCTGCGCGCCTGCGCCGGCGGCGGCGGCGGACGCCGAAGTAGCGGCGCTGGAGGTCGGAGACGGCGGCAAGGAGGCCGGAGGTGTCCGGGAGGGGAGGGATGCGCGCGACGAGGGATCTCCATGCGCGCGCGGACACGTCGAGCGCGGTGGCGGCGAGGCTCGAGGGGTCGGAGGGGTCGCCGGAGCTAGGGTTCTGCGGCGGCGATGTCGCCATCGGGGTCGGGAATTCGGGGGGACGGCAGTAGTGGGTTTCGGGTTCGAAAATTTTTCCTTGGGGTTTTGAGTTTGACTTTTTGTTTCTGATTCAAGAGGATGTCTACAGTTCTTCTTGCTGAACAAGTTTTTTTGTTCGTTAAAAAGTTTTTTTTAGCAAATGTATGAAACAATCCCGTAATAAAAAAAGAAGCCCACAGCAGCTGAGTCCATTTAAAATTTACTCTCTCCAGTCATAATTAGATTATTGCATTTTGGACAGCAAAAAGTAACTAATCACGAGTCAAATATCCAAAACGTTATAAGATTAAGACCGGAGGTAGTACTCTGCAAATAATTCATGCAAATTAGTTATATTCTGTCACTTTTCAAAAAAAAATAGTTGCATTTGTATTGTTGTTCAAATATGCAAGTTCTCAGTATTTGTGTGTGGAGTTGGATTTCACTCTTTGACAAAGCAATACAAACCAAAGTCAGACACTACAAAGTAAATAAAATTTTGAAAAAAATAAATCTAGATAGAATGACGAGACCATTGAATTTTTTATAGCCTGATTGCCTGAATATTAATATTTATCAATCTTATGAAAAGTGAGAGTAGCACAAGCAACAAGCCGTGAAGTGTCCAAGTCACATTTTATGTATGTGCCTGTATACCAACTTCACAAAAGGATTGTTATTGATAATGCATAGTGTCTGAGCGATTATTCATGCAAGATTGACAATTGGAGGACGTACGTCTTTTTAGCAACCGCCGCCAAGTAGCATATTTCTTTTTAGCCCAATTGCATATTTCTTTCCCATTCCTTATTTTCTTTTCTTTCTATACTTTTCTTTTACCTATATGAAGCTCTCTGTAATATATTGTTCCAAGCTATCATCCCGAAAAGCAGGTGGTTCATGTTCTAAAAAGTCTCGATCCATCATGTCGAAAAGATATACCCCTTGTACTAAGAATTTAAAATGTGTCGATCCACGCTCTGCATATCCATTCTTGAGCTTAGTTGTACGGGGAACATGATGACATCACAATTTGGCAAGTATAAGAAATTTTTTGCCATAATTTTTTAAGTCATGAACATATGAAAGTTAGTGTCGGATTTATAAGTGCGGCCGTCCACCAGAGAGTTACCCAAGTGGTTGATTTGTAGGTGATGGCGATTGTGAAACCAAAAACTCGAAGGTGATCGCGAGAACATGAGGGATACGAGAGTTTTAGACAGGTTCGAGCCTCCGGAGAGTAATACACTACGTCTTGTATATTGGATTGTATTGCTTTGCGTTGGTGCGTGGAATAGTTCGGATACCCTCGGTGCCCTAGGCCGCCTTATATAGACTGACGACCTAGGGTTACAAGTCGGTTTGAATCTAATCTACTTAGTAGTTACGTGGAAGGTAATATGAGTCGAACTACCATACGTATTCCACAATATCCGAGATGGTTTGAACTGCCCGATCTCCTTGGCGTGTACTTCAAGTATCTTCATATCCTTGGCCCGCACGTCCTGGTCGGGCGGACCCACTTGTCAAGTTCGGCCAGTATCCTAGTCGGTAGGGACCCATGGGGTACCCATATCCCTCAAGCTCCTGAGCGATGTGTAGGCGAACAGGAACTTGAGGTCATCACAGTGAAGTTTGAAATGAAGTCGACTGAAGCGACGATGATGTCATGGTGACGAAGAGGTTGCACAGTGCTCCAAAAAGAAGAAAATCCGAGCGAACACAGAGCCATCGCACAGAGCGAAATTGAGTGCCGAGTTGATGGATGCTGGGCATCTAGCAAGTCGAAACGAAGGATATGGACGGCGTCGCAAGACGCACTCCATAGGAGTAGCCTTCAAGCATTGAAGCGATTAGTATAATCGGTCCAATGGTCAAAAACGAAAAAGTTGATCACAAGTCCAAGTGCCTGAACACAAGGGCGAAGCCGTGGAGGCATGCCAACCATAAGTAAGCGCCTAACCCCCGAGGATGAGGACTGACAGGGCCACGGAGGCACGCCGACCTGAAACTAGCATCCAGCCCCCGAGGATGAGGCCTGGCGGAGCCGCGGAGGCACACCGACCTGAAATAGGCGTCCAACCCTCGAGGACTAGGACTAGCGGAGTCGCGGAGGCACGCCGAGTCGTCCGCGGCGCCCAGCCCCTAAGCCTGGGAGCCGGACAAGTCGAGGAAGCACGTCGAGTCGCTTCCCACCCCGAGCCATAGAGGTCGGCCGGGCGACGGGAGACACGCCGAGTCATCTGCGGTGCCCAGCCCCCGAGCATGGGAGTCGGCCAAGCCATAGAAGCACGCTAAGTCGCCTCCCATCCGGAGCCAAAAAGGTCAGTCGAGCGACGGGAGGCACGCTGAGTCATCTGTGGCGCCCAACCCCCGAGCCTAGGAGCCGGCCGAGCCACAGAAGCACGTCAAGTCGGAAAACGTCGTTAAGAAGCTGGACCTGTAAAATGAAATTTGTAGTGTATCAAACTATATGACAAGACATGTGATGTAACTGATTTAATCGTATGCGGAGAAAAAAAGAGGTCTCCTTTGGTGTATATGGCAGGACAGCGTGTAGCTGAGGCCTGTAGCCCCTAAGCGCCTATTATTGCCTGAACAACATCCTGCTGAGAGCGGATCTCGAGCTTGTACGAGGGGTGAACACAAGGTTGTCTAGGTTTCGTGAGCTAGAACGCCGACCACACGAGTTAGTCGTCTTGCCTTGAGAGGGGGAGGAGATGGATGCAAGACCCAGAGGTTGGCGCCTAGGGGAAGCCTCCGAGCTTGAAAGCGTGTGGTCTGTCGAACAGGTCGGACAACCCTCGAGCGCTAGGAATAGCTCGATAGAGGAACAATAAGGCAGTAGGTATGTAAAGAACCTCAGATTTTATTCATTCAATAAAAAGGAAAAAAACACATAGCTTTTAAGTCCAAAAGGTAGAAGCATCGTAGGTGCTCGATGTTCTATGGATTGGATGCCTCAGCCGTCCGCCCGACAAGTGCCTGGCTGGATGACTTCTTTGACAACGCGATCTAGCCCCGCAATCAGGTCGGAGGGCACAGGTGAGCGGGTTGCCACGAGAATGTGTGGGACCCTCTCTGAGAGAGATCGTCGACCTGCTGGGCAAGCGGCGTGATGATCCTTGGGTATAGACCTTGCTCCGTCGAAGTAGATCTGATGGATGCTGAACTGGCGGTGGACGCCGATCGTCGAAGAAGGTGGTGGAGTCGGAGTCCACCGGCATGCTTCCCAAGCGAAACTGGATCGGATTAGCGAGGATGTCTTTCATGCTCTTGGGGAACACAACACCGGGGCGAGATGCTATCGAGCTCGCTAGGGAGGATCTCACAATCACCCCTACCTGGCGCACCAACTATCAGATTTATAAGCCTGACAGTCCACCAGGAGATTACCCAAGTGGTTGATTTGTAGGTGAGGGCGATTGTGAAACCAAAAACTTGAAGGTGATCGCGAGAACACGAGGGACACGAGGATTTTAGACAAGTTCGGATCTCCGGAGAGTAATACCCTACGTCCTGTATATTGGATTGTATTGCTTTGCGTTGGTGCGTTGAATAGTTCGGATACCCTCGGGGGTGCCTAGGCCGCCTTATATAGGCTGACGACCTAGGGTTACAAGTCGGTTTGAATCTAATCTACTTGGTAGTTACGTGGAAGGTAATCTGAGTCGGACTACCATACGCGTTCCACAATATCCGGACTGGTTTGAACTGCCCGATCTCTTTGGCGTGTACTCCAAGTATCTTCATATCCTTAACCCGCACGTCCTGATCGGATGGGCCCACTTGTCAGGTTCGGCCAGTATCCTGATCGATAAAGACTCATAGGGTACCCATACCCCTCACTTAGTTTGCTGATGAGAAATCTTATCATAACTATTGGTGTAACCAAACCGCTACCTAAACTTGTCAAACTTTGTCAAACTTTGCTGATTTTAGACATGGCCAGGGAGCCTGTTACAGGGGCTGGCAGGGCCGCGGAGACCATTGTCCCTTCCTGGTCCAATATTTTCATTAAAATTCTTTACATAGAGAAAATGTTAATTATATTTAAACCATGAAACAATTTTAATTGACTTCCACATATTTCACATGACAAACCAAATACGGAGTAATCCCTAAATTAACCACAAAGGCACAGAGTAGGAGAGTTGTGGACATAAATCAAGAGAATGGATCAAGCGATTTTGATGCACTTCATTTCATACTGCATTGGAAAGAAATATATCATTTAATGAGATGATAGAATTTATATTTAGAAATGATAAAATAGAAAGATGAGAGAAGTGCCTAGAAATTATAAAAGAGAGAATTCCTTATTTGACACCAGACAAATGACTCGTTCCTTCCTTGGCCCTCAAAATTTTTTCCTTTCTTATTTGACACTGACTTCAACTTTCGTTCCTAAATTGACACTTCGTTTGATTTTCTGTCAAGCTACTGTTAGATGCCATGTGAAAAGACCATTTTTCCCTCCCCTCTCTCATGGCTTGAACAACCCCGGCCGTCCCTGCGACTCTTTGTACTCACGCTCCTCATGTCGGAGCTTCCCTCCTCGGTGGCCGTGCCTCCTTGCGACGCCGCACCGCCGGTGCCGAGACGCGCGAGGGCCTGGTGCACAGAGGCAACTCGTCGCGCAGGACAAGGCAAGCTTCGCAGCATGGACGCGCTTCCCCAGAAGCCACCGGCGTCGTCCCTGTGCAGCGCCGCCATCCGCCGCCTGCAGCCGCAGCGCCGGGGCCGGCCGCACGCTTGCAGCGCCGCCGCCGCCGCCGCCGGCCGTGCCCAGCCCGAACCCCGTTCGCCTCGGCACCACCTGCCTCCCGCCGCTAGGCCTCGGGACGGAGCCTCCCGCGCGGTAGGCCCCTTCTTGCTCGACCGCCAGCACTCCAAGTCGGAGCCCGGGCCGGTCGGGGAGAGACCGCCGGAGGCGAGCGAGCAGCGCGACGCTGCAGACTCGGCGCCTGCGTGTGCGAGGCACACCGTGGTGGCCAGGAGCGCGAGGAGGAGGAGCGCCGAGGAGGAGGAGCGCCGAGGACCTGTGCGGTGTGGAGCAGAGGAGGGAGAAGAGTGGTGGGGCCTATAGGGTCAAAATCATCTTTTCGCAAGGCATTTAACGGTTCTTCGGACGGAAAATCCATCAGAGTGTTAATTTGGGAATGAAAGTTGAAATCAGTGTCAAATAAGGAAGGAAGAAATTTCGAGAGTTAATAAAGTAACGAGTCATTTGTCTGGAGTCAAATAAGGAATTATCTTAATGCACTTCAGAAGTCTAAAATGACATGGTAGTATATTTTTATACGGGGAGTATTTTTTTTCTTTTATTTTTGTTATAGTAATGCTTCTTGTTCGTTTGGACGGGCAAAAAATAATGGGGCCCTCGTAGCTACCAGGTGCCTATCACCCAGGTAAGCTGGCAATTCCAATCTTTGCCGTCGGGCGTGGGCGACGCCTTTTACACGGTTGGCGAGAAGGATAAGCGGTCAAGGAGGCCGGCTACATCGCTGAAATAAACACTTGGATCATGACGCAAAATTAGTCAAAGTTTTCCCAAGAGAGGGGTCAAATTGACTGTTTGCAGACCATACTAGTACCAATTTGTTTATGGCTCTTTCTTTAAATTAATTTATTTTAATAATAAATATGGCTGAATAAATGGAAGGGCGAGTCCCGAGGCGCCGGAGGATCCAAACAAGCAGCGCACGGAACGAAAAAGCTTCACGACTTTCACGAGACAACAACCAGAGGAAGAAAACAAAAACAACCAGAGGGCAGAGGGGACAGGGAGTGAGAGAGAGGGGAGCATTCATTCGAAATCCCTCGCCTCTCTCTCATCTCGGCCGCCGCCTCCTCACCTCGCCAGCCATCCGCCGCCAAGCGGGCGAGATCAGGGCGGCCGAGCAGACCCATTCCGCATTTCCGTCCCCTCTTCCGCCGAGGTAAACCCCTGCTCTAAGGCTTTGCTGCTTCATTTTTCTTGGGGAATTTTTTATGGTTTTCCGGGCGAAAGATTGGGTTTTTAGGGAGGGAGGGTGGGGAGGAGTTGCCGAGGCGACTCCGCCTCTGCTCGAGCGATTCGAATGCGGCCGAGTGGATGGAAGCGAAGGGGTTTAAGATTAACTGCGTGTTTGCCAGGGTTTGAGCAGGGTTTGTTTTGGGGTTTAGTTTCTCGATCTGATGCGATTTCGTGCCGCTTCGATGCGCTTCTTCCCTGTGTAAATCTCCTTGCTTCCTCACCAGGATGCGATTTTTTTTATCAATAGGAGATCAGAAAAGAATAAAGCTTTGGTTGTTAACCACAGTGTTCAATTCGAAGGAACTGAGATTACACGCAAACGAATGAAAAATGACTAGCACTGTACACCTTTTCTTCTTGTGAAAGGCATACTAATAAAAGCTCGATATGAGGTCTACCCGGAAACTTTGAACAAGTCCATGGGACTTGTGAGATATCTGTTGCGTAAGTAGGAAAACCTGCCTGGTCAACACTTGAAAGCATCACTTAGACCCTAGAGACCGTGCTCCATCTATTTCAAAATCTTTTCTTTTTTATAATTTATTTCAAAATATTTTAACAGTGCCCGGTCATGTAAAATTATGCTTATACTCAAGAGATGGTAATGAAATGATACAGACTGCTGACTGACTGAATGTATCTTTCCCGTGCTTTTTAAATAGTATTGTGTAATGTAATATACTAATATATCTGTCCTTTTCTCTTAGCAGGATATATAATTCCAAGACCCTGATGATGGCTACAGCTGGTTATATTGATGATTCCTGTTCTGAGGTTATTGATCCCCCAAAGACTGAGGTACTAGACGTTACGGAACTCGCTGGCGACCATATTCAGCATCCACCAAAACCGAATGTGGTGGTGTCTAGCAGTGTGCGTGAACTTCTGGAATGTCCAGTCTGCTTGAGTGCCATGTATCCTCCTATTCATCAGGTGCACATGCGTACCGATCCATTGCATGTTTACATATATGCCTGTATTAAATTAACCCTCTTCAAATCTAGTCATTTGGATGGAAATTATGGTTTACTGGTTCAAGAGTTGCTTTCAGTATTATGAACTGCTATCACATTTTTAGTCTGGTCCATCTCAATTCCTGGAGATGTTCAATCTACAGTGTTTAGAAACCACAAATGTGTTTTCTGTTAGGTATATGGTGCGGAACAGAAAGATGCTCTGCTGTATATCTCCTATTAAACTAGTAAAATCTTATTTCATATGATAGTAATGTCATGTTTTCTCTGTGCAGTGCTCCAATGGTCATACATTGTGCTCTGGATGCAAACCAAGGGTTCATAATCGCTGTCCAACATGTAGGCATGAATTGGGTAACATAAGATGCCTTGCTCTCGAGAAGGTGGCTGCATCTCTTGAACTTCCATGCAAGTACCAGACCTTTGGGTGCTCAGGCATATATCCTTACTACAGCAAACTGAAGCATGAGTCACAGTGCCAATATAGGCCCTATAGTTGTCCATATGCTGGATCTGAATGCACGGTTGCTGGTGACATTCCATACTTGGTAAATCACTTGAAAGATGACCACAAAGTTGACATGCACAATGGCTGCACCTTCAACCATCGTTATGTCAAGCCAAACCCTCATGAAGTTGAAAATGCCACCTGGATGCTTACGGTATTACTCGTTTCATCAATGTGTTGATTAACAATTTCTATTAGGTGTTTTTTTCGAAACTTGTTTTACTTCCGCAAAGATTGAAGTTCAATTTTCTATAGCTTTTTGTGGACATTTCTGAAGTGAAACTTTCTGCATATTTGTCAAATATTAGTGTGGCATGTGTTTATCAACCTGCAACTAGTTGTCACACATATAAAAATACAATAAAGGTGCTGATCATCACACACTTTTTGGGTTGAAAATAATTTTCTTATACAAAGGCACTGCTTGTACAGATCCATGTTCATCTAATTTTGATGAACAGTCTTTGACTGTTTCAAGTCAAGAGCGCAAAACATTTCAAATTGCTTCTTTATCTGAAACCTTCTCTCATGGATTTCTTCCAGTGCAACAAAAATGTGATGTCTATTAATTTTGTCATTACCATTGAATGAATGATGAAGTAAACAAACTGATTATAATTATCTCATGCAGGTGTTTAGCTGCTTTGGCCAATACTTCTGCTTACACTTTGAAGCCTTTCAGCTGGGCATGGCACCTGTCTACATTGCCTTCCTGAGGTTCATGGGAGACGACGTGGAAGCGAAGAACTACAGCTACAGCCTGGAGGTGGGAGGCACTGGGCGCAAGATGATCTGGCAAGGAGTGCCCCGTAGCATCAGAGACAGCCATCGGAAGGTCCGTGACAGCTATGATGGGCTGATCATCCAGCGGAACATGGCCCTGTTTTTCTCAGGCGGTGACAGGAAGGAGCTCAAGCTGCGGGTCACCGGGAGAATCTGGAAGGAGCAGTAGGATAATCAGGAGCCCACCCTCCTCGTGCTGTACTGACCTCTTGAGGTCATGAATCACATTAGCAAGAGCTGTAGCCGCGTGCAGGAACTGACAATTCGTAATTTTTTTAGCCTGCTCTAGTTTGCTATTTGTCTTCTGGCTTCTGTAGCCTCCTGGTTCTGGTGGATGTAGCTCATCTCATGTAAACCAGCACGGTACTGATGTAGAATTCGTAGAGATCTCTTCAGCTTGAACTGTCTAGGAGCTGCCATTCTGTGGTATAGGAGAATCTAATGGCAACTCATGAGATGCGAATGATATATGCTAGAGAATTAAGTATTGTGAAATGCTAGAAAGGACCCCTTCTGGAGTGCCACCTGTTCAAGATTTTTTTTAAAAAAGGAGGGTTCAACACATCTCATGCCATCTTCCAGAGCAGATAGGAAATGAAGTGCTAAGTAAACTGAAAAAAAAAGGAGAAAGGTTTCAAACAGGTAGGCTCCAGATGTCAGGATTTTGAAATGTATATTGCAAAAAGTTTGAATTATGCATCGCGGGAGACAAACCCCTGGAGAAACAAATAGCTGTACTACGAGCAATTACTCAGCACCGGGCATTCAGACTTCCGTTCGAACTCTTTATTGACCTTTACATCCATCACATACTGACGTACACAATGAAGTTTGTCTCAGCAACATGATTTGATCCTTCTATAGATCTTGTTCGTGTGAATAGTGGGATAGTTCAGAAACTGAGCATGTGTCCCAAAAGCGTAATCACAGTTACAAGGGAAAAAAAACATGTACTTTTCTATATGATGTCATAACAACTACGCAATTGTTAAATCCAAACTTTCAGTTTATTCACATATAAAAGACAAGCAATGCCCCTATAAGAAGTATCATCTGAAGTTCGTGATTTCTTTTCTGTACAATCGGAAATTATAAATCTTCAACAGGAGCAGCCATTACAGACAAATATGAAAGAAACAGACAAGCTTTTTATTTCATACAATGACCATATCTTTACAAGTTAAAAACTCCTTCCATGTACAAGGCATGAGCTCCCACGCTCAGGTTACTCAAGCTCATCCAAAGTTTCAGTTGAAGATTGCTCGGAAAAAAAAACTTTCAGTTGAAGAGTCACTACAATTTAGTTACTGGTTTCCTTCCTGTGAATTGCAATAAAACACCACCTTAAATGATGATGAAATTATCGGTTCATTCTATCAATATGATTAGTGGGTCGCTCTGTCTACTTCATACATTTCACCAACTCGAATTAGTATTCTGGGAACAAAGACTCACAATACTGATCTTCTACTAGTTTAACTCTCTGAAATGTTGAGCCATCTATATACCCCCCCCCCCCCCCAAGCTGTCATGTGGAAAGACTTCTATCAGGCTAAAGGGCTGGCTCCATCACAACTCACTACACAGCAGATTCTTCAAGACAAAAGTGCGGATTGCACACTTTGCGGTTACAGATGAGGTTCTTGAATATATAACTTGACTATTGACCTGCATGATCATAGTATTGCAAACCACAGCACTAGGGTTCTTCAAGACATGCGATGCTTCATTTTTTTGTGTAAAATAATGTGTCACTACTAATCTAGGAATAACATAAGCGTAAAATCATATGCACATGGTTTTAGAAGAAAAAAATGATGCACATCACATGTTTCAGAATTCAGAGCACAACAAATGCTTACCTAGGAGCCAAGCAAACGTCTAAAACAGAACAGCAAAATAGGGGGATATATATACAATGAATAATGTTTAGCACAGCCTCCATTACCTACATTGATCAAACCCACTCCAGACATCAATTTTCAATATACATTTCATAGACACACAAATATACATCAGATGGCACCTTAATCACCACTTGTGATTCCCCATTGCACAGATTTTATACAACTATACAGCCAATAACCCTATTGGCATATTGGTATCTTACCGAAACACTAACGCCATTCACCACACCCAATCTCCAACTCTGTACACAACCACAAGGTTTACAACATACAACAGGCAACGGAAACAAGGAAGGCTCCACCTTTCTTCTATGTACATCCTCTAAATCTCTAATCCTCTGGTTCATCTTCTACTACATGAAGAAGGTTCCCCGACACATTTCATAGACACAACACATGTATAGTATTTTGAGATGGCACCTTAATCACCAGGTGCGATCATCGCGCTGCAGATTTCACAAGTGCAGGGCCAAGAAACCATTCGTTCTCCTCCCAAACACTAACAGCACACCCAATCTTCAAATGTGTGCAGGGCCAAGGAAACAAGGAATTCTTTGTTTCTCTCCGCATGTCTAACTTTGGTTCTCGTACTACTGTTAACATGGTGGATTCATCTACTGAGCGATCAAGAACAGCAATTGGGGCAGCGTACCAAGCCATTCTCGTTGCACTCGATGCAGCGGCGGGCGCGCCCCTCCGCCTCCACGAACACCTTGCGGGAGCCGTCGCAGGCGTTGCAGGGCACAAACCGGAAGCCCCCGCAGGCGCCGCAGACGAAGGCCGGGTCCTGGCCGGGTGCGCCCTCGAGGACGCGGCGGAGCTCGCCGGACTCGTGCAGGTGGCGGACCTCGTCGGCGCCGCCGACGAGCACGCCCCCGACGAGGAGCTGCGGGAGCGAGAAGCCGCGGCCCCGCGCGGCGAGGATCCCCTGGAGCTCCCGCCGGAGCGCGGCGTCCATGGAGACGTCGCGCTCGTCGACGGCGACGCGGAGCCCCCGCAGAGCGGCGCGCACCGCGCAGCAGTCCGCGAACGTGCGGCGCACGCCGCGGAGCGACGTCGTGTAGAGGACCACTGACTGCGGGCGCTGCGGGTTGGGCGCCGGCGACGGCGGCGTTGGCGGCAGGTGGCGCCCCTGGTACGGGTGGTGGTAGGTGAGCGACCGGGCCAGGTGCCGCGACTTCTTGTTCTTGGAGCACGCCCCCGGTGCGCCGCCGCTGACGTCGTCCATCTCCGGCTGCCTCCTCCGGTGAAGTGTACTGTGTAGGGTTCCGAGCTCCGACGGGAGGAAAGGGAAGACGAAGTGTGGGGAATGAGAGGATTGGTGGTTTGGTGCCTTCGTGTTTGTGACTTCTGACTTGGGTTATTGGTGACGAACTGACGATGACAACGAAGCTTTCGGCTAACGACATTGGTTCTGTTCGTTTCAACTTATTCAGCCGGTTTAGCAGCCACCAAATAATAATTTTCTCTCACAACAAATCAGCCGTTTCAGCTTTTCGGCCGGCTTATAAGCTGAAGCGAACAGGACCATTGCTCCTGGATCCTTAAAAAAAACCATTACACACAAGGTTGACAAAAGGTTGACAACTAATCTCTTCCCTCCATTTCAAATATTAGATCATCCGTCATATGTAGTTTCTTCTATATATCTGAACATAATATACATATATACTTATAATATACCTATATACTTGTATAACAAAATCTATAGACAAACAGGTTAAAACGACCTGTAATTCAAAATAAAATGGAGGTAATAATTGCCTTACTTTTTTTTAATTGTACTGTGATCGTGATGTATTGAGCGTCGAGAGAGAAGCTTTTGCGAATGTGAAAAGATCTCCTCTCATATTCTATTGAATTTAGGTGCCATTGCCCTTCTTATAGGTTAGTTATCTCAATCCTCTTTTCAATGTTTTTATAGAGCCAAGATTAACGTCTTACATCATAAGATGTTCCAATCTGATATAACTTTTAACTTTTCCCTCCCAACAAATCCACCTGTACCCATATCCATCTGTACTCTCTCTTTTTTTATTTTTATTTTTAAAAAAACTTCTATAGAAATCTTAACGGGCTGTTTAACCTTGGCGCATTTACGGGCTGAGCCCATATCTATGTCGGGCCTGGTCTGAGCCCAGCCCAGTACCCAGAGTTGTGTGCTACCTGGATAATAGAACAAGGCAACCGGTTGTGTGCTATCTCCCACCGAGCGTCAGGATAAGAAAACAGCGCGGCCCTGCACGGAGGGCGACCGACCGACCGACCGAGCGGAGGCAGCTCCTCCGGCGACTGCGAGCGCCCGAGCATGGCGTCCCTATCCCCTTCCCTCCACCTCCCTTGGTACGCCCCTCCTCGCCGTCTCTTCTCCTTCCTGTCAGTGCCCCTCGCTGCCTCGGGCTCGTAGGACAGAGTGGTTTTCTTCTCGGCCCTCCACTGACACGCGCCAAGTGCTGCGGTTCCAGCATCGTGGGTCAAGGATTGCTGCGTGGCGTATGTCCTCGTTGCCCTGGATGGATTTGCCGGGCTTCTTGTTTTCAAGAACCGACATTTTCTTGGTTACTGTCTTGCTGCTCCGCCATCAAAAGGAGAAGGGTGGACTACTGGACTGTTGGAGTGCTGGTGGTGAATCCAGACATTCTTTATCCTGATGCAGTTGGAGTGGGCGCCTGCCAACAATCGGACTAGTTTTGTAGGGAAATTCCGTTAAATGCAGTCACCCACATCTTCCTGCATTACCGCAGGAGGTCGCAGGCTCCTGATGGAAGCGCTGTATCTCGAATGGGACAGCAATTTGGATGGGTTTAGTGTTCTGTCTTACAGAAATGTTACCTATTAGTTCAGTGCCTATAGCTTGGATGTAGGACCTTGTTTTGCTTCCAGGGCTCACTGATTGATAATCTACTGCTATATGATCCTCATTAGCACTAGCACATATGACAGGGTGCCTTGGATTTGCACTTACAAAGTTCAAGGTGAAGGCACAGTTTAGCAACCGGTTTTGGGTTGGTAGCTTTTACTGTTTGGTCTTTAGAAGTAGAAGATCCCATGTTTCTAGTTAGTAGCAAACGTTGTGCTGAGCATTCATGTTCTAAATTCATTTTGGTCTAAATTCATTTTGGTCTAATAAAGTGTCTAAATCAAATTGATCCATTATTGTCTAATAGGAAGGATTGTTTTTCTAAAATATAATATGGAAATTTTAGTGGGGTTCTTACTTTCTCTGAAATAAACCAGCAATTCAAGAACTGGCTTCCTTGGAAAGACACAAGGGATTCGTCCTCGTGTTATCCCTGCTGGCAGAGTTGGATTTGTCAGAACAGTAGTGGAGTGCAAGGAATCTAGAATTGGAAAGAAGCCCATCGATGTTCCATCAAATGTTACTCTCACATTAGAGGAACAGTTTGTCAAAGCTAAGGGTCCGCTGGGGGAGTTATCACTGAGCTATCCAGGTGAAGTGAAAGTTGTGAAAGAAGAATCTGGTAAGCTAAGACTTTATAAGACTGCGGAGACTAAGAGGGCGAACCAGATGCATGGACTTTTCAGGTAAATGGCAACTGGAAACTAAAAATGAGTTTTCCCATATCATTTTTTGCTGATTTACTTCCCATAATGTGTTTCACTACATTTATTCTTGTGTTATATATCTTCTCCCGGTATTCCTAAATTTAGCTGCCAAATCATGAGCTCTCTGTTCTTGTCACAACTCTTATAGTTGAGCTATCACTTTGTATAGTCTGGAGCTGAGGAGCAGTATTGATTCTCATGAATATTTCATTGTGATACCACCAGTGCCTTGAATAATTTGTATAACACATGCTATTTTCAGTATATGCGTAGATAAACAGTCCTACGATGTTATTAGCTCTTACAAGGATTCAGATTCTAGATAGCGATATTGTGCTTCATGTATTTATTTTTTTCTCTGACCTCTTGTCTTGCCAATAACCAGTAAATGTGATGGCTTTGCTTTGTTCTAGACCTGAGAAAAAACACTTAAACGATCTGCTTTAAGAAAAATAGCCGCATTCTAGTTGGTCTGAAAAAGATTTGCATACAAATGTCTATCTTCTTGCATTCACCATTCTCTGTCCAGTATTGGTGCCAAGGAAATAGACTATGCTATTGCTTCTTTCTGGTATTCAGGAACTGTGAAATCTCTTTTATCTATAACAAACATCATCAAGTGTCTGTACCACTTGGGCTATAATTTATCCTGGCATTATCTTAATGAATAAAAGGAGCAGAGATATCGTGGGGAAAGTACCCACCTTGGCTAAGATACACACATAAGAGTACTTTATGTACGGTCAAGAATTGAATGTAAAGGTGTGATACATCACCATATTCTCTATCTGTTTTATCCTTTGTGCTTCGTTTAATCTTTTGCTAGTTCACTCAGAGTATGTACATTTTGTTTGCCTTAAGCATCAATGATCTCCTTACTGAGTGATCTTTGAAAGTTTCTTAGAGAAATCATATTATGGATTCTTTATCTTGTCTGTCCTTCACGTCTTCCTCTAAATACTTAGGTGCAAATTTTCAATGCAGAACATTGACCGACAACATCATCATTGGTGTGTCCAAAGGATTCGATAAGAAGCTTCAATTAGTGGGTGTTGGATATCGTGCTGCGGTGGAGGGCAACGATCTCGTGATGAATCTGGGATTCTCGCACCCTGTCCGGATGGCTGTTCCAGAAGGCCTGCAGGTCAAGGTGGAAGAGAACACCAGGATCATTGTGAGCGGCTATGACAAGAGCGCAATCGGTCAGTTTGCTGCTACCATAAAGAAGTGGAGACCACCTGAGCCATACAAGGGAAAGGGTATCCGATATGCTGATGAGGTTGTCAGAAGGAAGGAGGGCAAAGCTGGGAAGAAGAAATAGAAACTGTTTCTTTGTTTTTTTGTGGTTTTACACTGTAATGATCATCACGTACTAAGGCCGCCCTTAGAAAATCCCGTCCTTTTCTTATCATGGCATGTAGATCTACACTTTCACCATCCCACGATTCCCTGGCCTTCCAAGCATTTTATGCTACTCCACTGAAAAGAAAGAACAGCAGCACTGATGATACTTGACCTGCAATGCCTGGGACCCTGATCAATGTGCAAGTGGTAACCAAAGGCTAAGATGGGTAGGAATATCCTTTAGGCACCTTTTGGAAGCAAGGAGGAGCAAAACCCAGGGATGGAAAAACCCCCACTAAGAACTAAGATGATAATTAAAATTATATCCTCATGGATTACCTATCCAGTGAAAAGTCCAGGATCCTAGAGGGATTGGAGTTTCCAAATTAGGCCTTATTGTGATACCTGTTTCCTGTTTCCATGGGTTTAAGAAGTTTGGTTAATTCCAGAGGCTGTTCCAGAAGTTCTAGGGAAGGAGGGCTGAAAGTTGAAGTGAAAGGGAACAGCGGGATCACTGTGACAGGTTGTGAGCGGGGGCGACGAGAGTGCGCTCAGAGCATGCCTTACTTGTGTCCATATTTGTTCTCATTCACAAGCCTGATCGATCTGTGTCAACTGAGCCCAGAACGTACTGACTGAGCCACTTCAAGACTGAAAGCGGTCTGGCTAGGTGACTGGCTGAACCGGGCGTCCTCTCTCATCATCCTAGATTTGTGAATCGCTAGAAAGTCGTGCCGATCACAGAAGCTTCATTGGTTTGGATGCTCTGGCAAGCCTAGAGTGTGATGAATAGCATGGGTCTATTTCAGGGTTTGCTAGCTGAGGAAGTAGGAACCCAGTATGTGAGGGGTGCTTTCGATGCTAGGCTCTACCAGGAAAATGGTAAACAAGATACTCCGATTATCTTTATTTACGCTGGGCCTTATATTGATCGATTGCTTCCAACCAATGCGGAAGCTGCAGTGGAGAATAGCCCCACGTTGAATCAATTGATGCCCAAGTCGCTGTGCACATTGGATTAATCGATGATCAGCGGCAGGACGCGAACGACACGGGTGGCCCATATCGGAGCCCTGAAAGCTTTTATATAAATGTAAGCGCAATTGGCAATTGGTCGGATGAGGTTTTTTTTTTTTCAAACGCTACCAAAGCAAGAAGTAGAGAACTGGTTTCTATGTTTCTTATGGCTTTCATATATTTATTTTATTTTTCTTTGATGTAAAGCCTACAATTTGATCTATGATGCTAGATCTATAACATAAAATTTGCTAGAATCCAGAAAGCTAAAAAAGGCTTGATTTGGAATGGAGAAATTGTTCATTTGTATATGTTGTGGCTTCCATATATCATTTCAATTTTTTATTGAAGTTGTGCAATTTGCAGCATCTATGCTCCATAACATGAAAAATGACAAGGAGTATTCAGGATTATCCTGACTACGATTTTGAATTGTGAGAATGAAAAATGCATGAATAGGGCCTTCCTATCTTATCATCCTATAAATGTGATGGATTGTCCTGGCTATGATTCTGAATTTGCCAGCATGAAGAGTGCATGAACAGCGCCTCCTATCTTTATCGTCTTATTACAAAAATGTGAAGCAAGCACTAAATTCAGGCTGCTTGATAAAGTCTGCAACCAAAGCAGATGAGATATTAGAAGGGAAATGAAATGTATATTTTTTTAGCAAAGAAATGTATATGTTACATATTAACATGATCCTGATAAAAAAAGATTGGCATTTTATTTGCACCAGTATCTTCAAACATTCTAGATGGGGTTGCAACATGGTGCGTTTGGAGATCAGATGTTAAAGGGTTCATAGTGTAGTTTTAGATTTTTTTTTACCCGATTTCATTTCTAGAAACAGAGACCAATGCCATGTGCCATTTTATTGCACAAGAAAACAGTTCATGTTTCAGTTTGGAAAATTCCAACCAAACAACATGCTGAAACACCAAACTCATTGTGGCAATTGACAATCTAATCACCTCTAACATACCGCAGGTAACATCAAGCTATACTTTAAGTTTAGTTGAGTGGTGCGGCGCGTGCTGATGTCCCAAAATACTGACCGATGTTATTTGTTACTCTCTGGGACTTATTCTTTTTTTAATATAATCATCAGCCCTTCTACATAGTTCATTAAAAAAGTATCTACTTTAAACCCTGAGAAAGGGCCTGAAAGTTAACATCGGGATCACTGTGAACGGCTACGACAAGAGCGCAGTCAGTTAATGGTGTACTTGTTTCCTGTTTTGGCCCATGTCAGTGTGTTTGTGATATACTAGAGTGGCATGGAATGGTCTGACCAGATGTTATTGGAGGCCTGAAAGTTGGAGTGCAAGAGAACAGCAAGATCATGGAGATAAAATTGGAGGTGGTTTGAGTCCGCTTGCTGTAGCCTGGGGTGAAGTCGTGAAGATGACCCTAACACTGCAATAGTTGAATGCCCATGCCATGGCAGACTGCCAGCTCCTCTCGGACTAACAAGAGAATGGGTCACATCTAGGTTGTGAAAGGTGTGTTTTTGAATTTGTCAGAATGAAGAATGCATGAAAAATCTGAGGCACAATTACGGAACACTAGTCTGTGGGTCAGTTGCGTGCCTGCGTCTCGTCGTCGTCGTCGAGCCACTCACCCGCACGGGCCCCACCGGGGCGTCCGATGCCTGGCTGGACTGCGGCCAGGTGGCCGCCGCCGCATCCGGTGGCTCGCGTCCCCTCCCGCCTCGGCGCCTCGCCTTCCCTTCCGATATCTTTTGCTCCCGCCGCCGCCGCGCCGCGCACGCTTGTGCTCTCGTTCGTTTCTCTACCCGCTGTTGCTCTTGGCCCCACGATGGCGGTGGCTTGCTTCAACTTCAACCCCTTCCTCTCGCCGCTCGTCGCCGCCCCGCCGGGCAGGAGCGGTCGAGCGGCGTTCCTGCGGTCGCGCGCGGCTTCCCTCGGACCGCTCGCGTGCGGCGCGGTGGTAGGTCGCGGCAGGTGGCGGCTCGCGGCGGCGGCTGAGCCGCGGGCCGTGCAGGAGCAGCCGGCGCGGTCGGAAGCGTCCGGCGAGACCGGCGCCGCGGTGGCCCCCAAGGCGTCCTCCAAGCTGGTTCTTGTCGTCGGGGGCACCGGCGGCGTTGGTAAGACAGAGATACCGCTGCTCTCTGTCTCTGTTCCAGCATTGCTAGTATTTCGGCTCCTATACAGTAAAGCTGCAGAGCTCATTTATCTCTGAATTTTACAATAGCCTAATATCAACGACCGAGTTTGAATCATGCGGTATACTAAATACTGTTGGACGAAGGATGGCATGTTTGAGTTGCATTACATCATACGTTTTCTCCGACTTGTGTTGCTGTGTCCTGCAGCCTTAGTTCTTGTGTTGCTTGCGAGATAAATTCTCAAAATATTAACTGAGTACATCCTTGCAGGGCAGTTGGTTGTAGCATCTTTGCTCAGCAGGAACATCAAGTCAAGGTTGCTCCTAAGAAACCCCGAAAAGGCAGAGTCTCTATTTGGCAAGCAGGATGAGAGTGTGCTGCAGGTACATCTGTAGTTTTAGCATTCTTTTTTTCTTCCCAGGTGCTCTCGAGATAAAATAATATGCGTTGTGTCGTGACTTGAGCTAGAGTGACTCCTGCCAAAGTGCTAATACAAGTTTATCTTTTATGACAGGTTTACAAAGGGGACACAAGAAATCCTAATGATTTGGATCCACAAATGTTTGAGGTTGAACTCTGTTTCTTTGAGTTCTTACAATTTATCTGTTTTATGGGCTATATTTCTGCAATGATTGAATAAGTCAAAATATAGGGGTCTCTTTTCATAGGGAGTTACACATGTGATATGTTGCACTGGAACTACAGCATTTCCTTCAAAGCGCTGGGATGGAGATAACACTCCAGAACGTGTAGGTATGCACTGCCTGATATTCTGCAGTTGAGTTTAAATTTTCACCCAAGATGCTGCTGTAATGCTAAAAAGAACGTGCACTTAAACTTCTCTTAAATACTCTATCACGAAAGTTAAGTAAATGAAAGAGTTTTTGCAAGGATAATCTTGATGTAGGAGACTTTCAATTCCAGAATGAGGCAAATAAAAAAAACCTGAAATGTAGATGTGCTAGAGGGCTAATGAGTTGTTTGTTTGTCTCACGTTCTAAACATCCATTTAAGTTTTTATTATGTACATTCTGCTGGTAATATCACGCATATTGATGATTATTGCTATATCCATGTTTGCCACATATGCAAGCTAACAGTGCCAGTGATTAATTAATGGGTGAGAGTTGAGACAATATCTTACTGCTTTCTCACTAATTACCACACATTTCCTGTTGATAGATTGGGATGGCATCCGAAATCTTGTTAGCGCTCTTCCACGGACAATCAAGAGACTGATTTTTGTGTCATCCATTGGTGTTACAAAATACAATGAAATACCATGGAGGTATACCTTACAATTCTTAGGAAGAATTTCAGTATTTACAATTGAAGTTCATGACATAATAGTAATGATGAATGTTATGATACCTGTAAAACAATATGCAACACGTCTTATGTGTAGAGTTTATATATGCAAAATCATACTAGTTTATTTAGCAATTGATTTTCTGTCAGGAAGTCATAAATATTTCTTGTGCGAACCTAACATTATGACTTGTTAATTCTACTTTCTACAGTTCAGGTCTCCATTCTTTTCACCTTGATAGCATTTCTTATTCTATTGGGTCCTATGTTACACATAATTTGAACCTTGGTCCTTAAGCGATTATGCTGTGCATTTTTCAGTATCATGAATCTCTTTGGTGTGCTCAAGTACAAGAAGATGGCAGAGGACTTTGTCCGCAGTTCCGGGATACCGTTCACCATTATCAGGTTCATCTTATACACAGGAAATTGTATTGGTGGACAGTGGACACATCATGGATATATTATTCTGACATGATATGAGCTGTTTACAGGCCTGGAAGATTGACTGATGGGCCGTACACTTCGTATGATCTTAATACACTTCTTAAAGCCACAGCTGGAGAGCGGCGAGCAGTAGTCATAGGCAAAGGTTATTCCTTTCGTTATTCTGCTGCATCTTATGGTGATTTTTTTAAAAAAAAAATAAGTTTTTTGGTTCTTCTAACACTTTCCCGCTATCCTACTAGGTGACAAGCTTGTGGGAGAAGTTAGCAGGCTGGTGGTGGCAGAGGCCTGTATCCAAGCTCTAGATATTGAATCCACTGAAGGACAGATATACGAGATTAATTCAGTGAAGGTATTCTTGGGCACGACGCAATTGGTGCTTATGACATGCTATGCTTATCATTCTTCCCATTGCAAACATAAATTGTGCTTCCTTTCAGACTAAAAATATAGTTACCAGAATCGCATACCAAAAAATGGACCTCACTGGCTACATAGTTGTGCTTTTTTTTTTCTGGCAAGCAATTGCAATAATCTCTTTTAACTTGGACTGAGATGGGAGTAATCATGCTAATTCAGGGCGAAGGACCTGGGACGGACCCGGTGAAATGGGAGCAGCTATTCAGTTCTGCCCAATCAACATAGTGGCACTCACGGGGAATCTCTATTGCACACTGTATATCATACTGTAGCGTGCATAATTCCGTAGAAGCAGGCAAGCAGCATATGTAGTAACTATAATTGTAGCAGCCGTGTACAGAGATTTAGGTCATTAGCCACACGCTTGCGAGTTGCAAGGACTATTTATTTGGTCGTTTGCGTGCAATTGTACTGGATCACTGGATGGATCTTCTTCTGGATGGTTCGTACTTGACCTTGGTGCTCCGGAGAGTCTGGAGCCTCGCCGGAGAACGGCAGGCGGCGGCGCGGCGCTCATCGGTTGCAACCCGAATATCATGGATCCCCCAACCGTGAGCCGTCGGATCTAAGCCCAACGGCCCGAATTCGAACGCTTTAGGGCTGTGAAAGCATGCGCCGCTGAATAGCCGGAGGACAAACCCACCCCGAACACGCGAGCCGCCGCCGGCTACACCAGAGCAAGGCAGCGCAAACGCCGCCGGGCACCTCGCTCGCCGATCCTCCTCCTCCCAATTCCTCGGGTTCAACGCCCTGCCCGGGGAGGCTTGCCTCCTCCGGCCGCCACTCCGTCCTTCGCCCACCCACCGCCGCCGCCATGCTCTACATCGTGGGCCTCGGCCTCGGCGACGAGCGCGACATCACGGTGCGGGGGCTCGACGCCGTGCGCAGCTGCTCCAAGATCTACATGGAGGCCTACACCTCCCTCCTCTCCCTCGGCCTCGACCCGGCGGCGCTCGCTAACCTGGTACGGCTCCCTTCTCGTGTCCGCCCACCACCTGTTCAATGAAATGCCTCCGTGGTCAGTCCGGGGAGCTGTTGCTCACAGGCGTCGCCGCTCGCTCGTTTGTTGCGTCCAGGAGAAGCTGTACGGGAAGGAGATAACGGTCGCGGACCGGGAGATGGTGGAGGAGCGCGTCGACCAGGTGCTGCTCGAGGCCGCCGACGCGGACGTTGCCTTCCTCGTGGTCGGCGACCCGTTTGGGTAACTGTCGCTTTGCTTCTTTCCCGTTTTTGAGCTGGCTGTGCTGGAGCTTCTGTAGATGGCAGATGCGTGCTCATCTCTCAAATAGAGTTCTGGATACGAGTGATTGAATTTGGCGTTCTGTTGTTGAGTTGGTGTCCATGAACTTGAGGATACCAATGATGGAGCACACACCGAGCACTGTTAGTACCAAGATGTTCTTAGGTGGATTTGTATGCATGAATTTCGTCTAAATTTGTTGGATTGTGTCAGCCCATGATTCATAGATGTCTTCTAGGCCTAGAGTTGATTGGTTGTCTCCTTGAGGCTTGAAATCTGTTCATCATGCCAGTGCCATGTCTATACATGATAAATTTATGCCAGATACATATTTACACCTACCTTTGTTGAACAGTAGGCAAGAGCTTCTTTGTTTTCTGCTTATGTACAAACACATGTATGCCATTGCGCATGTTGGAAGTCTGATTGGGATTGCTTGTAAGCTTTTGTTAGTGTTATGAGTAATTTCTTTTTCTCTGTTTTCATTGGGATGGGATTTTCAGGGCAACTACACATACCGATCTGGTTGTTCGTGCCAAGAAAATGGGGGTAGAAGTGAAGGTGATTCACAATGCATCCGTCATGAATGCAATTGGAGTTTGTGGGTTGCAACTTTACCGCTATGGAGAGACTATCTCAATACCATTCTTCACAGAGGAATGGAGACCAGATAGCTTCTACGAGAAGATTCAAAATAATTCCCGGCTTGGGCTGCACACGCTTTGCCTACTTGGTTTGTGATTCTTGCCTGACCGTTTCAATGTTATATTAATCCATTGTTAACAAGAAAATAGGCAAGTGATCATTAGTTCATGGCCATGTGTAATGTGACCTAAAGTTAAATCTCAGCACATGATACACTGATAAGTGATTAGATCTTGGTCTTGTATCTTGTAAGCAAATACAAGCAATGCTTAAACTATTAGACTGCCACAAAATTAAGGTATAGTTCTGTTCAGTCCCTCATCTATGTGATTTAAAGCACAAGATCTTTCTTATCATGTTCATTTCTGTTCCTCTATATAAGATTAAAATGACACATTAAACAAAAGCATGGAAACCGCTAGTTTATCTTCTTGTACTGCTATAGCTTTTTCTTGTAACTATGAGGGCTTGGTTCAGTGATATCGTTGTTAAAATATTTGATTTAATGTGTTCAATGTAGATATCCGTGTGAAGGAACCGACATGGGAATCTTTAGCCAGGTAATAATGTAATATAGCATACTTCGCTGCCTCTGGATTACCATTCTCATTACCTTGGAGTGCATAACTGCATCCTAATGAGGATCAGTTTGGCACTGAAAATGTTCTGCCAATGCATTTGTTGTCTCAAGGCTTGCTCAGTGTTCAGTGACAGTGAGATGGAAGCGGTCCTCACTAGCTGTGGTTCAGTTTATATTGCTATTGGATAAGTGATAGGTACATCTTTTGCTCATTTATTTACTTTGAGTGCCCACTTGCAGAGGGAAAAAAGTCTATGAACCACCAAGATTCATGTCTGTAAACACTGCAATAAGTCAGCTTTTGGAGGTGGAGGAATCGCGTGGGGGATCTGGTAGAATATCTGAACTTCATTTCTTTAGCTTGCTTTCTTTCCAAGCAGTAACTTTCTGCCTGTTAAAGGAAAAGATGTCTTTATTCTTGCTATGCGAAAATAGTAGTTCTCCCTTAGTGCTCCATTAATTGACAAAGATCATTTGCCTCCAGCATATGGCAGGAATACACTGTGCATAGGAGTGGCACGCCTTGGAAGTGATGATCAGAAGATTGTTGCTGGGCCTATGGAGAAGCTATTAGACGTTGATTTTGGCCCACCCCTTCACTGCCTGATTATAGTGGGGGAGACTCATCCTTTGGAAGAAGAGATGCTAGAATTTTACAAGATGTAGTAGTTTCAGAATTTTTTTAATGTGTGTTTGACATTTTGTATCGATGAAGGGAATCATGGGACAATTTCCTGTCAGCATTGTTAGATCAATACATGTTTTCTCACTTAGTTGTCAAAGGAGCAACTTGTAGCCAGGTGGATAGAAATGCCCTCAAACAACACTTTCAAGGTTTGCTCCATCTCTTCGATTGGGTGCACTAGTAGTTTACTTGCTCAGATTACAATTGTTATACAAGAATGAAAGAGGGGTGGAGTGTATGTTCTTCTCAATGCAAAATACTTTTGACTGCTCATATAATTCCTGTTCTTACATTGTGGCGCTGGTCACCTAAGCTTGCGATTCATGTTGCATTGTTACATTCCATTACTGAACAACACTTGAACCCTCCTGGCAAGAAAGGTGAACAAACAAAAGAATGTGAACAGGGAACTGTATCTTCACAAAAGATGAGCCACCGATGGACTGACTGCACGGTTGGGTGGGTATGGCATCACAAAGCAAAATCAAGGCACTCCAGTTTTGTTTCACCGAACTGGTGTGTAGTGCTCCATCTGCAGCTGGTGCAGCGCAGCCTCGGAGCCGAAGCTGTGGTGGCTCGGCGACCTCCGCGAGCGCGACCTCGCCGGCGTCATGGGGCCCTTAACCCTCGGAGACCGCTGCGCGGCGGGCGGCCTGGTGGACCTGGCGAAGCCCATGTCGCTGGCGATGGAGGGGATGGGCGACATGGACGGGATCGGTGAGAGCATGCGGTCGGCGAACGGGAAGCAGTGCTCGGAGAAGGCGTCGGTGCCCGCGGATCGCTCCTTGGGCGTGCTCATGGAGCGGAACTTGGCCTTGGCGGAGGCCGTGGACGCCATGTACCCCGGGAACGGCGCCGGCGAGCACGGCGCGGCGTCCTCGTAGTAGTAGTCGCCCGCCCGCGCCGGCGCGCGCCTCGTCCGCACGAAGGACCGCCGCGCCGAGCAGCCGAGCCTGTCCGCGTCGCCGCCGAGGCCGGCGAGCGCCTGGCGGGCCTTGGCGGTGCCGTCGGCAGCGTTGTAGGGCGACTGGTGCGCGACGGGTACGTCCTTGTCGAAGGGCTGGGAGCCGACCCACTCCTCGAGCCAGCTCCAGCGCTGGGTGAGCGCGTCGGCGGCCTCGTCCCTGGACAGCGGCGGCGGCCGCCGGATGCCCAGCTTCTCGCTCTGCACGGAGGCGTACTGCAGCGCCCGCACGCGCTTGAGCGCGGCCTCCTCCCGGCTCCGCGACATGGCGCTCATCTCCTCCTTGGAGAAGATGCTGCTGTCCCACCCCTTGCTGCCAGCCTGCTGCTGCTCCTGCGCGCAACACAGAAGACAACACTGGATCAGAGAGACCATACCACCCGAATCATAGGCCGCCATTCTTCCCCTACCGACACCGTGCAGAAGCCATGCACGGCGGCCGCCACGGCCGGCGGCTGGCCAAACTGTGAACGTGGTACACGATCGGATCGCACTGTGTACGCGTCCTCCTCTCTGCAACATCTATGCTAGCAGTAGATCCCGCGGTCCACACACACACACCTGCCACTTCCAGTACGAGGCCGCGGTCCACGCCCTGCACAGGGAGCAGCAAGTAGCTGGCCACAGCGCAGCACGGCTGGAACTACTCCGGACGCGTCGAAACAGACCAGGAAGGCAGGTCGCGCGCTACTGTGCTCTACTGCTACTCTGCAGCTTGCGACCCACGTGCACGGCGACCAAAGCCCGATGCAGACCTATACGCGGGGGGTAGAGTTGGAGTAGCTTCGGTCCCGGGACACGAGGCGGCCCGGCCGGCAACCCCAAGAGGAGTCACCGCACGTCGCACGGGCATGTGGCGTGCGCGCCCATCGGACGGCACGCCGACGCGACGCGCCTCCGCCTTGCCGGCCGCCCGCCGACCCTTCTACGGTTCTACCCACATGCCGCGCATGTGCGGCGCCAATCATTCGCACGTTCGCCTCCGCGGCACCGCTTCCGGCGGCCAGCGGAACCGGAACCGCCTGGAGCAGGACAGGCGTGACTTACGTGGACCGCGGCGGCGTAGAGCTCCCGGCTGCGCCGCAGCAGCAGGGCGTCGTCGTCGTCGTCCGCGCCGTCGAGCGCGTTCAGGTGGTCGGGGCCCCCGGCCTTGGAGCGGTGCCGGGCCTGGATCCTTATCAGGGACTCGAGGCCGCGCAGGGTGGCCGCCGTCTGACGGCGCACCGCCTGCCCCCGAATCAGCGCTTGCAGCCGCACCAGACCCTTGAGCGCGCGCAGCGCCCGCCGAGCCTGCATTCAGAGTGACCAGCGTCAGTCAGTGACATGGATGTTGCCCCCCAGAAAGCATGGCAAAAGCGGTCCAATTCACTAGTGATCCCCGTTACAAAATCGAGAATTTGCATTGCTGGATCAACTAGCCGTGTCACGTACCAGGTACCCGCGGTAAGCAGATTGGATCAAGACGGCGGCATGCTCCTCCTGCTCAAGCGGCGGGGGCGCGGGCTGCTGGCCGGTGAGGCGGACGACCTCGGCGGCGGCGTGCGCAGCGGCGACCGCAGCCTCGGCTGCCGCCGCGGTGGCAAGGGCGACGGTCATGGCGTGCTTGCTCTGCTCGTCCTCCGCCTGCCTGATCTCGTGGTCTGCAGCCGCGGCCGCGGGCGCCGGCGCCGGCGCCGGCGCCGGGAGGGCGAACGAGTGCTGCGTCCTCAGCTTCCCCGGCAGCCACCGCTTGCTCTTCGACTTCTGCGCAGGAATCGATCGTCATCATCCGCCATTGCCATGGACACCGATCGACAAAGCTTGCCTCCTCGATCGAAACACAAGGCTAACACAAGAAAAGTGACATGAGGGGTGATCGAACCTTGTCAGCTCTCGGTTTCTCCTTGGGCTCGGAGGAGGTGAAGAGCCGTCTGATGCGCTCGAACCAGCTCCTCCTCTTCTTCTCCTTCTCCATGTCGCCGGGCGAGCGATAGTGGCTACTGGCGACGCTCTATCTGCCGAGTGATGACTATCTGAAGCAAAAACACGCATCACTACATCAGCATCACCAGACATGCAAAAGAAAACTCAAATAAAAACTAGAGGATTAAAAAGAAAGAATAAAGAAGCGGTTGTTCACACGTCTCGATCGCGAGATCCACGGAAATATAGACTGAAAGTGTGGCAGGACGGAACTTTGCCGGGAACACAATCCACACTAAATGCCCGCGCAAATCAAGAAATCAGCAAGGAATTTCTGTCCTTGAACCAAAGAAAAATCAGGAGGGTCGCCATTGCCGACGCCAGCAATCCGAAGCCTGAACGCCTCCGCTGGTGACACAGATGCGTCATGGCAATAAACAAGAACTGAACAGACACCAGAAAGAAACAGGCCAGCAGTCAAACATGACAGGAACTCGTCGCCCCTGAATCTGAGCCGCTCTGTTCCCCTCCGGATCGAGAGGGATTGGGAGACGCGACAGAGGAACAAATCGCCATCGGGACAGGAAGGAGCCGAAAATCCCGAGCACCTACCTGCCTGTCCTGATCGACTCCTCCCGGGTCTTGAGGGGATCCAATCCGACGCTCTCCGCTTCCGGCGGGGAGCTAGCTGGACGGACAGCTGAGGACACGGGACAGGCGGCTCAGATAGACGAGAAGCTGTCGCGCTCACTCGCGCCACATCGGAGAGGAGAACAGGGGAGTCCAGTGGGAGGCCAGCGGGCCGAGCTCCCCATCTGAAAGAGATGGACAAGGGAGGCAACCCCACATCCACACGAGAATCTCTCGCGCCTGTCCAATTTATTATATACTAGAGAATAGAGATGGCACGTTTGCAGAGAGGGAGGGAGCCCTCGAGATGGGGCAACTCTGGCGAGGCACCCTTCGCCTTCCGCCATGTCTGCTCGCATCGTCGTCATCATCACGACCCTGACCTGCATGTGGGTTGGTTTGCCCAGCTTTGTTCTTTGACTGACGGTACGGGGGAAAGAATACGAGAATACAGGTGGCCTGTTACTGACAGTAAATGGGCATTCGACGGGTTCTTCGAATTCCAGCGGTTTTTGGACTCGTGCGGTCACTCGCTCCTCATGGCCGGCAGTGGCCAATGCAATCGAGCACTGGTACTAGCAGCACTGCAGCACAAACAAGTGGGCCCCGCTGGAGAGGAATAAAGAAGGAAAAGCAGGCAGCGAAAGTGACTCCCTGACGCGGCGAGCGCAGTGCCTGAAAGTCGTTGCGGCCGCGCACCGGCGCCCTGCATGGGGAGATCTGATGAAAAGCCGAGAAAAATACAGGACTCGCTTTCGTGCGGGGACGCCAGCCAGCATCCGGGTCCGGGTCTCCCGTGCACATGTCACTCCACAGTCCGCACTCGGCAGCTCGATCAGCCCCCAAAGTATAATAATAAAACAAAATATAGTCCATTAACTAATAACTAGAACATTCGATGGACGAATTAACCGTGAGTAATTCAGGGCGTTGATCGATTCTTCTCGGCTAGAGCTGGGATCCCATTGAATAAAGAGGCATTTGCTCCATTCATGTCCAGGAAAAGTGCCCAATCGACTCGCTTTCCGCCGGGCAAAGCTGGGCCTTCAGATCCAATCCGCCATGTGGGGGCAGGCAGGCAATTATGGCATCAACCATGTGGCAGGCCATGCTCCTCCACTGAGCAGGAGACCCAGGGCACAGGGAAATGGATCCTCAGATGACCCGAGCACAGAAGCAGCCGTTCACAAGCGCTAGGAAGTCATCTGTTCTGATGAACAGAACACTGACAAGCTTGTTTTCCAAAAAAAAAAAAGAACACTGACAAAGCTAAACATGGAGAAAAAGGAAGAGACAGGCTCTGACGTGATTCGTGCCAAATCACCCCGCCACAGGCTTCCTCGGCCACTGATCCTGGATTACGCGACGCTAAGGAGTGTTTGGGACTAAATGTGAAATAATTATAAAACTAATTGCATAAGTCGTGGTTAATTCGGCGAGATAAATGTATTCAACCTAACTAGTTAGCACATATTCACTATAGCCTGGACTAATTAGACTTAATAGATTCGTCTCGCAAATTAGCCTTCAATTATGCAATTGATTTTGAAATTAACCTATATTTAATACTCCTAATTAGTACAGTTTGAGAGGTTGGATGGAATAGGGAACTGAACTGAAGGAAACGGTGACACTGCATAAACTAGCTGGTGTTCTTTAGGTGCTGATCTGCAGTGTACTGATATACTGTCGCAATGGAGGATAGAGGTCATTCAGGGTGGTTGGGTAGCCCAAATAGCCAGTCCAGAAACAAGGCTGCGTCCCACACACGCATCACAGATCAAGCGAGGGCGCCTTATCCCCTTCCCTGTTGAGATGCAGTCTGCACATGCTGAGACCTGCATATGCATCCAACTTGTGGTGGGGGCATGTGGAGCCTCCTACAAACATCCTCACAAACATGTTGCACGCCCTGCTGCGGCCAGTTGTTCAGGACTTGGGGTCCCTGCCAGAGATTTTGGCACCCCCAAATTGTTGTGGTTCAGAGAAGTGGCTACTGGTTGCTGGTGGTTAGTGCAGTGAAACTGAAGTGGATAAATGGAATCGAGTTGATTTTTGAAGGTTTGGTACTTGCTAGTCCAGTAGTTAACTGATGTTGTCTGGCTCCAAGATCCAACGGCCAACTCTGGTTGACTCTGAGCTGAACTGGGAAATCTAACTCCCTCTTGAGAACTTAACTCCATTGGGTAGTGGTAGCATCCTCCTGTTACTACTGTGCTACTGAACATTTGAATGAAACCAAGTGGTGCTTGTGGTTGGCATGAGGTGCACTACATTTTCAAAGCTCAAGGTGTAATTTTTGTGCTGCTAATCAGTGCTCTCATCGTTAAAAATGCAATGCACATTTCATTTCAGAAAGCCATTTCCTCCTGCATCTCAATCGTACCGAATGGTTCCGGAGAACAGTTAACAAGAATCCCTTTCGTTGATCGAATTTACGTAGTTGGCACGTACAAAAGTTGATGGCAAAGGTTGTTACTTGCTCACTCGCTTGCTCCGTCCACATCGTTTCACGGAAAAGTACCCTATCTAATTCTCCTCTCATGGGCGCAAAAAAGGGTACTATAGGCTGGCCTTTTCCGTGGTGAATCAAAGAGGCGATGCTAACACGGTGCTAGGATGACGCATATGCTATGTCCTGCTCCGAGCCATCAGGTGGCTGCTAACCAAACCAGCTGGATCTCTAGGTTTTCATTAAGTTCAGTGCCTTTCCTGTCCGTGAGGATCGGAATGCAGTCAATGGCAGGGGCCACATGGCTAACGATGTTTCAACGAAATTAGCCTGCACGAAGTGATAGTACTCCATCTGTTTTCTTTTCTGTGGTTAGTCAAAGACCTGCAAATCTGCTTAGCCACCGCTACTTAGGAGCTATAAACCGGAAGTGCAGGGCTAAATTGTTCAGCTACAAGTACTACCTCCGTATCGAAAAACAGTATTAACTTTTTCTTTGACCATTTGTCTTATTTTAAAAAATTATGTAAGTACTATTCATTTTGTTTGTGACTTACTTCACCATCAAAGGTATTATAAACTTAACTTATCTTTCCGTGTATTTACGATAATTTTTTTAATAAGATGAATGGTCAAAGATCACAAGAAAAAATTAACAGCATAGATATTTTGATACGGAGGGAGCTGCATAATTTTCTGCAAAGTTTGCAAACATGCTGAGGAGATGATGCTTGAGATTCGTGTCTGTCCACGCGTGATGACGATGTGGGCCGGCCCATCGTACGGACGCTCGGAAATCGTCGTCGTCATCGGCTGAGTGAGACTGAAGGAATGGGCCCGGTTTTGGGAGAACGAACAAGGGCCACGCAGAGATACAGAATTTGTGAATTGTGACCGGCTGACGGCCCAGTTACACGCGGCAGCCGCAGCAGTGCCCATCCTGCGTGAAGGGGACGACGGCAGCTGGCTGACGGCGGTGTTCTCTCGTGCGTGGAGAAGCCTAACGTAAGGCCAGAGCAGGCGGAGGGATGTTCACCATGTTTGTGGCCTGGAATAGCAGTCAGCAAGCTGGCTATCAATTGCGACTGCCAAGCTATAGGTTTCTGTAATCATGTTGCTTGCTTCCCTTGCTGTGCTCAAACAGCTGCCGCTCACCAGAGGCTCGGTGAAATGTCCGATAGGGGCTTGTGTTGTGGTTACTGTGTCATTCAAGATTGATTGCTGCTGATTTGATTCCAGGTCAATTCTGTTTAGCAAAGCATGCTCTATTTCTTCCTCAAATCGGCAGGACCTCCCTCCCTACTTTCTGTCTATTGCCCGCTCTCTCTACCGTATGCTCCTAACATAACATGTATAACAACATGGTTTCGACTGTTTTCATGATCCTCCTCGTAGTATATGTTTTAATTTTACTTTGCTATTCAGTGAAACGCTGACATATATGTACCTTACAAAAGTATATTTGAGGACATGCAATTGGCGTGCAGTGCTGAAAATTATGATTGACATATACTTTCTTTCAATTTTTACCCACCATTTTCGGTACGAATCTACATAATTTAGTAGCAATGTAAAAAGTATCTTTGTAGATTTAGCTATGGTTTTTATTTGCATTAATTTATTTCAGGTTCACAATAGTTCGATTTTTATTATGGCTATAAGCTTGTATAAAGAGTCTGTGATCTTTGCAGATTTAGCTATGGCCTTTCTTTGCAGTTGGACTCGAAATTAACAAGAAATAAACATTGTCAATTCATATCAGGCATGCTGGTACAGACATAGATGCTCTTATGTCCTCGTAAATTGTGCAAAGATTTTGGAACATAGATATATGCGGTTTTTTATATGGATTTTGGAGAGGGGGGCGAGGGTGTGGTGGACAACTGGGTGGAAACATGACTATCTAGATGGTTTAATAACAAGCCAAGAGAAGAGAAGGGCTTCATGGCAATGCGAGGTGAGACAGTGGGTGCCAATGGCGTGAGTTAGAGCTAGTGGAAGCAGGAGAGTTATGATAGGGAACTCGTGTAAGTAACAAATGCATCTCATCAAATAAATAATAATATTTCTGATGCAACCTTTTTGTCATGTTTATTATGTTGTTTCGAAAAATAGTAGAGTAGTCAAATTGGTCAAAAAAATGGAATAACATTACCTGCCCATTTAGGGATCGGTAGGAGGGGAGCTTGAGCCCCCTTCCCTCTTTGTGCAAGATTTGGCTCCACGTGCGGGAGGAATTTAGGTTATATTTTAACATATTTTTCTATTATTTGAAGGTAGACTTTCAATCCTTATCTTCTAATAAAATATATCATTTATGGTTAAAAAACGAGTATTTTAGAAAACTAACGGTAGAATTTGTAAACACTATTCACACTTACATACAAAATGCATAGGTATTGACATAAAAAAATATATTGCTGAATGGTGTTTGTAGTTGATGAACTTTTGCTATAACGTTAACATGCTCGAACATTCTTAACTTGCTTAGTCTTATTGGATGCTCTTGGAATTAAATTTCAATATGTTTGGTTAGCCTAAAAAGTTCTTTCAAACTCTGTACATAGTTGATCCAACCTCAAATTTTGACTTTGTTAGTCTTGATGAATCGAGTCAAAGAAGCCATAGTGAAAAATGATGAGCCATACTGTTATCAATAAAAAAACGTTACATATAGTCTTTTTTTTAAGAACGTATATAGTCCTCCAAATGTTACATTTGTATCAAAATTCAACAAAGCAATTGCCAGTAAAAAGAAATCAAAACCTTTTTCTTCAAAGCTGGTAAGTATGATTTTGATGAACCATGTGACAGCTAGTTGAGTCTATAACATGCCACTGACTTTATGATCTGCAAAACAGATTTTTTAAAAATATATTTTTGACCTTATCGGTTGTCCATAATAAAGGAATACTAATAAAAAGGTCGCAGTTCAACACTCGTATTTACTTTTTAGTTGAAGATCCTGAGGAAAAAAAAACTAGATTTGTATCACGACTAATTACTCTTTAAAGTTTGAACCTTCAAATACATGTCATACGAATAGAAACATTGGGTCATACTGTCATAACTACATGTGAAACGGAGGGCAGTGATTTTATGAAAATTTCTTCTTAAAAGTCTTTGACTTCGAAAAGAAATTTTACATGAATCTGTGGGGAAAGAAAAACAAACGAAACTGTTTTAGCGCGGCACGGCAGCAGCCGATCAGATCTCCACCGTCGTCGTCGTCGCCCCCTCTCCCTCCTTCCCGATCTCTCAAATCGACAAAATCCCCGAACTCCTTTCCAGCCTCTCTGCCCTCCCCACCCACCCGCCCACGCGCGCCAGATCACGCGCCCCAGCACCGCGACCACCGGCGCCGCCGCGGCGTCCGGAGCAGGCGGCGAGCGTCGTCACGCAGCGTAGGCTCGTCTCGCCGGGGCGGGCAAGATGAGCGGGCACGACTCAAAGTACTTCTCCACCACCAAGAAGGGGGAGATCCCCGAGCTGAAGGAGGAGCTCAACTCCCAGTACAAGGTGCCCCCACCTTAACACCCTCTCCGTCCCTGCCTCGCTCTCGTTGCGTGACCTGCTACGCCTGTGGATTGGTCCCTGCGCGTGGATCCAGATCTGGGCGCGGCGTTGGGGTTCCAGGCGCGGCCACTCCTAGATCTGCGGGTCTCGGTTGGTTTCTTCGTGGGGTATGGGCGTGTTGGGAGATGGGATTTTGCACCGAAAGTGCACATTTCGGTGCTATGTTGGGATGAATGAGCTGGAATTTGGCAATTTGCAGAAGTCAGCGCTGATATGAATGGGGCTGCTCGAGCTACGTTAGACCTGTTCGGACAGAAATGGGGTTGGATTAGAATGATACGAATGGATTGATCTCTGATCCATCTGAAGCTTGGACTGTAGCCACTCAGTAGGAACTTGTTTGGATCATCTCATGGTTCAATTTATGCTTGGATGAATTAGCTGGAGGTTAGGCTGCTTCTTTGGTGGGTCGCATTGGATAAGTGTAGAAACCGCAAAATGTATGCACATGGGTTCATAGCAGTTCATTTCATCTACGATGTCTGGACATACTCTTTTTATATCCACGTACACATCTTCTCATTTCGTAAATTGTAAATGATGTAGAGCGCACATCTTGTTGCTCAATAAACTGTTTTCAATTATTTATCTATGCTTCATGTGCAATCGTGCGCATGTGAAATAGTGACACATTAAGGTGTGCTTGGTTGGATTCACTACTTTTCTGTGCCCCAAGCAAACACACGCTATTCCAATTTTTTGGTGTTTGGTGAATTCAAGGTGTGTTTTGTATCCAGTGGTGATGCCAAAGTTGTTTCTTTGTCTGTGTATTCGTCTTTTTGGCTATACATTGAAGTGTTCCACATATGCTGTAAATGTGTTCCACATATGCTGTAAATGATGTTTATGGCTGAACGAAACAAAAAAAAACTTATCCAATAGGTAAGCAGTCATACCATGTGCCCTCACTGTTCACAAATTAGTTGGCTCAAGATGATGTCAAATATCATGTTCTCATCATGGTACCAATTTATGTATTATTTAGGCGTTTATTGTGAGATTACTTGGGGAGTCAAATTACTATGTACTGCGGACCATGGTAGTTGGGCCTTGTACACTGTTATTAAAAAAATAAGTACCTTCACTGAGGTGCTACCAAAATTATCATTGTTGTTGCAAACAGAAACAAATTAAGGATTCTATAATTTTGGGCTGTTTTATGCCATCCAAGTTTTTTTATTTGATTTTCGGTAAGTATAATGTAGTTTCTGCAATTTCTGATGTCTAAGGTTTGAAATGTGGCTTGCAGGACAAGAGAAAGGATGCTGTCAAGAAAGTGATTGCTGCCATGACTGTTGGAAAAGATGTCTCATCATTGTTCACTGATGTCGTGAACTGCATGCAGACTGAGAACTTGGAGCTCAAGAAACTAGTATATTTGTATCTCATCAACTATGCTAAAAGTCAGCCTGATCTTGCCATACTTGCTGTGAACACATTTGTTAAGGTAAGAAAGTATAGCCATACTTGCAATTAACATTTGTGCAGGGAAAAAGATTACTGTATGCAAACTATGGGGCTGAGATATCATCTAATAATTTGCTTGATGACTTGACTTCTGCAGGACTCGCAAGACCCAAATCCATTGATTCGTGCTTTAGCTGTTAGGACAATGGGTTGTATCCGTGTGGACAAAATCACAGAGTATCTCTGTGATCCACTTCAAAGATGCCTCAAGGTCTTTCTTCATCTCCTAGAACATTTTTGAATCAAACTGATCCCACTTCCATCTAATGTTCTAAATGACCATATATGTAAATTGTTCCCACAGGATGATGACCCCTATGTGCGGAAGACTGCAGCTATTTGTGTTGCTAAGCTTTATGATATAAATGCTGAGCTAGTGGAGGACAGAGGGTTTCTAGAGGCCCTTAAGGATTTAATATCTGATAATAATCCTATGGTTGTTGCAAATGCCGTTGCTGCTCTGGCTGAGATTCAAGACAGTAGTGTTCGTCCAATCTTTGAAATTACCAGCCATACACTGTCAAAGCTTCTGACAGCTCTGAATGAATGCACAGAGTATGCTACACTTCTACACTTCTTGTTATATTGAGTTTTGAATTTCTTGGTAATTTACTAAAGCAGCCCCTTTAACCTTTTGGTAAACATGCAGGTGGGGCCAAGTCTTCATTCTGGATTCTTTGTCAAGATACAAAGCAGCAGATGCCAGGGAAGCAGAAAACATAGTGGAACGAGTTACACCCCGTCTCCAACATGCAAATTGTGCGGTTGTTCTTTCTGCTGTCAAGGTATGTTATTACCTGATTTTTGTCTACTGGAATATCATAAGGTTTAGGCATCCTCTTGTGTAGTTTGTATATATGTTTATTCAGTACCTATAACTTATTACGAGACTGACTAGAGGTACTTTCTCGTTCTCATTGCATGGGAGGTAGATTGGTAGACTTGTTTCTTTGTTCAACTTGAATTTATACCATGATGTTCTGTTGGAACCAATGAACCTTGCCCTGGATTTTTTTTTATTTTTTGACCTTTCGAGTGTGTAGGATTACTGGTACACTCTCATTAGACTGTGATGTCATGTAGCGACTAATAAAGCACCATTTCCTTTTTTTTTCTGAAATAGTTTTGCTCATTTGTTTTTTTTAAGCTTAGCCTATCTGTTCTTCTGTTCTACACAAGATGGGAGCTTTTGTTAATGCTTCTTTTTCTGTGTGTTTTTAGATAATCCTTCTACAAATGGAGCTCATTACAAGCACGGATGTAGTCCGGAATCTCTGTAAGAAAATGGCGCCCCCTCTTGTTACTCTTTTGTCAGCAGAGCCTGAAATTCAGTATGTGGCCTTGAGGAACATTAATTTGATAGTTCAAAAGAGGCCTACAATACTTGCTCATGAAATTAAGGTGACATTTTTGAGCTCTTCTTATTCTTCGATCATGCAAGTGTGTTCCATTAACTCAGTTGTGTATTTTTCTCTAGGTCTTCTTTTGCAAGTACAATGACCCTATATATGTTAAGATGGAAAAGCTGGAGATTATGATAAAGCTTGCCTCAGATCGAAACATAGATCAGGTACAGAATCAAACCTTTTTGCTTGTATGCTACTATTGATTATTGTTCATGTTTGATTGAAGTCAAAGATCATTTCAGCTACAGTTTTAGTCCTTACTCCTGGCCTCTCATACACAAGAGAAGTATAGAAATTGACAAAAGAATGTATTCTGGAAATACTGTTCAATACCTAGACTTAAAAATTCAATTGCTAAATTAGTTGAACCTGATTTTGATGTTAGAAACTAAAGAGTTCTGTTGGTACTAAGTGATTTCTGTTCTTATCTCCGTTCAAGAGCTTACAGAGCTTCTTGTAGGTGCTCTTGGAGTTTAAGGAGTATGCCACAGAGGTTGATGTTGACTTTGTGCGGAAAGCTGTTCGTGCTATTGGGAGATGTGCAATTAAATTGGAGCGAGCTGCTGAAAGGTGCATCAGCGTTTTGCTTGAGCTGATTAAGATAAAAGTTAACTATGTTGTTCAGGAAGCTATAATTGTTATCAAAGACATCTTCAGACGCTACCCTAACACGTGAGTTGCTTCTGCATAGATTCATATTACGTATTATGGGACTATCGAAGTAATAACTCCCGTTTTGTTCTGCACAATAATTGATGTGTGCGTATAATAACTGTCTTTTGTGGATATTTACAGGTACGAGTCTATCATTGCGACACTTTGTGAAAGTCTGGACACCTTAGATGAACCAGAGGCTAAGGTCTTAGTCAATGCAAATCTTATTCATTTATTGTATTTTCATATGGAAACTTATTTTGTTTTTCTCACACGTGTCTTAATTTCTTTAGGCATCAATGATCTGGATAATTGGAGAATATGCTGAAAGAATTGACAATGCTGATGAACTTCTTGAGAGCTTCTTGGAAACATTCCCTGAAGAACCGGCATTAGTTCAACTGCAGCTGCTAACTGCTACTGTTAAGTTGTTTCTTAAGAAGCCAACTGAGGGACCGCAGCAGATGATACAGGTTGCGATTTTCAGATGCTACCTTGTTTACTTATGTGTGCAATATTGTTTAGACATTAGAGAGCATTGAGTACATGGCAACTTTCCACCTGGTTTAGTGTGTCTCTGGATATTTACTTATTTGCTACCATGAGCTCGCAGCCTATCATGGATGACATGGTGGTGTCTTGAGAGCACTGATAATAATGTTGGTTGTTGTTGGAAGTTTTTTTCTTCTTCCTATAATGCCTTCCTTCTAAATGTTTTGGTTCATCTTCAATGTTGTGATGAACATTTGCGTTCAATGCCTACCACAGTTCACTGCTAAATTGCATAAATGTTGCCTGTAGGCTGTTCTCAATAATGCAACAGTTGAGACAGACAATCCTGATTTGAGGGATCGAGCTTACATATACTGGCGACTTCTCTCTACTGATCCTGAGGTATTTCATGTTTGCTCTTTTCGATCCAATGATTTATGAGATATTCACCCAACCACTGAGCTATGTTTGGCTTTTAACAGGCTGCAAAAGATGTTGTTTTGGCGGAGAAACCTGTGATTAGTGATGACTCCAACCAGCTTGACTCATCACTTCTTGATGAGCTGCTAGCCAACATTTCTACCCTTTCATCAGTTTATCACAAGCCCCCAGAATCATTTGTCAGCCGTGTTAAGGCAGCGCCTAGGGCGGACGATGAGGAGTTTGCTGATACAGCTGAAGGAGGGTATTCGGAATCACCATCACAGGGAGTTGATGGGGCATCACCTTCCTCAAGTGTTGGCACTTCTTCTAATGTACCTGTGAAACAGCCAGGAGCTGGATCCCCACCTGCTCCTGCTGCAATGCCAGACCTTTTAGGTGATCTGATGGGTATGGATAATGCTATTGTCCCTGTCGATGAAGCTGCAGCACCTTCCAGGTAAGCTTTAATGTTTTTTTAATCTGATTTCTACTCTGGTACTTATCCATTGTGTGTCTTGTACAAGTATTTAACCATACTGATATGTCATCCTTTACTTTTGCAGCCCTCCGCCACCTGTGTTGTTGCCTTCAACTACTGGCCAAGGGCTGCAGATTAGTGCACAACTGACGCGGCGTGATGGCCAGATATATTATGATATATCTTTTGAAAATGGAACCCAGGGTGTCCTAGATGGATTTATGATTCAGTTTAACAAGAACACATTTGGTCTTGCTGCTGGCGAAGCACTTAAGGTGCCACAGTGATTATATTCGATAAATTACACCAGTAACCTTTTAGTTTCAGTTTCATGGACTGAGCTTGATGTCTTTCTGTGATTAAGGTTCCTCCACTTCAACCGGGAGCAACAACAAGGACACTTCTTCAAATGGTGCCGTTCCAAAATATCGCCCCTGGTGCACCAAACTCGATACTGCAGGTTGCCGTGAAAAATAACCAGCAGCCAGTGTGGTACTTTAATGACAAAATTCCATTGCATGTTTTCTTCGGTGAAGATGGAAAAATGGAGAGAGCCAGTTTTCTCGAGGTAAAGAGCAAAATGTTTGTGTGGTTTTCCTTTTCTTGTTTGGGCAGTGAAATGGTTTGGGTTGGGCATTGCTTGCAGTGCTAGTTGATTTAAGTCAGTCAAGAGTTGATTCAAGTCACCCACGTTTTGATTCTTTCATATGAAGTTTCAAAAACGATTTTGTTTCTGACTGCAGGGCTGGAAATCTTTACCTGATGACCACGAGTTTACAAAAGAATTCCCTGGCTCTGTCATCAGCAGCATAGATGCAACTGTCGAGCGCCTTGCAGCTGCAAATGTGTTCTTTATAGCCAAGCGGAAAAATGCAAACATGGACGTTTTGTATCTATCCGCCAAGATGCCCCGTGGAATTCCCTTCCTAATAGAGATTACAGCTGCGGTCGGTGTTCCTGGTGTGAAATGTGCAGTCAAAACGGCAAACAAGGAGATGGTCCCTCTCTTCTTCGAAGCTATGGAGGCTCTTACCAAGTGATGACAACGTTAACGGATCAGTGTGTCTACAAAAGTCGATCGGTTGATGAGCTGCCATAGGCCTTTGGATGCGGGAATTTTTTTCACGGAAGCTGGTGTGAGATGTATTTGTTGTTTTGTATTAGATTACAGTATTTAAACTGCTAGTTTCCTGGTTCCAAAGTTTTCCCCCCAGAAATACTGGAGATGTTCCGTTCCTGTCTCAGCATGATTTGTATATTTGCCCATTTGGGCTCGAACCTTTTCTTCTTGTTAATGCATAGCACATGAAATATAACTAGTTTTCGACATAGCTGATGTAACAGAGGATACAATGTTGTTTTGATTCACCCCTGACTACCTTCTGCTACCATTTCTTCTATGGAGTAAGAATTTAAGACATTTTCTTGCCACAGGTGCGGTGCATGATTCTGAGAAGCATTATTAAACTTGAACTTGGTCTGTACAACAAAATCAATCGGAACATGAAATCTGGTAAGACAAAACATCTCAAACATCGAAACAATGCAAGCGTGTCCTATGAAATCGAAAAGAACCGGAATTAAAAGCTACCCCATGCTTCTGTAGCCGGGCCCGGGCGCGCATCACTGCCGGGTCGTGCCCGTGCTCGTGCTGCCAGTCGCCGCCGTCCGACCTGCCGCGGCTCCAGGATTCCTCGTCGAGCTCCAGGTCGCTGCCGGTCTCCTCCTCGCAGTCCGGCTCGTCCTCGTCGTCGAACGAGTCAACGAGCACGACGCGGAGGCAGAACTCGGCGCTGCCGAGCCGGTCGTCGCCTTCCTCCGCGCACCGCGCACGGACGCGCGCGGCCGCCTCCCTGGCCTCTGGCGCGACCTCCCGGCGCAGCGTCGGGTGGTCGAGCCCGGTCAGCAGGTCCTCGAACGCGCGGTCCACCGCCGCCGCGCCGCGGAGCTCGGACGCGGCACGCTACGTCCTCCATCGTGTCCACCTCCTCGGCGCCGCCGCAGCGGTAGCTCTGCTCGACGACGAGCCGGAAAGTAGCCTCCGTCTCCGCCGCCACCTCCGGCTCGGATGCGGTGGGCGACGGCGTGATTGCCGGTATTACGGCCAGGGACACCGTCTTGTCGTCTTGCGCAAGCAGTACGAGCTCCTCCGCCGCCATCGTCGTGGAGCTCGCGGCAGCCTAGCGCTTCTAGTTTTTTTTTGTTTTTTTTTTGAACCAGCACTCAGTAGCTGACGAGGCGAGGCGGTGAGCAATTCTATAGACAGGTTTGGCCCAGTGGTGTCACCCGGATCCGATTCAAATATTCGCTTTCACCGCCGGTAGCATTGCTCTCCGATCCCTCGCAGAGTCAGATTTGAATATTTGTGGGGTAACATTTTGGCTTGCGGACTGGGATCCGATTGCCGGCTCCGGCTGGAAGAATGTGTTCTACTAGCTGACAAGACATGAAGAATGCAATGGTTAGGTAATGTCAGTTGCCTGTATCAAGTTGCTCCATTTGTGGATTTCAGTGATGTCGTTCCTGCAATCCTGCCAATGCTATATGAGAGCATGGCTAATGATTTAGCCAGCTGAAAGCTAATTGCTGTTGCCATGTCATATGGAGGCAACATTATAGCTTGTTCAGCCCGCTTAAACTTATTCGTCTGGCTTATCAACCATGTTACAGTGTTTTCTCTTACAACAAAACAGCATCAGCCAGCTTATCAGCCACAGAAACCATCAGCTGAACATCCCGTGAGCTGTATGGTTGGCTAGTGGAATGGATGGGGGAGTTGTTGGAGGTAATTTTTTTTATTTTCCCCCTAAATAAGATTTTGGAGCAATTTTAAGGAAGCTTTTGGAGTTGCTCTAACAACAGATAACTTTTATCTCGGTTCTTGTGTCTCCACCGGGCGCCTCACAAGCAGCCCGCTCCACACTCTCTCTCTCCCTCCTATTCTCTCACCTCCAGCTCAGATTCCGTTGATGTGGAGTCTCGTTTCGCCGGTTGAGTAAGTACTACGGGCACGTTTGGCAGCCTATATAGCTTCAGCCGGGCCCGTGAGTAAGGCTCGAGCCAGACGGGCCAGGCCCATGGGGCGCAGAGATGTTGATTGGCAAATCTGCACCCCATGATGCTGGCTGGGCCCGGATTGTATTTGTTATGGTGGGCTGGCTGTGGGCCCCTCATAACTACCCCAAACTATCATCTAGAGATGGCGTTTAGTAGCCTGCACAAGGGACAGGTACCCTCACCATGCGCATGCGATGGTGAAGGTTACCACCCAGCTATAGGTGCACAGAAATGCACATAACAAATGATGAATGCATAACTCTTGTTCAAAACACCTAATTAGGAAGGTCATCAGTTTAAATATAACATAAATTTACGTACAAAGCTAATCACATCAGTTTTAGAAAGTAATTAACAAGTATGGTAACAACATTAAGAGGTATGTTGCATGACAATTGCATGTGAACCAAGAAGGAACAATGTACACTTGCACACATGACTTGAATAAACGAAATTAGAACCACAATACTAGGAAACTTGACATGAAATTAGGTCAACTGATCTTGTGACGACCTCCCACACATAACTCCAACAGGAACAACAGAAGAAATTGTGCATGCAATATGATTGGAGCCAATCTTCTTGAAACAAATACTATGAAAAATCATGAACTTGGGCAGCAGTGGGAAACATCTCCAAGCACCATTGACATCAGTCGAAACCACCAACATGGGGAATAGAAACAAAATTCACAAGTCTGGGAAGCTATGTAGGTTTGAATAAAAGCCTCAGACAGAAGGTATTTGGGAAAAAGGAAATTCTGCCATCATTGGGAAAAAAAGTAAAGCATGGCTCAGGTGAAGTTGAGTACTTGCCTACCAAATAGGACACATGAATGAGTTGCCTCCTAGTGAGGCAGCCAGAGGAACCCTTGACCGCATCATTAGGAGCTAACACCTGCAAGGATCCTGCAGTTGCTAAGACGTTCAGTTATCGCCGTGCATCATCATCACCATGGATATAAACGTCACAACTGATGAAAAATAAAAAAAGGTAGCACAATAAGTGACATGGCTTCTACTTTAGGCTCAGCTCAGGTGCAGATGCACGCGCCAAAGAGCTACCTAATAGTGAGGCAATTAAGGCAAGATATACCTCGTTTGCCTCAGTACGTAGGAAGCATCTTGCGGCATGCATGATACCCACCTTTACATCATTACCACCATGAACATGGAGGTGTCAGAGAGAGTTGCTTGTGTCCTACCGAGAGGTCCTACTCGCCAAGCTCGAGTGAATGTTGGTGAAGTTACCATACGGCAACATGACCAAGGTCCACATCGAGCTTGGGGAATACAACCCTAGCTCGGCACTTGCAAGCTAACCTATCATCATCCACACACATGAGGAAGACATGCAAAGAAAGTGGCAAAAAAAAGGAGCCTCACCATGTTGAAAGCAGTTGCCTCACCAGTCTGAAATCATTCCTCAAACAGTTGGATTGAAAACTGCAATTCAATCATAAAAAACCTCAGGGTTAAATCAAGAATATGCTGGGTCAGAGCACAAATAACTAAGCTCATTTTTTCCAAATAAGCAAACATAATAAAACAACAGCCAACATGAGATTGTCTCAGTACAAGTGCATCACATGCATAGAAATAAGTTTGAGGGACCTCAGATCATAAGTGAAATATCCACAAACTGCCATACAGACAGGTGGACTCCAATGCGTGTAGACGCTCACTATTGACACACTTTTACCCCTGTTTATCTTCAATAATGACATGAATTTGATACCTAAACTATTGATTACACCCAATAAACCGGTCATTTTCACATATGCAATAAGATGTTGTGTTTTTGCAGGAAATTGGGCTTAGAAGTATATTTTTGGATAAAGCATTGAACGAGCATCGAACCAGACGAAGACGAAGATCAAAGGGCCCAGGAAGGGGCTAGGCCGATCAGCCTTGATGAGCCCAGGCCAATCGGCCTGGCACCCTCTGGTGCCCCTTGGTGCCCATCTTTGGCAAACAATCCTCCAAAGTTACTTAGGGGCTAAATTATGAAGATATGACAAGGACCAACTCAGGATCAAAGAGGAGTCGGAGAAGATCAAGCAGAGATTTGGAAAGTCATTGAAGACCAATCTTATCCCGAAGCTACCGACGTGCCAGGCTCACATGCAAGTGAAAAGAAGATTCCAGAGCACCAGAGGAAACTTGGAGATGAAGCAGGACACGAGGGGCCAAAAGGAAGGCCCAAGCCGATTGTCCTAGACCCTCCCAGGCCGATCATATTGGGGGTTTCCTTTTCCCCCTCACCTTCCATTTTTTGTCACGCGCTCTTTGGGCTATAAATACCCCAAAAAATCCATCGAGCCCCATATCCAAGATGACGTACTCGACATGAAGCAGTAGAGAAGCAGAAAGAGCTTGAGGGACACTTCTCTGGAGAGCCGAGGGCCATGCAGTTGTCGGGGGCTAGCATAGGCGAACCTCTGCCGGCGTGATCACCCTGCGAGGAAGATCACGCTAGAGTTCTAGAGCTAGAAGTCATCAAGATCAAGGTAGGATCCTAGTGGTAAATCTTATGATGTACAATCATTCATGGTGGAGTAATAGATGTGCTCATATTCTTAGCGATTTAAGTATCTCCTTTGATGGTTTTATAGTTTATTGGGTTTGCTAGCTTTTCAATCTATGAATCGATGATAGATTGCCTAGGGTGTTATTTGGTCGTGATGACTAGATTTGCATGCCTGATCTACCGATGAGTATGACATGTTCTTATGATCATATCCTTAACTTGCTTGCGCTGATAGAGGTGATCGTGACAGGATCTTTCTTGTGTAAGGTGGCGGGTTTCGGAATCCGAACCGGAGGTGTAGATTTAAAGATGCTTTTTACTAAGATCATATCTATGTTGCTTTGCTATCCATGCTCTGGATTACAACATATGTATAGTCTAGGTTGCTCTAGATTGGTTACCTTTGCTCTATCTGTTATCTATCTGTACATGCTTAGTAGATTGGATCTGTATCTTTCATAAATACCAAGTTAATACTAACAATACTAGTTGAAATAGATCTTGTGCTATAAGTTCCACATATTGATAAACCTTGGGGGAATACTTTGAGGGAAGAGCTACAACTGATCCGTACGCTTGCGGTTGATAAATTGGCGTGCTGACAGTCGTGAACAATGTGGTAGTAGAAGAACAGAAAGAAAGAGTAGAATAGAGGCAATAAAGCTGAAAGACACTAAATAAAGAACACCATGTACAAGAACCATAACAGAAATGGGACTTCATCATTGCCCAACCCAATATTAATCATTACAGGCCAAAGGAAAAGGGGAAAAACATCAGCAACAAGGTAACAAGTCAAATAGATCAAGAACAACAGAAAAATGGTATCAAGTTCCACACATAATTAAACAACAGAAGGAACATGATCATAAGTTAAATAGTAAATTAAAGAACAGAACCAGCATGTGAACATGGGAAACAAGTAGGTAAGTAAGAGTAGGAACTTTCACCAAGATAAATATTAAGTTAAACAATAGCAGTAACATGTCAACATGGCAAAAAATAGGCTAAGATCATCCAAACAAAACAAATACCAAAGTAAAGCATATCAGGAAAATATCAAGATGGCAAATTACTAAAGTAAAACAAACAGGCATCTGATGTAAACAGGCATACATGGCATCACATCACAAGCATCACAGGCATATAGCAGTACAATAGTTAGTTTCAATTTACTTACCATGCAGTTCCTTAGCAAATAATTAGTTTCAATATTCTTAACCTTACCATGCTGCCATAGAACTTAATTAGTAATTAGCCACCCCCATGTGAATCCAAAATCCAACCCAAAAGGTCAGGTGCAAGTGAGGCTACATCCTAATCGGTAAGACCTACGTATATAGAGATCTGTGCAAAAGAAGGGAGTGGTCAGGGATGGAGACTTGCTCAACTGTTTTCCCTGAGCTAGAAGGCAGTAGCAGCTACTACATCACATGTAGTAGTGCTTGCCTAGCCAGGTCGTGAGCCAAAGGGTGTGGTGGTTCTCTCCCATCTTCACAAACGCATTGCCTTGGGACTTGCTGTCCAAGAGGTGGCTAAAAGCAACAATGAGGGCCTCCTAAGAGAAGCCAGGGGTCAGCATCACAACATTGTATAGGTCAGGGTGCACCTGCTCAGGCCCAGTCTCCCTCAGTGCAGCAGCCACATTGTTGACAGCATCTGTCATGTTGGTAAGGACAAGTACCTACTCCTCTGACATGGCAGCTCTCTTCCTCTCGTTCCCAGCACAGAATCCAGGGGCCTTTGAACCCTCACCAGAGCCAGTTGGCTTGGTGACTATCTTCTGGTCCACCTGCTAAGTCGAGGTGAGGTCAACCAGCTGCTGCTTGTCCACCTTCTTCTCTGTTGTTTCGCCAAATCCAGAGAAGACACTCAGTGGCTCTCCAGAACCCATGGCCCAGCGACCCGTGTTGTGCTGCTCTTACGGCCTCTAAAAGCAGCCTACATCAATAGCTCCAATGCAGTCCTAGGACAATTAACATGCATGCATCAGTGTACCATGTATTATGTAAATAAAAGCGCAGCAATAATGTACAATACAAACTACCCAAGTACCTTAAAGTATAGGTTCCATCTCTAGCTCCCAAGAATTTTAGGATGGGTGGCACCATCAGGGGCTCTGATCATCTCACCCCTTAGCTCCCCAACTGCATCCTATGCAAAGTACCTACTGACAGTCTTTATGGATCTCCTAAAGGTGTGATGGACCACCCCAGGAGGTGTCTCTCCCTAAACAGGTTAACCAACTGAAAGAAAGGAGCTATATGCTTACAGACTTAGCCTCTGTGCGGTTATATATCTTATCTAGGTTTGTTTGCCTCTCAGCATCAACCACTACCCTAGGAACCCAAACAGAGTTCTCTTCCTCATCTGAATCAGACCTGCCCCTCCTAAGCCTACTGTATAGAAATGCAATGCATACAACAACAAGAGCAACATCTTGAGAAACCATCCTAGCATGGTACTCATGCAAGTCCATCTACATTATTGCATGGAAATAAAGAAATTTTAGAATTTAATTACTGAAATGGAAGTAAAGACATCCTATAGTGTGGCGGTATACGGCAGCATGGCAACAGAGGGATCATTGCCTTGGCTACTACCAAAGTAGCCTCCTAGAGACTCCTCCTCAACACATCATCGACCAAAAACCACCCAACAAACAAGTCAACAGGTCCAACAGGTATCACTACCTTGGCTACTGCCAAAGTTGCCTCCCAGGAGCTCCTCCTGAACACATCATCGACCAAAAACAGCTAGCATACAAGTAAACAGGTCCAACAGGTACCAATGTCATGGCTGCTATGAAAAGTAACCTTCCAAAGGCTCCTCCTCAATGTCATCCAATAAAGAAAACCCCACAACAGCATCATTGCCACGGTTGCTACCCAAGGTAGCCTCTCAGAGGCTCAATAAACATCACAGAACAACTATATTAGCCATGGGCAGGCTCCTCGTCGGCAACACAGACCAACAATACAACAATACAGACAGGTTCATGGCAACAAGTCCACATCCGCTTGATAACTACACATGAATTGTAAATAACATCCTGAATCAACTGTAAACAACAAGCCAAGGCATAGAAACAAGGACAATTGAAGAAGTAGACATGCAGATCCGATGAGGATACCCCACTAACCACACAAATAAACCTTAATCTCAGATCCCCTCCGAGGAAACCCTAACCCTTCACGCGTATAACCGGATTTCATCTAACAAATAGTAAAAGATCGAACAACAATAGCAAGACTCCATCGTAGGAGACCCTACCCCATCGCAGACAAGATGAACTGCTATCCTAAGTGCAAGAGAACTGTAGTTCCAGGCCATAGCTCCGCGAAGATGAAGACGACCATCGTGGGGAAGATGAGGAAGTAGCGCATGCCGGTGGAGGACCCGAGGGATGACTGGAATAGCAAGTAGACGAGGCAGATCTGCTCGGTGGAGAGGAAGAAGGAGGTCACGTCGGGGGCGAAGAGGATGCTCAAGTGGCCGGGGATGAAGAGGTAGCAGATCTGCTTGGTAACGAAGACGAAGCACGGATCCAGTGTTCGTTGCTGATGAAGACCAGGCGCTTGCTGGTGAAGAAGTACCCACGCTCGCTGGTGAAGAAGTACCCGCACCCACTGGTGCAGGTAACCACAGACGCCTCCGGATCAGGCGCCCCGCCACCAGCCGCACCATCGCCTCCAAGTCGCCGGGATGAGGGGAGAGGAGTGGAGGAGTCGAGTGTGAAAGGGAGACATGAGAGAGGAGTGGAGGAGTCGGTGGAGGCGATGCGTCTGCGGGGGAGGAGGCAACACGGCTGGGAAGGCTACCACTAAATACCAACAGGAGGTAACCCTAGCCGGCCCAAATTCTGGCGCCAGCCCGCTCGGTCTCCCACCCTTCCCTCACGTCCATGAAAACACGCTCGCGCGGGCCTGCACTACGTGAAATGGTTGACTTTTGCGTTACACATGGTGCAGGCTGGTGGGCCATTTTTGCACCGTGAGGATCTGACCCAGGAGGGAGACCAGGCTAGCAAACATAGCTGGTTGCACTAGCTGGGCTGGCCCAACCCTAGTTAGGGCTAGCAAGAGGAGTATGCATCCTTCGCAAGGAGATGCCCCTGCCCTTCAGAGATCACAAGTACGTAGTTCCACGAAATGTAGGTTTTTCTATGTACTTCTCTGGCAGCCGGAGGGTTGCTGCACGATGCAACCACACTAGGCCATGGACAGCTCCGGTTTTCATAATATTGGTTGCATTATAAGCCTCCAGATGTAACGAAGCATCTCCAGCAGTTCCCTAATCCAACTAGCATATTGGGAGAGGTAATAAGAAAATAGTGCTCCAGCCGTCTCCCTTTATCTTTCCCTTTTCCCAATAATAGACAACCTAATAATTCACCCCAACTCTTCTTAAATAAAGGAGGAGTTGTAACTCCCAATACGGTAGTTGGATTGAGATGAGATTATTGGGAGATTGCAAAAGCAACTCTCCCAATAATAATGAAAATGATATTGCGATATCCATATTAATTTATTGGGGATTGCTAGAAATGCTCTAATGAATAAGGAGATGGCAGATGAGAGTAAGAAACATAGGGATCAATTTTCGATTGCTTTGCCGTTTCGAAGTATCTGTTTGAATTGTTGGAGATTGGAGATGACTATTTTTTAATGAAGGAATACCATTATTCTTTTGTTACAACAACAAAGAATGCACAATGTGCATAAATCAGAGATGACTGTGAATGGATTTCTCTTTGGGTTTTTTTGAACGAACAACACTCGACGAGTGTGTTTCTATTGATATAGCAGAAAATCTCTTTAAGTTCTGATGCTACGCACGATTCTTTGGTTGTAGATATAAGACGTTGCTTCTAATTTAACATTGATAAGAATAGCTTGCACAGCATCAATCAAAACAAGTTCAGTTCAAAAATGCAGCTTCAAACCATTACACATGACAATACGAAACAACGAACCTACAAAGCTGCAAAAACGAAAACAGTCTGAAGAAGGATCACCGCCCACCGGTTCCGCGGCACTCCACGCGCCAGCGCCACTACCATCCGGTGCGCATCCGGGGAGGCATCCCGCTAGGCGACGGCGCCAGCGGCCGCCGCCCCGCGGATCGCAGCGCCCGGTCGAGCATCGCGGCGCGCGTGGCGGGCGACACGGGCTCGCCGCTGGCCAGCGCCCGCTGGTACGCCTCGTCGCCCTCCACGTCGCCGCCGCTGAACGCGAGGCGCACCAGGCGCCGCACGTCGCGGGGCGTCAGCTCGTGCTGCTCGCCCGGCTCGGGCCCGTCGGCGCGCGCCTCGAAGCCCGACAGCAGCAGCGTGCCGTCGCTCGGCTCGACCTCACGCGCCAGGGCGCCGTCGAACGGCCGCGCCGAGAACTGGCCGCCGCCGTCTTCGTCGTCGTCGTCGTCGTTGAGGGCGGCGTGGCCGTGCTCGTACCGCCACGCGCCGCCGTCCGGCTGGGACTGCACGAGCGCCCCGTCGTCGTCGCTGGGGACGACGTGGGCGTCCTCGTACCCCGTGTCGCCGTCGTCCAACCTGCCGCGCTCCCAGCACTCGTCGTCGAACTCCAGGTCGCTCCCGACCTCTTCCTCCTCGTCGTCCTCCGAGTCCGGCTCGGACTCGTCCTCGAGCGGGTCCAAGAACACGAGGCGGAGGCGGAACTCGACGCCGGCGAGGGCAGCGCCGATCTCCCGCTCCGCGCACATCGCCTGGACCTGCGTGGCCGCCTTCCTGGCCTCCGGCGCGACCTCCGGGATCAGCGTCGGGTGGTCGAGCCTCGACACCAGCGCCTCGAACGCGCGGTCGACCGCTGCCGCCGCGGCTTCGCCTCCCTTGACCAGCTCGTCGACGGGGACACGGCACGCCACGTCCTCCATCGTGTCCACGTCGTCGTCGTCCTCATCAGCGTCCCCCAGCACGCCTGCGCGGTAGCACTGGACGACGAGGATCCGGAAGCCGACGGTCGCCGCCGCACCGGGCGTGGCCGTGGCGCTGGCGATTTCGACCAGGGAGGTCGTCCTGTCGTCTCGCGACAGGAGGACGCGGTCCGCCGCCATGGCGTGGTGTGGCAAACTAGCAACTCGATCGCAGCGCTCACCAGGATGAACGGGGCGTGGAGATGATGTGGTACGTTGGCACGGCAAGGGTTTATACAGAGGGTCGGGTTGACCGGATGACTTTTCAGAAGTTGCGAGTCCGATACGGACGCCCTGTCTGAGACCCGAGCTCGATTCTGCTTTTGTTTTGACCGAGTGCGATTCTGCTAGCGGAGCAGAAGGAAAAGCTAACTGACAATCGAGTACTGACTATGGTCATAGATTTGACTAGTTTACGATGACGTTGTTCATCACGAACTCTGCCAAGATTCGGGCAGAGGCGACGCCAGCCGAAAAGTTCACCCGGGTCAGATTTACTTTGACTGACTTCATTTTGGTTTAGAGGGTAGGAACTCGATTTACGTGGTTCTAACTTCCAAAATTTGAAATTTGATATGCCTCCAAACGGGACAGATTCTAGCTCAAATTCCACAAACTAAAAGTTTGGATTCTAATAATCCTAGAAAATCTGCATGCACATTTTACCATTTTTGCCTATCATCCTTCTTGTAATGACCAAATCTACCACTCTCCACTCTATTGGGCAAAAAGGGCATAAAAGGAATCTAAGCAACAAACAACCATAAAATCATATTTTGAAATCTAGGATCCAAACCACACCATCCGGATTTTGCTTAGAATCTAGATTTTGAAAATCCATCTAAAATCCAGTTTTTCAAAATCCACAATCTAATCTAAACGGGGCCTTAGCTGCTCCGAGTAAGCCTAACTGGATTAGACAACATGCTCCATGCACCAGCAAAATATCCAAACAACCTAACATTCGTTTACTTTGCTTGCCGAGTCAGGCTAGGCAAACCTTGTGCTGGACCTGGGTCCAAGGGACCCTACATCTTTTCAATACCTTATTTGTATACGTATACTAAAGCTCTAAGATTTGGAGCCTCTTCATATAGTATAATAGATAATGTCGCGAAAGGTCATCATGTTTATTGAAAAAGCTACGTCAAAGATTTAAACCTTATACCCTAAAATACTATAATAAATTATAAATCTTTCAAAGTTGTGTCAGTGCTACTTCATCCATTTCAAATTTAGATCGTTTTGATTTTTCTAAATACATAATTTTTGCTATACATAATGTATATTTAAATGTATAATAAAAATTATTATATATATAACAATCTACTCCCTCCGTCCCAAAAAGAATGCAACTCTCGCTTCTTGAGAAGTCAACTAATTTTAAATTTGACTAAATTGATACAAAATAGAACTAATATTTATGGTACACAATAAATATCAATAAATTAATCATATAATATATTTTCATACTAAATGTATTTTAAGACGTGAATATTAGTACATTTTTTATATAAATTTGATCAAATTTGAAATTTTTTTTTTGACTAGAAGCGATAGTTGTATTTTTTGTTAGCATGGAGGAGTAAAATTTTGGACGGAGGCGAGTATTTTAAAGATCGGAGAGAGCACTCCCAACACAAGGCGCCAAGATGGTGGGCTGGACAATCAGGGTCGTCGGCTGGCCTCCAGCAAAGTTGGCCCGATCCGTCGTCCGCCAGACCGTTGGGCTGAGCTCAAAGCGAAAGGAGAAGCCGCCCGTTCTTTCCAGAGTGGAGGCGAAGCCGGCTTCTTTTCCGCCGCCTCCCCCGCACGGCTGTCGCTGCCGCTGCTTTCCTTCCCGTCTCCACTCCACTCCACTGTCCCCTCCGCCTCACTGCTCCGCTGTCCGCTCGCTCCTTTCTCCGCCAACGCCGGTCCTCTCCTCGATCCTCGCCTCACCGGCGTGCGCGTGTAGGCTCGCTTGCCTCGGGGTCGTGTTCCGCTTTGGGATCGATTCGATTTTGATCGGCCAACGGATTCGTGCTCCGCTGCGTCTTGCCGGCTCGCCACCCGCGATTCGAATTCGAATCCCCACGACGAGGTCGACGGCGCCGCCGGGACCGACCCGACCGAGTTCCGCCGCCAATGCTGCCGCTACTCTTGCTCCTCCTGCTAGCCGCGTCGGCGGCGCCGGCGCGGGCGGGGGACCCCTACGCCTACTACGACTGGGAGGTGTCGTACGTCTCCGCGCAGCCGCTCGGCGTCAAGCAAAAGGTGCCATCCGTCTTCCTTCTCCTCCTCCTCTCCTCTCTCCCCTCCGGCCCTCCCCTCGCAACAGTGGGCATCGGCGCTGACACCAGCAATGGCACACCAGGTGATTGGCATCAACGGGCAGTTTCCGGGCCCGCCGCTGAACGTGACGACCAACTGGAACGTGGTGGTGAACGTCCGCAACGCGCTGGACGAGCCGCTGCTGCTCACCTGGAACGGGGTGCAGCAGCGCAAGACGGCGTGGCAGGACGGCGTGCTGGGCACCAACTGCGCCATCCCGGCGGGGTGGAACTGGACCTACGCGTTCCAGGTCAAGGACCAGGTCGGCAGCTTCTTCTACTTCCCCTCCACGCCGCTGCACCGCGCCGCCGGGGGATACGGCGCCATCACCATCAACAACCGCGACGTCATACCAATCCCCTTCGGGTTCCCCGACGGGGACATCACGCTCTTTATTGGCGACTGGTTTAACCGTGGGCACAAGGAGCTCAGGAGAGCGCTCGACGGTGGCACCTTGCTCGGCGCCCCAGATGGCGTGCTCATCAACGGATTGGGACCCTACCAGTACAACGAGTCCGTGGTTCCACCGGGGATCGTCTATGAGCGGATCAATGTCGAGCCAGGTTTGCATTGGCATTTGAATTTCTATTTGCTAGCCCAAATGAAAAAGCGGGTGGGGGGGGGGGGTGCAGTCAGCAGTATCATCTTGATTGTCATTTCAGGGAAAACCTACAGGTTTCGGGTACACAATGTTGGGGTCTCAACAAGCCTCAATTTCAGGATCCAGAACCATAACCTGCTCCTTGTGGAGACCGAAGGCTCCTACACTTCTCAGCAGAACTACACCAACTTGGACATCCATGTCGGCCAGTCCTACTCCTTCTTGGTCACCATGGATCAGAATGCCAGCACTGATTACTATGTGGTCGCGAGCGCTCGCTTTGTTGATGCTGCCATCATTGATAAGTTGACTGGTGTCGCTGTTCTCCATTACTCCAACTCCCAGGGTCCGGCCTCTGGCCCTCTTCCAGATCCCCCGAACGATCAGTATGACACGGCATTCTCTATAAACCAAGCAAGATCCATCAGGTACTTCAGTAGATTTTGGATTTTTCCTATTCACGACTTCGAAATGGGTTTGCTCACATAATGTATCCTCCAACTGTTGTGCTGTTTCAGATGGAATGTTACAGCTAGTGGTGCTCGGCCCAATCCTCAGGGTTCATTCCATTATGGTGACATTACCGTGACAGATGTGTATCTGTTGCAGAGTAGACCACCTGAGCTCATTGATGGGAAGCTGCGTTCTACTCTGAATGAGATTTCTTACATTGCTCCATCAACTCCTTTGGTACTTGCACAACTATTCAATGTGCCAGGAGTCTACAAATTGGATTTTCCTAATCATCCCATGAACCGACTACCAAAAGTCGACACATCTATTATAAATGGCACCTATAAGGGCTTCATGGAGATTATATTCCAAAACAATGCCACAACCGTGCAGAGTTACCACTTGGATGGCTATGCATTCTTTGTTGTTGGGTAATGCAGAAGCCATATTCCCCACTTCTTTATCCAGATCTGCTTTGATTCCTCACGGTTGTTTGTTCTCAGGATGGACTATGGATTATGGACAGAAAACAGTCGTGGCACCTATAATAAATGGGATGGTGTTGCACGCTCTACAATCCAGGTTCTCAAACTTGTCTTCATGGATGTACAAGTTAACCATCACATTAGTTGCAGTATGATCAATAACCCTGCTTTAACATTAATCCCATAAAACACAACTGACAACAGATAATTATTAGCTGTAGTTTCAATATTAGTTGGAGTGGCAGGTAGCAGCTAAATTACCTGCATGGTTTTGGCTGAAGAAATCCTGTAGTGGTTAGAGTAAATTCTGCGCCATCTTATTTCGTGTAATTTCAAATAAGGATAGATATGATTTTAGATAATTAGTTTCTTTGTTTAAGCAACTTCTATGACACAAGACTTCATAAGTTTACAGAAAGTGAGAAGCTGCAAATTCTGACGGTAAACCATAACATTAGTTTGAGGCTACATGTGATTGATTTATCTTGACTTAACTTTTGTGTTTAGGATGAATCTAGGCTTCAGGTTAATAAATCTCTGTAATCTATAAATAGATTAACACTGTAAATTTGCTTTGTGAGGGATCATTGCAGACTTGCAGTGTTGCACAGCCTTTAGCTTGGCATGCCTTTGATTGGGACTGTGTCTACTTGATTGCAGGTATTCCCTGGGGCTTGGACAGCTATTCTTGTGTTTCTGGACAATGCAGGCATATGGAATTTGCGTGTGCAGAATCTTGACACTTGGTACTTGGGGCAAGAAGTGTACATCAATGTGGTTAACCCAGAGGACAACAGCAGCACACTTCCTGATAACGCAATTTTCTGTGGTGCACTCTCAAGCCTACAAAAGTGAGATTCCTATGCCTTTGTGCATTTTATAAAGTTTGCACCACAAGCACAACTTTTACTAGTTCCTACCAATTCTTACATAGCACTTGGTGTCGATTTTTTTTTCTCTGCAGAGAGCAATCGCATAGATTCGTGTACTCAGATGCGGTGCCTGTTGCCCTGTGGAGGAACACGTTTTCGCTCCTATTTTTGCTGGCCTCCTTCACTATATGGTTGCAATGATGCAGTCCACACTCAGTTTTGTCTACTGGGGGTATGAAACAACGGGGGGAAATTGCTAGTTTTGAGAGAAAACCATTCTGGATGACGTTTTTGAGCGTTTGATTGTTGATTTGGTTAGCGTTGAGTGACCTGAATGCAACTCCCAAAAGTGGGAGAGATTCAGGGGTGGGGTAAGAATATTTTTTCCTCGACAAGTGCAGGTAAATAATGCACTTGGTGTCAGGTGAGTTGATTGTTCTGTATGTAATTTGACTGGTTAATTCATTGAAGACCACTATGTTTTACTTAGTCGAATACAAATAAAATGCAAATCGTGTTGAAGTTCTAGTGATGTCCAGCTCAATCTGCCCTGCCTCTGCCGTGGTAGCGGTTTGTTTATAGTCGTGTACCGATTCAAATGCTTTGACAGCACGTGGATGTTGTTGGTGGCCAGCACTCTGTCAAGTTGTGCAGATGAACCCCAGTCCCCAGTGGCCGGGCAGCTGCTGCTGTCTTCGTCCTTCCTCCGTCTTGACCACTCTGAATTTGAACTTTGAATGCTGCAGCGAGCTACTCCAGCATCGTTGCTACTCCAGCAGAAAAGAGACCCAATCGCCATGAGGGTCCGTCTGGCAGAGTACTGCTCTTCACATGGATTCCACCAGGAATGTGAATGCTTAAGACCTGGCCCGATTTGATTGAGCTACTGATGATGACCATATCAATAGATAATGGCAAGCTGACCTGCTGAGGCCATTCCCCCGGCATCCAAGAGTAGGCGATCAGCAGCTGACTTGACTGACAGTGACATCCAGGGATGTGGCATCCACACACACGTTTTGTTTGCTCTGGATCTCTCTTTTCTGCACATGATATTCGCTATAAAAAGGTTAAAGAAAGTTTGGTCTTCAACGAAAAGAAATGGTAAACAAAGTGGGAGCGGCATGTCTCTGATCTGAGGGATGGAGAGTAGGCATATAATAATTACACAGCTTCTCTTCTCTTGTTGAGTTGAGCAAGCAAGCAAAGAAAGCTGCCTCTGAAGAAGGCTAAAGCTGCTGCTGCTGGATTCTTCTTCTCTCTGCTGTTGTGCACAGCAGCTTCGGTAGCTGGTGGTCTATCGGGGAGGGATCGGGTCGGCCATGGCGTCCTGCGCGGCGGCGCGCATGTTCGCGTACAACGCCACGCTCTGCGCGTGCGACCCCGGGTACTACTACCACCTCAGCAGCGGCAACGGCACCGGGAGCTGCGCCCCGATGCCCGGCGGCGGGTGGGGGGACTGGAAGGTGGGCGCCGTGGGCGCGCCGCGGAACCAGAGCCTCTACTTCCTGGCGCCGGTGCTCCCCATCGACGCCGTCCGCCGCCTCACCCAGTCCCAGGCCGTGCTCCTCGAGGCGGCGCTCGCGGCGCTGCTCTCCTGGCTCGCCTTCTGCGCCGCCGCCAGGTTCGCCGGCCGGGACCCCCGCGGGGAGAGGAGGCTGTTCCGGGCACGGTACTGGATCAGCCGCTTCGATTGCCTCTTCGACAATAGCCACTGGGCGGTCCGTTCCCCATTCATCTTCCTTGCTCGCTACTGCTGTTTGCACGAATTTCATGAGAATTCTGTAGAAACTTTACAAGGAACATTTCAATGCGCTTGGGAATTGAATGTTTTCCACCCCGCATTTCAAATGGGACCTTCATACTTTTATCTGGAAGTAAGTTTTGTAGTTTCGAATTTTGAAAATTTTATGAAGCCACTTGTCTTCACTAGTTGACTAGGTGCAATTATTGCCATATTTTCTAATAAGGTTACAATAAATTATGGACATGCTTCTCTTTGTTGAGGGTTTATGGAACCATTCTACCAGAAAACTTGAGTTTAAATACCACCAACCATTGAACAAGTGTTTTTAGTTTGATCGACGAACGGCTTCCCTGGTTTGGGCCACCGTGTTTTGGATTCCTCCTCTCCATAAGTTAACTAAAATTTCCAACTTGCATTGCTTCTTTTCTATAATGCAGCTGCGGTCCTTGAAATTTCTTGAAAACTTTCCTCGCGAGGTCAGTTTGACCCTGCTGTCCCTTCTGATCCTGTAGTTCATTACATGTAATTGCAATATTCTGAGCCGAATCTGAATGCACAAACACCCTTGTTGTCATCCCAGAATAGATTATCAGACTTATCATACAGGATCATACATTTTTGCTCGATTAATTGATGTTCATTCTCTCATGTCTCGTTGGAAATTGAAAACGTCTATCCTGAAAGTCGCATTGTTTTGGCTCGTGAATACATTCAGAGGGATCAGCAAGTTCTAAGGAAAAGGAAGACCGAGCTGGGTGGCACATGCTCAGTGGCTAGCTTGATCCTCTTCACCGGATTGTTAACTGTGTGAGTGCTGCCCATAGACCTTTTTACTGGAATTAATCAGCTGCTCTGCTTGCTTCTAGCATTAGTTACTGTCTGCTAACTTATTATCGGTTATCACAGGCTTCTGTATCAAGCTATCAAAAGACGCAGCATTGAGATGCATCGAGTCAAGCCAGCCAACGCTCCAGACCTGCTGTCTTTCGTGAACGATCTTGAGTTCCACATCACCACCATCTCTGGCATGTCCTGCGCTCAAGCAGTTGCACCTTCGACGTTCGCAATGGGGACACCGGGGTACATGGATTTCAGGTTGGTGTCCCTGCCAACGATGTTCACCTACAGCTGTGCAAACACGAGCCAGGGGCCATCCATTACGCTCAAGTGCAACGGTTGCCGGATGCCTCCGAGAGACCATTTTGTGTCCTGGCAGTTTGTTGACCTGCCGGGGCAACCGGCCGCGGCCGTCGGCTTCCAGTTCAACCTGACCGCGAGGCAGCACGGCAACGACAAGCACGTGAGCTTTGTGAGTGGCACCATGAACTCTGACGGTTATACCGATGATGGCAAGCTGAGGACTTTCAGGGGGCCAGACTCCAATGTTCTGAAGATTCAGTTGTTCCCTCAGATATACAACAAACTTGGCAACCTGAGGCTGTTGCAGCCACTAGTTCAGGACTTCACCCAAGGGTCTGCGTTTTCAGATGTCGGGAGCTTGAATGCGTCCCTGCAGAACCCCAGTGATGGAGTGGTGAATACTACTCTTTACATAAGTTATCTCTCAGACTACATTGTGGAGATCAGCAATGAGAGTGTAGTAGGTCCAGGTGAGTCTCTCATGAAGCCATGTCCTTTACGCGCACATTTTACATTTCTAGCATCTGATGTAGATGATTATCTGCAGTTAGTGTTATTGCGAGTATTGGTGGCCTTTATGCCTTCAGTGTGGCAATTTGTCTCTGCCTCATGTCCCAAGTAAGTCAATGCAAAAATCTGCTTTGTTGTCCGTGGAAACTTTGCCCATTTTCCATTTTTGACCAATGAAATTAAATAGTCTACACTGATTTCTAAATTTTTGCATCCCTTGTCTTTTTATTTGGTTCCCTCACGTCCAACTCTAAACAATCCCTTATTTGCCACTGTCAGTGACATAGGTGGGCCCATGTGTCATTGACACACCTATGGCAAATAAAGGCTTGCAAGTTTCTTTAATGACACATAAGGAATTGTCTAGTCTACCATTCGGTGTTATTCATGCAAAGTTCTGGCTTTCTGTGGCACTAAAACAAAGGAATAACCATGAATAATCTGTCTACATAGCAAAATAAAAATAAAACTGCAACTGCTTGTGATATTAACATATATGCTTTCAGTGCGAAGCTAGGATAAAGAAGCTTCGTGATGAGGATACCAGAATGCTGAAAATTCTGAGCAAACGACGTGCTCGACGGAATTGGGATAAGGTGAAGGATGTCCTGATCCAACTATGCACATTATATCTTTCTGATTGCCTCCCTGATAAGCATATTTATTTCACTGCTAACAGGTCCGGAAGTTTGTCATGTATACCTGGGGTCCAGGCTACCCGGATCCAACTGATAGAAGTGGCCAGCAGCCTGAAGGTTCAACGGTAGATTCTCTGCATAGAACCTTGCACAAGAGAAGAGAACCAATTAGACAAGCAACCTCAGATGCTAACAGACCTAATAGAGTTCCTGCTGACATGGTACAGTATTTGTTCCTTTTCAGTAGCTCGTCATGCTAACGCTCAGATATTTGTGTTTAGTGCAGTAAAATTTCTATTACACAATGGTTATTCACTTATTTGTGTGATTTAGGAATGTTCTTTTCTTCTTCCATTCAATTTGTTTTCTGCTTGTACCTTGCATTTGGTTTTGACTCTTAATGATATTGCAGGGGGCGATTGACATCGAAAGAGCTGGGGAAGCGAAGCAGCCAAGCAGTTCTAGATAGCCTTGATGGATGGATGCTTTGGCTGCAAAGTTCAGATAGGCCCTTTGACACGCTCATTCCTAGCACTTCCAGCATTGATGGATCTTTCAAAAATTCCCCCCTTTGCATAGGCCTTCATGAAGATGAATGTTTTGGCACCTGTCCTCCCTGTGAAGATTTGTCAACATGAATGTTCTATTCTGACAAGCGGCAAAAATTGTACAGAGGCAGTGGTTGGATGCACCTGAAGCTGCAGAGGTTGAACTTGCTTAGAGCAAAGCTAGAACTTCATTTTAATACGGGAAGAAAGCTTCCTTTATCATCTATAAAAAGTTAAGTCACCCAATCTACGTACTCCCTCCGTTTCAAAATGTAGGTCATTTTAGCTTTTCTACGTGTATAGCAAAATCTATGTATCTAGAAAAATTAAAATGACACGTAGATCAGTTTGGCTTTTCTATAAATACATAGATCTTGATACGCACCTACGTAGCAAAATTTATTTATTTAGAAAAGTTAAAATAACCTATATTTTGAAATGGAGGGAGGATAACAGAAATTCGATACAAAGAATGCAGACAAAAGAGTAATAACAAACGAAGAGCACGGACTATCTGACCAGTCAAGCGTCAAGTCAAGGGTTAGCTAGTAAACGTAGGCAGTTGACCTGTAGCTGTAGCCAGGCTCTCGGACACAGGCTCTAACGCAAGGCACATTTCCTTGAAGTCCAAATCAATCTGATCGGTGATAGCCCCTAAGATAACAGTTGTAAAAAAGCCCCTGGGGCCAGCAAAAGACAAACAACCTTCTTGGAAACCATGCGGAACATTCTTCAGAAAATAGAAGCATCAGGTCAAGAAACACATGAACGGGTACCTGCGCTGGGACACTGTAGACTGTAAACATTGCTCCAAACTATATGTGCCTTCCAAAACAGTATCTATCCAAGCAGTACTGGCTGATTGGCAAATCTTAGCAATTCACTGTAGGTTTTCGTGACCATAAACATGCAGCCAATGTGCTGGGAGTTTTTTTTTTTTTTTTAAGGATGCTGGGAGCGTTGTGACCGATCGATTCTCTCCACACCTCCCTCAGCACCTGAGCATAGTCCATAGCATGCCCACGGCTTGGCCTGAAAAAACCGGGCACCATTAGGTATCGCATGACACATGCACAGTGCAAGAAAGATTGAACAATGGTCAACCCCCACATCGTGAGAAGCAAACAAAGTACATGATGGGATAAGGAGGCTACCTGCATCTGCTTGGAATTGATGTTCCTTTATTTTAGAAAAAATTCATCCTCTCTATTCATGACAAAAGAGCTTAATTTAATAAATACAAACAATACAGATGAAAGACTGCATCCTTGGCTCCCTCTACACCCAAACATACAAAGACAACAGGGCACAGACTGGCCGAGTCAAGCGTCCTTCTCAAGGTTTAACAAGCATAATCAGCTGATCTCTTAACACGCAAGCTGCATTTCCTTGAAGTTCAAAACAAACTGACAGCCCATAGCATAATAGCTGCGGATAAGCCCCCCCGGGGCCAGCAAAAGAGAAACAACTTTTATTTAGGCCTGATTTGGTTACTCTTGCTTATTTTTCATTACAATATCTCTCCCTCTCTAACAATGGGCTGGAAGGAGCACTTGATGCTGCACATATGTATAAGCTCACCAAACTGGTTTTCCTGGATTTAGCAATGACTGGGCTCAGTGGCAAGATCCCAGATTCTATAGGGCAGCTGAAGAAACTCGAGGAGCTTCACCTGGAACACAATAACATGACAGGAGAGCTACCAACGTCTCTGAGCAAGTGCGCAAGTCTCACAACCATCAGCCTCAGGAGGAACAACTTCCAGGGAGAGCTTACCAACATCAACTTCTCCACCCTATCCAATCTAAAAGTTTTAGATCTTTACAGCAGCAATTTCACCGGTACAATTCCAGAGAGCATCTACTCATGCAGCAATTTGACTGTGCTGCGGTTATCCGTGAACAGGTTCCATGGTCAGTTGTCAAAGAGAATAGAAAATCTGAAGTCCCTCACCTTCGTATCACTTACCTACAACAAATTTACAAATATAACAAATACTCTTCACATCCTCAAGAGCTCCAGGAACCTCCAGGCCCTGCTAATTGGGGTGAACACAAGATGAAACAATGGATGGATTTGAGAATCTTCAAGTCCTGGGCATACATAACTGCTCATTGTCTGGAAATCTACCGATTTGGTTATCAAAGCTCACAAATTTGAAGATGTTGTTGCTATCAAACAATCAACTTACCGGCCCAATACCATCTTGGATTAACACCCTACACTCCCTGTTCTATATTGACGTATCAAACAATAGTCTTACGGGGGAAATCCCAGCAGCATTAGTGGAGATGCCGATGATGCAAGCAGAGAAGACCATGGCGTATTCAGTATCCCAAACTTTTAATTCATATTCAACATTCAACTTGTCCATTTTTCAATTAAAAATTTGTATTATCCCATTTCATTATTTTAAGCGGGTGCAATTTAATGACTATTGAAAAAATGACAAAATTAGTTTATTAGGTCTGCTGATTTACTTCCTTAGAGATGTTCAGAAGTCTAAGGGGGTGTTTGGATACACCCCCTAAAAGTTTAGCACTTGTCACATCAGATGTTTGATGCTAAGTAGGAGTATTAAATATAGGCTAATTACAAAACTAATTGCATAGATGGAGTCTAATTCGCGAGACGAATCTATTAAGTCTAATTAGTCCATGATTTGACAATGTGGTGCTACAGTAACCATTTGCTAATGATGGATTAATTAGACTTAATAGATTCGTCTCACGAATTAGCACAGGATTCTACAATTAGTTTTATAATTAACTCATATTTAGTCTTCCTAATTAGCATTCGAACATCCCATGTGACACTGCTAAAGTTTAGCACTGAGTATCCAAACATCCCCTAAGTGCATAACATACACACATCTCTGCTTACAAGGATGGGATGTACCAAACAGATTCATATCATTAGATTTATGTTTTAAAAAAATCTTCTAGCAATTATAGAAATTTAGGATCATTGTTTTTGAAATTAAGTTTAGGATCAAGTTTAAACCGTGCATAGACAAGACGAGCACCATCGGCAGCGTCGAGAGCCCGTGACCGATCGATCCTCCCCCCGCGTCTGCGCGTCTCCGTCCCTGCGCGCCGCACGCCACCAGAATCCCCAATTCCAATTCGTCTCCGTCTTCCGGGTTCCGACTCCTCCGCCTGTACGGACACCCATGGCGTACACTACCGTTGCTTATTAATCCCCGCTCCCTCTCCTCCACGGCGTCCATGCCCTAGCTGGTTGCTGCTTTTGCTTCAGGCCAGGGTTTTCCTCCGATCCCTCGCGGAATCTCAGTTTCCCCTACGCAATTTGGCAATTGCTTTCCCTCTCCAATTGCAGTTGCGGCGGGGCTAGGCTAGGGTTTCCTCCGCGGCCGTTTGCTCTCGGCAGATTGAAATTGGATTGGCTCGCCGCTTCCGTTAGCAATCCGATCCAATCCAGTCGAGATGGCCACCACCCAGTTCGCCATGGTCGAGGAGCTGGCCTCGCTCGTCAAGGACAACCTGCACAGCAAGCACCTCATCCTCTCCACTGAGGAGGCACTCATCGCCGCCCTCCAGCAGCTGCGCTGCAGCGACGACGGTGGCCGTGAAGAGGTGGACGATGCGGCGGACACCATAGAGCTCCAGCCCGCCGGGGCCTACCACCGCCTCCTCTTGCATCGCCTTGCTGAAATCTACGGGTATTGCTGCCTGCTAGCGCTAGTTTAATCGGGCGTCATGTTGCGAATACTTCCGACTGGCTGTGCAAGAGCTAATTTTGCCTGCTTGTGCTTAGGTTCGCACATGAATCGGTTGGTGAAGGCGAGGATCGACATCTGGTCCTCCAGCGCTGCCCTGAGACAGCCATGTATGTTGCCAAGCTTGCTTGCAAATCTCTCCCTGATAAGATAATGATGTATTCTTTACCTGTTGTCTGTCATGTATACACCTTTCCTTTTGTGTTTCGTAGACCATATTCCAACATTAGATCACAATCACTATTGTACCACACCATTAGTGTACTTCAAGGATCTTTCTGCCAGCACTTGATGCTCGGATGAATGCAAGAGCAATGAAATTACAGTCAATTACACATGCAGATGTCTATTTCTTAACATGACTTTCCAATTGTATATCTGTATCCAAAGTCCCTGTGTAGGAAGATGGTCTATTTGAATTTATTAAAAAAACTCGACCCGTTGGGGGAAGCCCTCCCTGAAGGCATTGTGTGAGAGGTAAAAGACAACCTTGACCACGGTTGAGAAAACCCCTGAACTTCGGCTGTTGTTGGCGAGGGGATTTTTTTTTTAACTCCAGCCCCGTAAATTTGCTCCATCTAGGACTCGAACCTGGGCCTGCTCAGGTGCTCTAACCACTAGGCTAGTTCCAACATAATCACTTCCATGGTTTAGAGTATCTTTATCTCATTCTGTTCCTCGGAGTGCTGGGGCTGAAATAAAACTGTCTGTCACTTGGATCTATGAAGATTCTTTTGGGTACCATGCTATCATGAGCCAATTCAATGGCAGCTTGTAACCTTAGCATATTATGTGTTGCTTTCATTGTGTTGGAATTGCCTTTTTTGTTGTTCTTGCCTGCTTTTTTCTTTCTATATTATTTTTATCTAGAAAACTATGCCGTGTATCATTGATCGAGTAAATCCTCAGCAGTTGTTCTTTTACCCTTAGGTTGAATTAGTTGTCTTGTTCGTTGCAGTCCATCCGTCCTTGTTAGTGATATGTTATGGAAGTTTGACAACAGTGATGATTCCACATCTGTTGTGATAACAAGAAATGATACAGGTGAGTCACTCTTTGTTTAAATATAGCTGCACATTTATAAAGAGGTATTTTGATCTGCTGTATCATGTGCATCTGGTATGTCGACTTACGGACAGTTGTAACGTACCTATTAAAGAGCTGTAGAGTGTAGACAATCATGACAGTTACTGATTGCATGATAACTGTCAAGAAGTAGGAAGTGACTGTCACTTGGCCAAAATCAAATTTATTTCACTTGCAATGTTTTGTGAGCAATATATGGCAACTTGAGATGTTAAAAAAATGGTTGAAGAAGTAAATCTGCAGCCTTGCTCCATGTGGGCTTTAAGTGGGTGGATAGCCGATATATCCTTTTTTACCTGGTCAGCCATACGCTGATACTTCAAAGGATATACTTGTTTTGACTCCATGCCTTAGCTGTTGTTATCCTCAGAAACTCTAAATACAGTACCACCAAGTTTTAATGTTACTATGGCCACTATTAGACATAACACTGTAAGGTTTCGAGCACTCGCTCCTGCGTAACAAGTTGTGATTCTTCAAGCAGATTTCCAAAAGCCTTGGAAGTTAGATGTCCAAGAAGATACTTCCGCTAAAAGCTCGCATCTGAAAGATGCTACAGGTATACAGAACATGAACTCTACCTTTCGGCCAAAAGTCTTCTGGTTATAAATAGGAACTTGCATATTTTATTTGCATGGATCTCAGCATAATTTTGACATAAGAGGATGTGGGTTTTGAAGAGGGAAAGGGTAACCAGTTAACCCATACCTTTCAGATTTGAAGCCTCTGAAGCAGTCAGTGGTTTCTCCGGCAGTATCACTGAAGGAGAGGGAAGCTGCTTATCGAGCTGCTCGTGAGCGAATCTTCTCTGGGGATGATGCCAAGGGAAATGGTAGATCATATGCAAAATGTAGACAGGTTCCTGTTGTTGCTCAACGGATGATAGCACATGCACTTGGTCAAAAAGTTCAAAATTCCACAGAGACAATTGCCTCGACAGCAGGCAGAGGAAAACAGCTGCCGAACAGACCAAATATTCCGACACGTAGTAGGAACAACTATTACCCAGTTGCACCAGATAATAGAGAAGAGAATAATGTTCGAAATGGTAAGCCAAACTCAGCCAGTAGGAATTCATATCAAACTGCATCCAGCCAAATGTGCCGCACCGCTAACAGTAGAGCTGCTACTGCTGAGAGCTTGAAGAAAGAGCAGACTGGAGCAGCTAGAAGAATGTTTGCACATGCACTGGGGCTGTCTGCAGCTCAAGGAAATTATGGTGCACCTCCTAAACCAAAGTAATCTGGAGATGAGATGCTGTGAATTGGAAAAGCTTGCCAATGCATGCTATGACTGCACTCTTTATCCTGTCACGCATATGGCATGAGATGAATCTGTGATGGTTGGTGCTCTTTTGTGTTCATCTGCTTCTGTGAAATGGCTTTTGTGATGCTGGTAGCAGATGGAAGGTCTTCATGGTTGGATGTAAACTATTGGACTGACCGAGAGGATCTGTGGTCCTGGTTGGAAGAAGAGCGTAGTTTGCCACATCCTTGTCAAAGCAATCCCAAGGCCTAAGCAAGCTCAGTTGGGGAAAGAGCTTGCCGGATGCACATGGCATGCCAAGTGCTTCACAGGAGTGGAAGAAACAGTGTCATCAGTGACACTCAACTATGTCGTATGTGTTTTTATCCAGTCAGCTGCAATGTGTACTCTTGTAGTATGTTTATGGAGAGACACGTATCACAATACTGCAATTAGACTTTACATTGTCTTTGTTTAATATATGCAGTTTCGACTGCAATGTTATTCGGAATCGGAAACATCCCTTGCCTAAACCTTAAAAAAAAAAGCAGGTGTAAGTTGTAACCCCATCCAGCCTACAGAAGCCACAGGATGGGTACTTTAACCCGAACCGATGGTTTTGATGGATATTTTTGACAAGATACTGTTGGGACCGACGGTTTTGATGGATGTTTTTGACAACAAGTTGGGAACTCAACTTGCCGAAAGGGATGCAACTGCTTCCGTCTTGACACAGAATTTGGGAGTGAGCATATTCAACTGGTGGTGAAACATACTCTTCGTAACTATACATTTTCAACATTAAAATTTGAACTTCCGAATTGAACTTTAAAACAGCCCACTCAAGAGACTGGAATGTTTTCAACTAAAAGTTCGTACTTCCCATTCAGTTATTCTAACATCCACCAGTCAACCAAATGAAACATGTCCAACTAGCAAAACTCCAAATTCAAACGCATCCAACTTTAGAAATTTCATATAGAGACTTAAAGCATTGAACCTATTTATACCAAATAAAAAAAAACAAAAGGGAATCGCCCCAGCAAATGCCACTAAAAGTTTGTGCGAATGATTGTGTTGTTATATTCCATTGAAGTTAGCATATGACAAGGCATATCCTCAAAGTTTGCATAGCACAACATATTTCTCAAGCTAAGGGTTTATACATGCTACAAAACAGCTCTGTGCTATGCAAGAACAATTAATTTGAGCCGCCGATCAGAAAAAGGGAGAACATCTATTTCTAGCTGACAAACTGAACAGTGCAAGCGCAATGAAGCCACGTTTCAATCCAATTCCATCGCATTATCCTGAATGCTGCTTCTGCATGACCAAATCTTTATTGTACGATCATGCGCCACAGTCACGATTTGCTGTCCATCTGCATAAACCACACATGCATGATCAATTAGAAGTTGAACATGTTGACAACAGAGACAACGCAACACGCAGATCATTAACCTACAAATGTCACCTAACATACAGAGTAAACAGTGCACATTTCCTGAGAACAAAAGTCCAGCTTTAGGGGCATATTTCCCCGAAAAGAACTACAGAAGAACAGACATCAAAAGAACAAAGCAGGGCACAATAAAGATGTAAATGATTACTTAAGATCCTAATGTACAATTCCAATAAAATTTAAATGGTGGTGCTTCTCACAGCTCAACTAATCATAAAAGACAAAATATCCTAGTTAAACACTACTCCTTCCATTCCAAATTGTAGGTCGTTTTGGCATTTCTAAATTCATAGCTTTTGCTATGCATCTAGATATATTATGTCTAGATACATAGTAACAATTATATATCTAGAAAAGGCAAAACAACCTATAATTTGAATTGGAGGGAGTACAAAATAGCATAACTGCTCAAATTACCACTCCTAGGTTAAGAAACTCGAATGTTAATCTAAGGAAGGATCTAAAAGTGCACTGCACTTGTTATTGTTTCCCTCCCCACAATTGAATAGTCAAACTAGTTATTTTCCCCCTCCCCACAATTGAATAGCCAAACTTCATTTTCACCAGATTGAATTGGTCACTTCTAGAAAGGATTCTGAACAAATACTATTTACTCAACAAGGATAGAGAAAAGCATAAGCTAATATCTTACCTCCACTAATATCCAAACTAGTAACCTTCGACTCATGGCCCACCAAACTTTTGATTGGTTTGTAATCCCGAGCTGACCACAGCTGAAAATATGGAATATATGAGAGATCAATTGGGTAGTAATGGAAGAAAAACAATAAAGTTAAATAAGTGACATGTCAAACTTACAGCTGCTTTGGTGTCATACGAAGAAGTTGCTAAATAATACCCTTCTTGGGGTTCAAACTTCACCTGTGAAACAAGACTCTTATGAGCTGGTATAGAATATAACATTTCCTTTTTCCTCAAATCCCATATTCGGCAGAAATTGTCTTCACTTCCAGTTGCTACTAGATAACCATTAGGAGAGAAGCTGATTCCTAGGACCTGAAATAGAAATAAAATTAGTTTACATAACAAGAGAGACATTCCCTTAATGATTACAATTGCACAAGAAAATATGTATTATCTCATAGGAAATACTGGAAATGTACTTCTAAAGTTCCATGCTAAAACAAAACATGAACTTACAGGTTTCACATGCCCCTTAAGGGTGAAGAACAATCTTCCCGATCTCAGATCCCACACTCGAGCATATGCATCAAGACTGCAAGATGCCACCAAAGAACCATCTGGGTGAAAGCTAACTCCATAAACACTTCTGCTGTGCCCCTCTTGAAGGAGCAGTTCCTTTCCAGTATTGATGTCCCACAATCTCCAAGTCTTGTCAAAGCTAGCTGTACCAAGGTACTTTCCAGATGGGTGAAAAGCAACGCGAGCAAGACGATCAAGGTGACCATCAAAGGACATTAGAAGTGATCCATCCGGTTTCCATAATTTTGCAGTTTTATCAGCTGAAGCTGTTGCTAAGCAGTCATCAGCTGGAGAAAAGGCAACATCAGTTGCTCGTTCTGTATGACCTTTCAGGGTTGCAACTTTAGTTATTTGTGGCATGCTCCATATTTTGATTAATCCACTCCAGGAACTACAGAATGCGGATAAGCAAAGGGTTATTTCCTGAAAAAGAAGCAAGAGTACAAGAACATAATCTTCCGTATTAAGGTTCAAAACAAAGGTAAAGATATGGTAACCAATGTGAGGATAAATAAACAACCAATCGCACATGACATCAGCAACGAAAAAACACCAGCACAGTGAGCCTTTTTAACTGTTAATAAACTTATTTATGGTGCATGTGAACTGCTAACTAATTGTGATAAAAAAACTCAAGTAAATATCACTATATCCTCACTGCTATTATTCAGATAATGCTTAGGTATTCAGCTTTGTGCTATACCAATGGTGGGCTGGACAGGGCAGGATACTGCAAATTGGATCCAGCCCTGTTTCAACCCACATGAAACAGGACTACCTATTTGGATATTCTGCATCAAGTTGAGAGAGAAAAAATCTGGTCCTGGATCCTTAACAGCTCAGTGACTTCAAACATTAAAATACTTGATTATTAATTCCAAAAGTGAGTTTTCGAATGGTATGTCTGAACTTATTTAGTTACAGTTGGTTCGCGATGAAACAGTCATCATAAGTGTGTTCAAGATTAACTGCACAAGTGCAATTCCATGTAAAAGTACAAGACTGAAGAAACATGGATATCTAACAAAAAGTGCAGCAGATTATTTTCCATCATTGCCCAACAGAAACTTAAATTTTTCTCAACTGGTTTGAGTCAAAATCCAATAATTGCAACAATTATCAAGAGCACATCCAGAGACCACAGTTAACTACTAAAGTAAAGTAAGATCGATACCCAGCAGTTTTGTGCATCCCCCCCTATGAGGCTCAGACTACAAGAACAAAACCAAATGTAAATTGTATGATTAAGAGGAATTACCTGGTGGCAAGCAGTGATGCATCCCGGGAGAAGGAGCAGCCGGTGAGCGGGCGATCATCTCCAATCTCGCTGCACTCGAGCACAAACTCCCCAGCCTGCTTCACGACAAGGTCGGCCTCCGCCTCCGGATCCTCATCGGGATCCTCGTGGCGGCGCTTGGCCCTCTCGATCCTGGCCTTGGCGCGGGGCAGCGAGTACTGCGCGATGTCGACGCGCGCATTGAGCAGCTCCTGTGTGCCCTCGGTGAAGAAGGGGTACTGGATCTGCTCCTCCTCCTCTTCCTCCTCGCCGGCGCGCGCGGCCTGGTCGTCCTCCTGCGCCCGGAGGAGGCGGTCGACCTGGCCATCGGCCTCGAGCCGCACCATGAGTGCGCGAAGGCGGTCGCGGCGTTCCATCTCGCGCTCGCCGAAGAGCGTGATGGGCTCGCCGAGGCGGCGGAGGCGGGCCCGCACGGCGGAGTCGTTGGTGGGCACGGCCATGGCGTACGCGCGGCGCCGCTGGAGGAGCTCCTGCACGGCGCGCTCGTGGCGCTCCCGCGCGGCGCGGTGGTCGTCAGAGACCTCGTACTCTGCCTCGTCGTCGCCCCCAGCGGCGGAGGCGGAGGTGGAGGCCATGGAGGAGGCGGCGGCGGGGATGGGCGCGCGGGGCGGAGGGACGGGGATGGGGGCGATGGGCGGGTGGACCGGGACGGGGAGCGGAGCCATGGGAGGGGTGGGGGCCGGGGGCTGCGGCCTGGGGTTCTCCATGGGAGAGAGCTCCCGCGAGGAGGGGTTTAGGGTTAGGGTTTTGAGGTGGGAAGCAGTGCGGTGGCGGCGATGGAGACGGAGGAGGAACCCGGTGCGTGCGGGACGGAGGACGACGGATGGAGAGGCAGCGGTTTGATGTCTCGTCCATATTTTTTAAAAAAACTAGTCATAAATTTTTTTTATACTTGCAAGTTACAGACGACATGGCAACGCATGCGCGTATGTCAATACCTACGTCTATAACATGTTTAAAAAACTTTAATTTCAAATTTATAACTCTATCTCGGGTAAACCATGCATACGTGTATTGTCTTTCTTAAAAAACAATTATCATATAATATTTTTTATGCCAGTTGATGATATGCTCTAAGTAGTTCTGAATTTATAACTATGCCCTGGTAACTACGGGATCAGATCTTAACAAAATACTATCTATTGATTCTAGGTAACTACGGGATCAGATCTTAACAAAATACTATCTATTGATTCTATAATTTTTTATAGTTGCTTTTCATATTTCATATTGTACCAGATTTCCTAATAAAATTTGGTATATGAGCCACAGGTTTATTATTTTATAATGGATAGAAAGCCGACCTCGATATTCACATGTGGACATATATAGCCAACTTACAAGAGGCCAAGAAGCATGTAAAACAAGATAGAAAGCTAGAAAGACTAAAGAAAGTTAAAAAGAACTTCTATGTCATACCATTGACATCTTACATTTACTTAAAAACTTTTGATACTTTTGACGTTGGAATCTGCCAGAAAACCATAGACCCATGTAGAAACCGCACTAAGTTGATCTCGACCATGAACTCAAGCAAACCGTCAAGAAGCAACCTCTAAGCATGCAGCGTGTCGAAGCGATGCCTTCAAAAAGGAAACAACACGAATGTGCCGCCATCACCCGTTCAGATAATTGAACAAAATTTTCACCTAAACAAATCCCGCGAGGTAAGCGAAGGCATCGCAACAACGCCCCAAGACCTCGCCGTTGCTGGCACTGGCGAAATTACCGAGCAAAACTTTCACCTACAACCCTCCAACCCCACCTGTCGCAAACCACGGGTTTATGGATTAATATGATGCTTCCTAACAAATATTTGGCATATGAGCCACATATTTTTACGGACTAATACGCTAATGACAAGATTTGACAAGAGTGTGCCATCGTGCATGCCTGTATGATGGTTTTGTACCAATGTCATTTTTTAATATAGCGAGGAGGAAGTCTAGCCATGTGTATCATCTTTGAACAAGCAGTGAGAAAAAGTTTGAAATGTCGATTGATCTGCATGCCTTGAACCAATTGTCATGCACGAGCAGACTCATTTATGTTCGCAAACTTTATTGAACACACATGTAATATGATATAATTACCAACATAAAGCACGCTGTAGCATATTTTTAGCAAAGGAAAAGCAGAAGGTGCATAATTACCCAAGGAAGAAGCGGTGAATTAAACTACAGACGTGAACTTCCCAGATTATTGATGAGAATATGCATGGGCGATGGTAAAAAACAAGATATATATGATGCCACTGCTTTGTTGATGTTGTTTTTTGGAATGCAGCCTTGGCTCCAACGGTAAAAGTCTCTCTCACAGCTCACTGTGTTTTTTTTAAGACCAGTCGTTTGCGACGCAAGTTGTTTGGCGCGAGTTTGAGCCACACCTAATCGGACAGGGCGTTGGTTGCGCCCGGGCAGTGATAAATTTTCAAACAGCCGCGAACGTACGGCTCACCCGATGCGCCCGTGCAAGGGGGTTCGCACCATGGCTTGTTGCCGTCGAGCGCCCTGTTGCCCGGTGACAGACCGAGACCGCCCCGCAGCGCCAGCACCACCCTCCGGTGCGCCTCCGAGTCCATCTCGAGTGGCTCCTCGTCCTCCACCCTGCTGCTGCTGCTGCCGCCGCCACGAGCCGCCATCAGCAGCGGCAACCCCGCGACGGGGTCGCCGCTCACCGTCGCCGCCGCTGCTGCCAGCGACGCGGCGACGACGACGCACACGCTCATCGCGGCCACGGCCACGGTCACAGCCGCGCTCGTCGTCCGCAGCACGGGCGCCTTCGCCGCCATCAACGAGATCAATCTCTACCGGTGCCGGGGCCTCGTCGACGACGATACGCACGCATGCGTGCGTGCTTAAATAGGCTCGACCGGCGCGGCGCGGCTCGGCTGCCGCGCGTCTCTGTCGCGCGCGTGCTCGAGTGAAAGGCGTGCACTGTCCCGAGTGTCCCCTCCACTCCGGGTCCGGGACGCTCGATCAGCGCCGTGGATTCGATCGAAACTGGAGTCCTAGTGCGGTGTGTTGGTTGGCACCCTTCTGCCGCGGGCACCGTGCTGCGGCAGTGCTACCTGGGCAAGGGCTCTATACCATACATGGATAATGGGCACTGCCACTTAGTTGTTGGTTTGGGTGGCCATGCCATGATCCTCATTTTGCTTTGCATCAATCAGTGGCTAATCCCCAATGCGTGCAAGGTACAACTAGAGAGATTATGTTACGGTGCAAACTTAACACCTACTACGATCAAATGCCCTATTGTTAAGCTGCCGCGTGCACCATATATAGGCGATATGATTCACTTTGTGCTTCATCACCACTTGCTCAAGTTGTTGCTGGCCTGGGTGGAGCTAATCAGTCATCCACGGCGCTACTTGTGGCGCTAGGTGTTACGAGAGCATGACGGAGCAGCACATGTAGAATTTGTTTATCTTTGGCCTGATGCTCCAAGTTTCCCACATGTCTTTCAGCTTTCAGCGCATTAGGCCAGGAGGAGGCTCAAGTTTTCACTGATCTTTGATGAAAGGCAGATTCACCCTGACGTCTCTTCAACATAAACACTTTTATGTTGGGTGCAGACATGCAGTTATCATTCTTTGCCAAGATTATTTCCATAAGTTGTTGCCAGTTGATTGGAATCAGACACAATAGACGTCAATAGGGCAATTGAGAAGTGCATCGAAACTGCATTGACCTGATTGCTGATATGACTCTTCTTTCTTTTCTTTTCTTTTTTTTTTGTTTCTTGCAGGCTAAAGCCTTGGAAGGCAACTAGATAAATATGACTGCTTTTCTGGAACAACTAGGTATTTGCCGGAGCTGCCTTTTGTTGTAAACCTCAGTGTTTCTTTCCAAAGACGCTTATATGGTTCATAACACAAATTTATTCTTCTTTTAGTTCTAATAAACATTCTGGTATTGTCATAACAGTTTAAAAAATATCATATAAAACCTCAAAAACTTCGAGCACTGCAGATATATAGCCCCGATATTGGACATGCTCACAAAGTCTTAAACAAGTACATCACAGAAGTAGGGCACAGTATGGACTTTGGGCAATCAGCACCATTTGCTTTCTATTTCAGCTTCTTACCGAAGTCTGGGAGATCAACGAGCTGGATCCTTGAGATGCCTTGTGCTTCTTCCCTCTCCTTCTGTGTGTTGTATCCCCATGTCACTGCCCACATGGTATCCCATTACATCAGAAAGACAAGGTAGTTTCGACCAAGAGTGAACCATTAGGGTTAGTGAGAAAAACATGACTCACCCAGGTAGAGGTTCCATTTATCCAGCGCAGGTTCTTTGATCACATTATTCAAAGTCGCAAGTCGGTCCTCGATGAAACTACTCAAGGTACAACAAAAACAAAGGAAACAACAATCATCCCTTACTTATTTTGCTGTTATCCATCTCATATGGATGCCCAGAACTAGTTTATGCGATGCAGTATATATGGTATTAAAATTTAATCACGCAAACTATGGACTTACTGAAGTGTTAGACCTTGGTGCTGTGGCATCTGCTGCAGCTGCTGGAGAACTTTTACCTTCGGACTGAAGAATGAACTCACAGATTCAGTACTGAAAAATCATGGATAAGTTAAGGAAAAGATAATAAGCACCATACTAACCCAGTGCCAAGGCCATATATCCTTTCAGAGGGAAAATCTATGCCAGCCAATTCTTTCAGTAGTGCTTCAGCAAATCTACTCTGAAAGATGACCAATAAGTGATCAGCAGAAGATCAGCATTCTGCATTACATACAGAGCAGAACTGAGAAAACAAATATGAACCAACTAAAAGCTGGAACCAAATTTCTAAAATCTCCATCATAAAAAATATCTAAAGTCTATATATGGTTGTTAGAATCATTTGTTGAAACAGTTCAGTTGTTCATAAACATCTAACTAAACAGAAACTGAAACCATGAACTAATGAAATAGAAGATCGCGAAAAGTTAGGTCACACAGCAGAGAAATGTAGGAGGTAAACCTGTTTTGTTGTGACTATGTAAGTTTCAGAGCTTGAAAGCTTTAATGCATCAGCTGTTCCAGGATAAAACCTGCAGTCACATTGACCTGCCAATGAGTTGCACAATATGCTTTGTTCGATATATGTAATGAACATGAGACACTTCAGGAGTCATTACATCACTTCAACTTTTTCGAGCATATTAGGCTGTAAAACTGAAAAGGGAGACAGTGGGGAAAAATATTGCCCTATCAAAAGAGACTAATAAAATTGTGATCATTGAAGTCAAACAAAACTTTCACATAGAGCAATAAAATTAAGTTAACACGTAAGACAAACACACAAGCAAGCAATGAGCCAATAACACACAGTAAAGCACATATGTATGCACATGCATGCTCATGCAGACCCACATGCACAGAAAGGGCTAGGGTGCAAACATGGAGCCAATAATCAAGAACTTGGGATTTGTGGTCAATTTTCTTTCCAACATATTTAATAGCCATACCCACTAATGAATATATCACATTGAGTCATACAAATTAGAAGGTCGTTTGCTACCTAGACCCACATAGATAGAGTGAGGCCTCTGCTACTATTTTATCAAACTATCTTTGCATGCTATGTATAAGGGAACTACTGTAGAAATGTATGATCCGTATTTCATCCATGTGGTCTGGTCCTGATAGTGTTTCTGAAAGTTTTGAAGTGTTCCTCTCAACTGAGGACAGAACACTAGCGTATCTAGAGATGGTTCTCCCCGTGGAGTATATACCTCCCAAGTCCCAAACTATCGACAGTAAAACACAAAGTTATAGTTAGATCTAACTTAATTTCTTTGAATATATAATGGTCAGACCAAGAAGAAATATACACCAATTATTTCATAGATCAGTCACCTGTTAGCACCTATCCAGCCAGACAAATCATTTTCAATCCAGTCATCTCTTACACGACCAAAGAGATCTACCAAAGACTCCCTATCTTCTTGCCACTCGTCCATGAGAATGGGCTTCAGTTTAAACCAGTTCTCCAATATTTCTTGGATGCTAAGCCCATCTGCAACCTTGCAAATATCACATTAATATAAAAATTCAATCAACCTAGAAGCCTATAGTCATTTTCCTATTCTGTTACCACCTAAGACATTATGATAATATTTGGTCAGGAATACACTACAGATGAAACTTACTGATGATTTCCGAACAGAGGGTATCTGGATCTCAACAAGCAACCTAACAAGCAACAGGTTCTCATATCCCGTTTCCACCACTGGACGGAGCTGAAATAATGGAAAATATTTTAAGTAATAAATTGTAAAGAATAAAATTTTGAAGATGAATGCGAGGTTACTTGTCATGAAATCATATGAGAATATCTATTATGCTTCATGAGGATGGTAAGCTTAATTTATTCATAGCACCATTATTCTTTAAAACAGAAAGCGTCAATTATCATCGGTCACTATCCTTATTCCGTAGTTGTAGCAGATGTAGAATGTGGATTGCTCAGATGTTAGGCAAGTGTGGACCAAAAGTTCCTACCAATACATATGGGATAACTTCATATAGTGGATAGACAAATGAAGGGGGGGAATCACTTTGTTTGCTTGGTGAAAAAACTATGGAGCCAGTTGACTTTCATGAACTTTCCAACTTTCATGGGTTTCCAATAATAAGCAAAGGGAATCAGTGGTTCAGGACAGGACACTGAAAGACATGAAAAAAAACAACCAGATGAGCAAGGTGCACGCTGTTACGAGCCACTAAACTCAATGATCCATCATCCTAATTTTCTTTTTGTACATTCTATAGATTTCCTGTTCTTTTTGTAACATTCTTGTTAACTAAAGCTGTTGCTGTAAGCTGCAAGATCAGGGCCAGCTTTGCTGTTGCTGTGGTAAGCTGCATTGCGACACGGAATCTACTCACTACTCAGAGGAAGACATATTAGTTCCCACATCTCAATAAAAGATACTTCCAACTAATTAATACATTCATTTTAAAAAAAATCGAGCGAATGCTAAATGGAATGGAGCTCTGAAATTCTAGGGTGTGCTAGCTGGTAGCTAAATCCATGTGGACAATAAGGGCTTACGGTGTACATCTGCTCCACTATCCACTCCTCCATGGCGGAGTCAACCTTCGCAAACACCCACGGCCACCTCACCTTCGCGGCCTGCCAAAGACACCAAATCGAACACAGTTACTCGCATATCAAGCACGCAGCAAGCAAGGCGGAGAAGTTGACCTTGACGGCGGAGAGGGAGCTCTCGCCGCAGCTGTCGCATAAGACGCCGTCGAAGTCGAGGGCGAACAGGTCGCCGCCCATCGCGGCGCGCGGGGGTCTCGCCGCCCTTGCTCCCCTCCTCTCCGCTCCTCCGGGCGACGGCCCGGACCGAATGAAGTAGGGGCGGACCCTCCCTATAGGCAAGGTGGAGCGGCCGCCCAAGCTACTGGCGGCCGGTGTGGGCCCCACCACCCTCTCCAGGCAGCCAGGCGCCGTGCCGAGAAAACGAACGGCGGCCATGGGCATCGGTGAGGCTGAGGAAGAAGAGGCAACCGAATGGACTATGGGCTTTAAAATTTGGTGGGCCAGGATATAAACGACTATATGATTAAATTCTTTTTCGAAAGACTTTATATGATTAAATTCAACTATTATGTTAACAACAATCATTATTCTTTTTTTTTCTTTAGGCATGTTCGCTTCAGCTTATTCAGGCAGCTTATCAGCTATCAAACAATGTTTTTCTCTCACAACAAATCAGTCGTTTCAGCTTTTCAGTCAGCTTATAAGCTGGAGTGAACAGGAAAGTTTGTTTGATTTGAAGGACTGCCACGATCTGCACTCTCTCTTGCTTGATCAATGTAGTATTTAGGGCACGTCATGTTTGGTTTCAGAAGCAATCTTGCCTCGTCTTGCTCGCCTGACCGGTGCCGGCGAGCCAAATTTGCTCGCCTGGAGAAGCAAGCAAAATCAATGCTAGCGCGAGCTCTAAGGAAGACTTGCTGACCATCCAAACATTCGATACTCTCCAATTTCTAGCTAAGGAAGGCTACATGGTGCACGGCAAACGGCAAAGCTTCCAAACGGCTATCATTTGCTGCAAGTTATCATTTGCAATGGCTATCAAATATCAATGTGTAACTTCACTAGGTTCCTACTACAAATTCCAAATGACCGGAATCAACTAGCAACCATATTTTCGAGATATCATCCACCGAGAATGAAGGATGATCCATCACATTCACTTTGCTAATTAGACTCGAGTCTTGACAAAATGCAACATTCAACGCCATCAACGGCGCTGAGTGAAAGGGCAACTTTGTATGCGGCGCGCCTAAACTATAGATCTCTTGTTGTAGGATGCCAGGTGCTAAGTGTCAGTGCTAGAACTTTATACTCCCTTCGTCCTCGCTTGGGAAGCATGCCGAGGAAGTAGTAGTATGATATTTTGTAAGTTTGTTGCATCAATCGAGGAGCCATTTTATTTTGTCAGTATCCTTCTTTCGATTATCCTCCCTGCGGTCCTGCTGCTGGAGTTTGTTGCTCAACATGACCCAAGGTAGGATTGATATCTTTTTTCAAGTAGGATTGATACCTCTCTTTTACTCCCTCCGTCCCAAAAAGAATACAACTCTCGCTTCTCAAGGAGTTAAACAATTTCAAATATAACTAAATTTATAAAAAAATACTAACATCCACGTCTCCAAATAGATTTAGTATGAAAATATATTACATGATTAATCTATTCATATTTATTTTATACCATAAATTTTAGTACTATTTTGTATAAATTTGATCAAATTTAAAATTGATTGTCTTCTTGGGAAGCGAGAGTTGCATTCTTTTTAGGACGGAGGAAGTAGCATTTTCTCGTGATTTCCTAAGATACGCACTGCGCCATAGGATCATAGGAACGTGCCAGGTCGCCGGTGCACTGCGCCAGACCGTAGCTACACCACCTGCAGCGAGCCGTTCCGCGCGCCCGCGTACGCCGGGCTCCCGGTCGCGAGCCGCAGGGGCTGGCCGTCTTCGCCAGGAGGCTCAGCAGCCGCCACCGCGTCGCGTTCATGCATGCTAGCCATGTCCGCGGCGGGGATCGGGGCGGAGGCAGAGCCGCTGCTGGCTTGCCAAACGGTGGCGGTGGTGTAGGCGGCATCGAAGAACGGCGCGTCCGCGTACCGGAGGAGTCACACAGGCACCCGCCGAACTAGTCGAGGAAGCTGACGTTCCGGCTGTGCGGGCAGAGCCCCGTGAGCCCGCCGCCGGGAGCGGGAGCGGCGGCCGCCTTCCGGAGGAAGTCCAAAGTCCTAGCACCGCGCCGCGTCACAGCCGGCGTAGCACATCTGCACATGACGAGGCCCGACGCCCAGTCGCGCGCCGCCGTGCCGACGCTGCCGTTGGCGAACCAGCCGTTTCTAGCGGGCGCCGCGCTGCTGGATAGCGTGGAGACAAGCTCGGCGAGGTTCTTCGCGTACTGGCTGCCGTCGGTGTAGTTGCCCGTGGTCGTCAATGAACCCACCAAGTGAGCAGGCAGGCGACCTGCTCCCCCTGCGCCGGTTGGCCCGCGCGCACTCTCTCTGGCGTCAAGAGCTTGACGAGGGAGAAGCCTGCTGAGCTGTGCTCAATCTGGGCCGCACAAGTCCGATTGGACGGCTCGTAGGTTCCCAGGGGGTGGATGGTATTTCAAATACCGTCCACCCCTGCCTGCTAACTGCCAACACCCCCGCCGCGCTCCGGCCGTTCCTTTCCTTGCGACCCTCCCCGGCGTTGTGGCCGTCCCCGGCCGCCAGTGCCTCCTCCACTCCATGCCGTTCCGGCCGGCCGTACCCTGCATCCGTCTCCGACCAAGCTTCGTCCTTTGGGCCGTGCGGCTGGCCTGGCAGCTGGTGAACGGCCTCAACACCGCTGCTGCTGGTCATGGCGCGCGCCCAAGCTCAGTCGAGAGGGTTCTGAATCACCAGCTGCGGCTGATTCCTAGCCTACGCCTTACGGTTCTTCTGAAAGCAAGATCAATCCGCCATTAAAGGCCGCCATCTTTCGTGCCATCTTGCTTCTGGATTCAGTAATTTTTACTACTGCATCGACAACATTCAGAGTTCAGATTCTTCTGATTATACCATGCACAGCTAAAGGACTATCCGTTCTTTACAAACAAAAAGGATCACAACAAATCGGTTCGGAGAAGAGATACTCTGATCGATCATGACGCTACGAGTAGCTTCTTGACAACTGAACTAATCAGCAAGCGCTGCACTTGTTCCTTGACCACGGCCGTGCACTGCAGGTGAACCATCACGCCCTGGTGCGAGTACCAGGCGTCAATGGGCGTCAGGCCAAGTCATCGGCCACTCGCCGTGGCAGCCGGAATCGGTCGTGCTGGGGAATGCGTCGCGTTCTGCTAGCGGAGTCGACGTGATTCCAGTCGACCTGCCATGGTCCGGTCAACACCCAGACGGCGGCAGGCTCGGAGGGAAGCTCAACATCCAGGGAAGGAGAAGTTGACGACGGCGCAGATGATACAGAATCCGGCGGAGGAGCACGAGAAGGTGCAGGCACGGATCTCCGGCGAATCCATTCCGCCGCCGGCCGCGAAAGCCACCGCCGATTCGCCGTGACAGATCCAACGAGGAACAGCTGTCGCAAACAAGGGACCAATTTGGAAAACTGTCATCCGAGTTGGGGAGTTTTATGTAAATATTTGGATCGCGACTATTAATCGCGATCCAATAGGGAGGTTATTGACAATAATTGGATCGCGACTGTTAATCGCGATCCAAATCAGGGGTTTTATGTAACAGATTGAGGGGTAATTTGCAAGACCTTCCCCTCCCTCCCGCCGGCGGCGGCCGGCAGCGGCCGGCAGCCGGCGTTGATGGCGAACCAGCGGGCCTCCGCCTCCCCTTGATCGGATGGAGAACAGAACACCTTCTGCTCCTCGCCCCTCAAGGTCGGCTTCCGCGGAGGCGACAGGGAGGCTACGCTGGATGGACGCCGCCAAGGCCGGAGACGAGCGTCGAGACCGACGTATCATTCGGAAGCTTGGAGCCCTGGATACGCGGCGCTTCATGGCTGCTCCTGCCTGCTGGATGCTGGGCATGGTGCGTGCGGCATGCCCAAGCACAGTGGAGAGTTCTGATTTCTGAAGCTCCAGTCGACTCCTTTCTTGCGTTATGGTCTTACGGAGTAGAAGTAGGTGACTACAAACTGAGTGTGTTTACTCTTGAGTTCAGCAACTGCAAGTGAATTTCGGCAAACTGAGAGTGTTTTCTCTGAGTTCAGCAACTGCAAGTGAAGTTCGGTGTCATGGAGTCACACCATTACCTGCACTGAAGCTCCAACCGAAATGCCGGACGGAGTTTGGAAGATTTTTTAAGGAACTGAAGAGCAACTTGTGAAGATAATCTGACATTGGAGCTTCAGTGCAGTTGATGATGATGTCAGGACACAATAACATTACATCAGTTTGACTCCAGTTTACATAAATTTTCATCTTGATTACATCCGCAGTAGTATAATTCTGCTAGGCGTATACAGATCGATCATGGATGATGAAATGCATTCTGATTTCTGGCTCCCTCCCTCGCTGCGGGATGCTGCAAGCTGTGCCGCGGATTATCAGTGTCTATCACAGACCCGCGTAAATTTTCTTTCCACTGTGTGTTTCGGTTCCCTGAACAATCAGTGCGATTCTGCACTCGAGCTTATGTCTGAATTGTACAAGTTTGCAGCAGGTGCTGATGGTGAATCATGGTTCGTCTTTAATTGTCAAATGCGGAAGCATGAAACGAATGTTCAGGATTGTGCTGTGACTTAATTGTGTCAAGTGTGTTAGGGTGAACTGACCAAATATGTACACATCACGAGTAAGTTAGCGCGTATAGTGAAGTAATAAGTTTATATCACCAAATGAGTTAATGACGCGAATAAATTAGTTTTCTTCTGCGAACAAATAGTTCCACTGGAAATAATCAAACTAAAATCCAATTCTATAAGAAAAATAAAAATAAAAATTGACGATATGAATTATGAAAAACACAATTTACAATTTGAATAAAAATAATATCTAGATGAGGTTTAGAGAGGAAATACAAAGAGAGATACATAAATAAATATACAGATAATTGGATTTAAAAAGTTGTAAGGAAAGAAGTAGAAAACGAGAAGAAAATAAAAGGAGAAAGAAAGAAAAAGGAAAAAAAACTATCACCAAGTCCCTTCAAGCCTCGGCCAAGAAAAGGAAATCAACTCTAGATATTAGTCTGGCAGTGTTACTTTAATAGCACAGAAATGTGAATGATGTTGTCTATTCTAATTGAAGGGTGATGCTCTCATATCCATCAATGTTGTGCATATGTGAATTTGTTTTTCTGATGGAGCTGTGGATAATAAACTAGAGCTGTTTGCTTACCCTTGACAGTTGCATATTGTTGTTTCTTAGAAAAATGTTCTTGATGGCAACATGATTCCTCAGTTTGCTGAATATATGTGTTTTTCTGTAGCACTGGGAGAAACCTCTACAGGTGAGAGACCAGGAGCTGGTGCTTCAAGTGCATGAAAAATCTCAAAATTCCAATGCAAGGTCTTCTAAATCAAGAAGGAAGTGTCTACTGAAGATAGTAGAGGGCATAAAGTGTGTTTTGTGGTGGGATATCTCTTGTGAATCTTTGGTGTAAGGAATAGTCAGTAGTCCCTGTTAGCTCTCTAGTTAGTAACTTCCTAGTCAGTGTAAAGCTTGCTTGGTTTTGTACTCTCTATTTTGGAACCTGAGCTTGTAATCAGGGGTGGGAATGAATACATTTCTGGGTGAAAGTATTGGTTCCAAGGAATTTACCATATGAAACTGAAACCGCAAATCGTGTATGCGCGGCATGTTACTTCAATGGTCAGGTTCAACTTTCTGTGGCTTGAAACTGCTTCAAAAAAACTTATTTACTGAACCCATACTTTGGCCCAAAAATACACCGTAGGTTCTTAATAACGGGCCTTGATATGTTATGGCCTGGGTAGCACTACAAAGTGAGCCGCACGCAGCCGCACTGTTGAACTGTACACGCATTCCATGGTTGCAAACACGTGAAAAGAAAATTTAACCACACGTAGCAAAATCACTAGACACCAGCAACCAAGAGCGCCGGTGCTCTCGGTGAGCTGACCTAGCAGCCGCCAGCACGTCTCGTTCATGCAGGACACGCCCGTTAGTCGCGTAACAATGCGCTTCCGGCGTCCACCATGCATATTGTTTTGCTTATTAGCCTGCAATGATCGATCTAGGCTTTTCACCTCGGCCTCGTTGTACCTCTTCTGTTATGCTTGTCTAATCTAATTATACGAAACTCACGTGTATATATATTGAATATTCTATTTAGGGTCTGTTTGTTTCAGTCCTAAATTATATAAGCTGCATTATGGTCCAAGAGTAGTAGGATAAAAGATCACTTTAGGAACACGAATAATCACGAATAATCTGAAATAAGCTACCCAAGGCTAACTTATTTCAGATTATTTGTGGTTCCAAGGTGATATTTTACTATTGTGACAACCCTAGCTGATTTAGCTTTGATTAATCTTGGATAGGAAGTTTAGGCACTCAATTAGCACATGAAAGGTCCAAATTGCCCTTTTAGAGCTTAATTTGGGTCAATTTTAAAACTTGAAATTTTATATAGGAACTTGAATTTTTGTCAATCTAATAGTTGTAGAAATTTTCCTTTCCAACAACTTTTATTGTTATCACTTTGAGTGATTTGGAGAGAAAGAGGTTCAAAAACTAGATTTAAATTCAGAGGCAAATCAACTCAATCCAAAAACTGCTAAGTCCTAAAAACAGGGTTGAGTAGAGTACTTTACTAGCTTTTATTTCAAATTATAGACCAGATCTTAGGGTAGAGATTTTACAAAAGTTTTAGGGTAAACTTAGAAGAACAAGTTTGACAATTAGAGCTTGAACTAAATCAATTTAGAATCTGCTCGAATTTTAGGCCAAACTGAGCTTAACTCTCCAACTCAGCAAAAACAGCACTTAAGACTCAAGTCTGAACCAGTGAAAGTTTCCTCAACTTGGCAGTCCTTTTTCTCACAAAATTTATACTAACATTTATCTAGACACTTTATAAAAGTTTGAGTACTACAAGTCTATTTATATTTTACTTATTTGACCCAGGGTCAAATCTCAACAAAAACCCTTCAAAACTTGGGTCAAAGTCGACCAAAACAGTCAACTCAGCTCAAAATTGCAAAATGGTGCCGAGTCTGAAAACAGTTCAAGTGTGTATCTTGGAATACAATTTACTCACAAAACTTGAATAGAACTTAAGTAAAACCATTTATAGAAGTTTGAGATCTATGTTCATAAAACAACTTCATCAAAAAGCCTCTGGTCAAATTCCCAACCTAAGCCCTTCAAATTTCAAGCCAAAATCAGCCAAATTCATGAAATCAGCCCAGACTGCAAATCAGCCCAAATCTGAAATTCGTGCGTTCCACCAAACTTTGAGACTTTATAAATTCAAATCTAGCTCGATTTTGGACCCAACCCTTTTGTAGAAGTTGAATCCTGATCTGTGACCAACAAATCATAGAAAGGCCAAATTTCAAGTTTAGTTGGAAATTTTCAAATAAACCCTACCCAAACATCACCCCTTCACCTGAACCACGTCACACCCTTTTCGCCAGAGCACGCGCCACATGCTCCAACTTGCCGCCGCCGCGTGCCTCTTCCCCACCGGCGAGCTCGCCATGCCCAACCCGCGGTCGCAACAAGACCCAACGGTGCCCCTCCTGACCAGTGACCGCGTGAGCCTATCCTCCCCTTGACAAATGATCCCCTCCGCCCTATCCCGCGAGCTCCTCCCTCCGCCATGACGTCGCCGCCTACCAGCCGACGCCCTCCGCCCAACGCCAACGTTTGACACGACAACTCGGGCATCATCTTCGCCAATCAATCCGCCCGGCAAAGCTGCTTCTTTGCGCTTGCAATCACTCGCACCCAATGGCCGCAAGATCACCCCGCGACCCGCATCTCCTTCCGCCACTCAACGTCGCCGGTCACTCACCCGCCGCCTAGCTTTCCTCTCCCGCTCGCCTCCGGCCACGTCGCTCGCCCGCCTTGGATTTGCCTCGCTTCCCCGCACGCACCCGCGGCCATAAAAGGCTTCACACCGCCAGAGCTTCCCCTCCACGCGCCTTTACTCCCCTACAAGCTCTGCCGCCGTGAGACCTCACCATCGACGCCCCCCCTTCCGCCCAGCACCTCCGCACAACCAAGCGAAGCTTTCACTGCCACCTGTTGGCCACCGGACACCTCACCGACGCCAGAACACCCGAGCACTTCACCGCCGCCACCCGAGTCCGCCCTCTTCGCCGTTCACTACTGACAACCCTTCGCTGCCACCTGCACCTTCACCAATCTTGCTCGAGGTGAGCATGCAGACGCACCTGAGTACTTGTTCCCCTCGGTTGCGCTGTTAATCGTCGGGTTTTCGTCGGACCTATCGCCGGTCGCTGCAAGGGCATAGTTGCGTTTATTAGAGTTTTTCTAGGGGCCCTGCCGTGAAGCTTTAACATGCGTAAGGACCTAAGTGTAAGAAACCAAGCGTAAATGTGCTAGTGACTTTTCTGTTTTAAAGTGGATTAAATGGCCTAAACTTTGAAAATGCATAAGTAATTGTAGAAAATTGATAAAAGTGCCAAACCAACTTTGTTAAAATCCTTGAGATAAGTAGTTTCGCAGAAAAATGGTGCTGGCCATGTTACTATTACAAATATTTCTTTAGGCTTTAAATCTTGTTTAATCCATTAAATGCATTGTAAATCATAGAAAAATGGTAAAATAGAAAAACCACTTCCGATAGGTTTATTTCAGTGAGCTGGTGCTAGGAAAATTACTTAGTACCCTGGCATATATGTTTATGTCACTGTTTTAGTTTTATCCTTGAAATCTAGTGAAAAATATTTCTTTTTGCATAAGTAATGGAATCTGTCAGAGAAAAATATGAAACCACCTGGTTTAGATCACTTATGCAACATGCTTTCTAGGAAAAATAATGGTCACGGTAAGAAACATGTTGGAACATGCCTTTATTTTTATGCAAGAGTAAATAATAGATAAATATGGAAGATAGATGTCCTTCATCAAAACTCCTGAAAAATTTACCAAAGACTCTGCTGCACCTATATAACTCACTGTTAAAATTTCAGCAACAAACTCTCTGTGTTAATCAAGATGAAAATAGTTAAGTGCTTGCTACCTTTGGGTGGTGAAATAAATATAATGATTTCTGTAGTAATCCAATGAACCCCAAATTTTTACAGAAGCCTAGTGATGGTATGAAGAAGTCATTGTAAAATTGTCAACCCCATAACTAATCATATACCACTGAAATGAATTATGGAAGTTAAAGCTAAGAATAAATAGATAAGACAAAGTAAGTAATGATAAGGGTAAAATGGTAATTTTGGAAGAGGTACAGGAAAACATTCACAAACAGGATAACTTTCCAACTACATGTTAAGCAACCCTAAAGTGACCCCACCCCTCTTTTGTGAAGTCAAAGTTGTTAAAATCCTATATGTGTACATAATCACCATCAAATACACCCGAGGATTAAAATATGAAATTACTCATCTAGCATATAAAGTTAAGGCTTATCTAAGTGTTGTGGTCCTTGCACTTAATGCGTTTGTTTAACTTGAAATGCATCTTGCTTGCAAACTCATGAAACTTATACATTGCATATGCATCTCGTGTAGAAGCGAACCTCGTAGACGGGACATACGAGCTTCACGTCACTCAGGAAAAAGAGCCCCTGGTGGAACTACATCACTTGGAGGCCGAACCCGCGCAAGACCAAGCTCCTGGAGACTCACTAACTCTCTCTGAGATCGAACGCAAATCCTGGAGCATAACCCAGTTTTCCAAATTCATGCACTACTTATGTTGTTTATATTTGTGCATTTAGGTTTATAGACGTTGCTTGAAACCCTAGTTGCATAACCCTAGGTACCTATGTGCTGAATACTAGTATGTTAGGACGAGTAGATGCAATGCTAAATATGATTCGGTAAAAGTCAAGTGATTTTCTATCACTCGCGAGTTATAGGAGTTGTTTGCCTACTCTTTCTGTAACCATAAAGATGATGGACGGGGCTGGGATATATGTTATAGATTGGTGGATTGCCCCGTAGATAAATGTGCTAAGGTCGAGATGTGTTAGCGTTCATGGTCAAGTGTTTGAAAGTACTAATCTCATACCTAGTATGGGATAGGGAAGCCTAGTACCTGATTGAATCGGAACGTGGACATACTCCCCGCTCTCTCTAGAACGGAGTTTCCCCTGGTGCACCATGTGGGTACAAGTGCAGTCACGGTATGACGATGTTCCGGGACCGTGGGGCATTATATCCAAGGGAAGTGGGCCCTGGCCACGTGCTTGGAATTGATAGGGATGGTGAAGCAAACCCGTTGTGCTACGCGGATGTCGTGGGGTTAGGTTCACCTTGCGAGGTTTAAAAACTCGATTCGAGTCGTCTGCCTCTTACAGTTTGGGACTACTTGATCAATATTCCACGCTGAGCAATAAGTGGAACAAAGAATGATTATTTAATGATGATGATGCTTGGAATAAAATGTTTGCTCAACTTGCTTGCTTAGAACATGTTGCTTACCTAGAATAAATAATCTATTAGAATCTGCTGCTAAAATTTGAAAGTAAGAATCTACTTAGATGTTTTTGGCAAAACAAACCCCTTAGCCAAAAAAACGTTGCATGTTTGGAAGCCGGTGGAGTAGTTACCACTCGACAGGTAAGTCTTGCTGAGGGTTAGTTGCTCAGCTTTGCTTATGGCTCACTTTTCAGGTGTTACTGATTTCAATGAAGTGTCTGCTAGTCTTACTTGGCCTACTCAACTCCCTCCGAGCTGGTCGGTTGAGTGGAATCCCTCCTCGGACGGTGAGCATATGGGTTATTGATATCATGGTCGGCTTTGTCGTGATATTTCGTACCGACATTTAGCTTCTGCAAGATTTTAAATCTTCCATTGTTGAACACGCTGCAAACTTGTTTGGATTTCAAAACTCTGATGTAATAAACTATCGTACTATATTAATCTGGATGGATTGTTGTAATTTATAGGGATAACACTCACTTTCCTGTGAGCTTGCTTTGTGATTGATCCGAGTTAAGTATTTTATCGAGTGAAACCTGACGGACTGCCGAGTTAACTTGATTAAAGTGTATATTCGCGTGTTAGATGATTTAAGTACACTTTAGCCAGGTTAATTTGGGCGGATCACCCACAACTATAGTACCCACAACTATAGTACCAATGACCTATAGTCTAGCTTATATAATCTATGTGGATTATAATCTCGTACAAACAGGCCTTAGATACACGTAAAGATAAGATTTGATGTATCGCAGCGGATGTTCTTGCCGGATACTAAGGCCGAGGGAAAAAAAAAGTTATGACCCCACCCTCAACTCATGACACTACTACAGCTTCTTTCAAAGCCCATCTGATGAGGGGAGGAAATGCTGAAATAACACTATCTACATCTATCCGGAAGACTACAAAACCGTCACGAAGATCGTACCGATGCTTCAGGGCTCAGTAAGCTGGAGGCGTTTCAACTCAGGACTTCCAAGCGCCATCGGCGCGGCGCCATCCCAACCTTTTTGCCGCCGTCACTGGCTAATCTTTTGGGCTTGTCTCCGCTGATGATGAGTCAGAGGAGTCTGTGTTGTATCCAGCAGGAGCACGTGGCGGCAGGACTTCTTGCTCAGCAGCTGAAGAAGAAGAAATCAACAGGCAAGTCAGAACTGGGAGTTACTACTACACTGAAAACAGATCTGTTCCGCTCTACAAAAATCAGTTGACGATTGCACCGGAGATACTCCAGTTCGTTCAGTTATGTGTTGAGAATCTATTCATTTAAGTGCTTGCTTGTAGCGCAGATGTGAAATTTTGTTAACAACATATACTAACAAATGCAATTACTATGTAAGCCAGATGCACAGATTTTTAGACACGTGCCAAAACAGAACGATCAATGAAAGATTCTTTGCCCACCAAAACAAGGGTGAGGAACATGGAAGCCTTTTCATTTCAGATATCAGAAACTAACCATAAGTCCTGTCTTTGGTGCATTGCATATACTGTGGACATATTGAGTCAGCCAATCAATACTTAATAGCTCACCTGCATTTTTGTGAACCTTGGACTTGTTCAACTTCTTTGTGTGCCGCCGTATAAGCTTCTTTGTTTTGGTTATCGTCAACTGCCGGGCAAATGGAGAGAACTCAATTTCATTCTCACTCCGTTCACCGTGGAAATCATGCTCAGCCTCTCCTTTCATCGTCTTCAGGACAAATGCCTTCGCTTTCTTCTTTTGGGAATTAAACAAACCCTTAACAGACGTTGCAAATCCATCACCAGCTCCATCACTAGGCTTTTTTAGAAATGCCGGAAGTTGATCAGAATTGCCAGCATCATCACCGTCACTGTCACTTAAATTAAAATCACTGGCACTGATTAAGGCAGCAGATGGCTCCTTTTGGCTAGTAGATTTAGCTTTAAACTTTTTGCCCTGTAGAAGAGGAATAAGTGATCTCTAGTCAAATTAGCTGAAAAATGTAAAAAAAATATTTCTCACTAGCTGATTATTTCCATATAGGAACTCCTTCTGAAAAGTTATCTAAATAACAACAACATTATGGCATTGAATTATAGACACACATTCACATGTGGCTTTACGATATGTTCTATTTTGATGGCTGAATCATTTGGAATTCAAAGTGCCTTTCTGACTTCAAAAGTTACAAGCAAATAAAAAAATACTTGCCTGCATGCCAGTAACGGACTTCAATACTCCCCATACAATATGTTTCTTTACTCGGGAAAACAATCTTGCCCATGTTCCAGTAAAATCTTCACGATGGAAGGTATCCATAAGTAGCCTTACATCACTAACAGCAAACGGCAAGCCTTCATATGTGAGAAGCAATTCAACCTAGCATACCAAGACTTAAACTGTCATCATCGTGCAAACTAGAGAGCATATTCAATTAAAAGGAATATTAAAGAAAACTGTCTATTGTTTTATCATGGTGCGTACTAAAATACCAGATGTTCATACAAATAAAACAGCATTCAGAGAAGTTGATGCCAACCTGGCTTATCTTTATATTGCGGAAGTCCATCAGTTTTTGAGGTCTGGTTTGCTTCACCTCATTAGGCTCCACAATTTTCTTATCCTCACGAGTAGAGCGAACAGGACGTAATAACTTTGAATCCTTAGCAGCGTCTTGAGATTCAGATTGCGCATTTGACTGAACCTGGATTTGTGAAACAAGTTCATTAGCTACAGACTCAGCAACTGTTTCCTCCCATGATCTGTCAAATGAAGATGTCCTTCGAAGTTCAGGCTTCTGTGTAAATGTGGTTTCTTTTGATGACTGGTTATTGGGACTGTTTGTCTCCGCAACAGAAGTACTTTTCTTTCGTCTTGTTCCTGCTGTAGTGGAGACCTTGAAAAGCTCCTGTACAAGGAAAAGAAAGATAAGGATAAAAGAGGAAAGCACAATAACATTGAGAACATCAAAGAGCATGAAATGATCTAACCTGTCGCTTTTGCGGTTGCTGTTCGTCTCCAGGGAAGAAATATCCCCACATCATTCTGTACATTGCTTCAGTCAAATAAATTTTCAGTGGATAGATGTCTACCTGCAATTACAAGGGTAAAAAAGGAGGCACTATTATTGACATCCATATAACTGTACCCGGAAAAAAATGAGTCAGTACACAGTTACATCATACTAATACATATCTCCATATCACAATCTATATTTCTTTAATATACTTGAAAACTGTGGTTAAAAAAAACTAGCAAATGCAGGAAAATATGATTCTAAACTAAAATATTAGAAGTTCAATAAAAAAAACCCAACTGAACTTACTAGGAAACTCTCAATAACTGAATTTCCACCAGTTGGAGCACCCTGCCGGGCATTAACCCGAAGCATCGCATTCCTGCATTTAAAATGAGTCAGGAAGCATGATAGCCAGGGAGAGGATTGACATAGTAAACTAAAACGCAGGTCCAATGAACACATAAAGGAGTAACACACAAATAGAAAGAAAGTTGTTCGGTGTTGGTAGTTCAAATCCAAAAAAGGCACACATGTAATCTAAGAGCTGCATAAACAGATGTAACCCATTAACACTATTTCTCCTTAATGCAATGAAATGCAGAGGCAGCTCCTCCTCCTGTACGTTTGAGAAAAAGAACGAAAAATGTAGCGATCTACTTGGGGCTTTGTTTGGAAAGGAGGGAATATATCCAAATCCTTAGGAAAGTTCCCAACTAGAGCAATCCCCTCTTCCAAACAAGCCCATAGTGGTTTATTGTTAGTGTGTTTTGTTAAACAGTACTGCAGGAGTAGCTTTTCGTTTTAATGGAGCATTCCTGTACTTTACACCAGTACTGTCATTTGAAATACAACCCTGCATGTCAGCTACAGATGAATAAAATTTGAACGTCTTAAGAAGTGAAAACATCTCTTGAGTGTTCGAGGGGAAAAAGTGAAACATCTAGAGTCATATCGAGAAAAATACATTGCCGAAACTATAAAAGATTGCACCCACTCTATAGGCTTGTCGACGAACATCATTGTTGTAAATCCCATGTTATCTTACTATATATGTTGAAAATCCTTAAAAATATTATCACGCAAAAAGAAATAGAAAAGACTGTACAGAGCTACAACATGAGATCCAAAAAAGAGTCATGTACACCATACAAGAGGATAGATGCTTACTTGCCCCATTCAGAAGGTGGGTTCCACGGTGCCAGAACAGTATCTGATTTTGCATTAGCAAGTCCATTTTTGAGGACAAACAACTTGGTTGTCAACTGCGCAATGCCAATATCTTTGTAGTCTCGGTCGAAATCAAAAATCTATATATCAATCGGAAAATCAGTGCAAGATCTAAGCTCAGATGGAGAGTTAGTTTTCTACAGGAACTAATGATCATCATTCTCAAGCACAATCTTAACAGTAGTACTCCTGGTCCTATCAAAAATGACAGACAAGAATATATTTGGCTGGAAAGAAATCAAATTTACCATATCATTTATCTCAGCTTCAGCAAATGATTTTCCATCTGCTAACATGCTCCAGACAACCTTGTTTATCCTCGTTGAAATTCTCATGGCACATGAAGGGCTTTTGTTCTTTTCCTTTTCCATCAACCTCAACTGTGCAGCTTTCTGCATAGCAGTTCTTAGCGTAGAATATGCCTCTTTCCTACCATTCCGGACATTGACAAGCCCTTTCTTCAGTTGTTTGACCTGGCAAAGGTTATGTTAGCCATTATGGTTAGCTCTAAATGACATAATAAGGAAATATCCATAACTGAATGATCATTTGAACTAGGGCAGCAAGTATTAATTTAGGTATGAAGTAATTTTTGTACTAATGTGAACTAGATATAAGCATGGTACTTTTGAACATACCAGCATTAACCTTGAACCAGTAACAATCCATGTAGAGTCATCAGCCTTTGGTGACGGACTCTGATCATGAGATGATTCAGCACCGGTAGACAAGGCTCGGATATCATCAAGCAGTAGCTTCCGTGCTCTTTCTTTTACTTCAACACCGATCTTTGCTAATTCTACCTCCTCAACTCCATCAGGTACAACTGCATCAGATGCTTCTTCAATGTCGTCATCATCATTGTCCAGGGGATAGCTTAGATTACTCTTCGGTTTTCTGAGTAATCAATTAGTTTGATTATGCACAAAGCAAATATAAATAAGATACAGATGTGTTTGGCCAACATAAACTGAAATGATTTTTTAGAAATAAGCAAAATTGGTCTTGCTGTATTGCTTGGTAATGAAGTGGCAAACCATGAAATATCCTAAACAAGACGGAGACATTTTTTCACCAAATGGACCTATTAATAGCTAAACGCCTAAACATGCAAATAGATGCATACTAAGCATGCGGCAATCTTACTTGCTTGTGCCTTGTATTTTTCCAAGATCAATGGTACGTGCAAACATGTAAAGAACAGTTTATTAATTTCCATCTTGTTCTGTGAAAGGAAAGCTATAGCAACATATGTTTTGGACTGGGAAAACGTTGGCAATGTGCACATTTTGGAAAGGAGAAAAAAATAGTTTATCATTCTTTATGACCAGTAAACAGGAGCCACTAAACTGGCTCTGAATTATATTGCTGAAATGCTAATATATTACTGTCTCCACTCAATAATCTATGTCGTTCGGTGCAGTTTAGAAAAGTGCAAGGAAACATGCCCTTTGGATGAAATAAAGCATTTGTTACCGTTCTGTCCCTAATTAAACTAGAGACTGCAATGACTCAGTGACATCATTGGCTGGAGTGCGTGAACGATTTCTCAGGGAGAGGTAAGTGGGCAAAAGCAGTTAATCGGAAAAAACATGTAAACATCACCCTTCCTTAATTTCTATAATCCTGTTCAAAATGTCACGTATTGATGACCGGAGGTAGTAGCTAAGAGATAGCTGATGTACCTTGGAGTTCTTGCAAAGAGAAGGTTAGTCAATACATCCATCATAACTTGAAATTGACGGGATGTCATACCAGCAGTTATATCTGGTGAGTTAAATGCAAGCTCTTTCAGTGGCTTAACCTGCATAGAAAAATAGTTGATGGATAATCTAGCTACATCCACTAGTTGTTGAAAAATATGCTCAGCAAAAGGTGTTTAGAAAAAGGAAATCATGACAAGAGAATAGACCTTTAGTTCAGGGGTTCCTCCCTTGTGCCGTGTGAAACGGAGATACATTTGACATGGCATAAATACCCTTTCAAGTAAAGCACCAGTTCGTTTAACTTCAGATGATCTACGGTGTATTTTTGGCAGCCACTGAATACCAGCACCTGGATCAACATCGGTGGGCGCAACATGAGCCTGAACATGCTCCAACATGACAGAGAGCTCCACACGTGACCAGGTCATTTCTGGCCCAGCCCCACCAGTGGCAACATTGCTGGAACCAATTGCTTTTTCAAACATTTCTTGACCAACTTGCACAACTGAATGAAATGAACGAACCATGACCCGCCCACTACCAGCAGCCAGCAGAAACCTACCCTGATGTAATTGAGTAGATATCTAGTAAGTAATTGCAGCAGCACTCCTAAGACTTCAATGTAAATAAATGAAGATGAAAGGAAAAAGATCATTAATTTCAATATCATGTTGCCAACAAATAAATAACAAAAGTGAGCTTGAAGCTAAATTTATCAGCTGTCAAATAGCGCTCCACTTGCCATCTTGATATCTCTATAATCCACTATGAGTCATCCAAGAATTGTGAAGTTTAAAAGTTCATTCAAATGAATAATATTTAGTTACATCATAGTACTTTGTGTATTAAAAAAAAGCAGAAGCTTCTACAATGAATAAACAAGCTAACAATAGTTAAGATGCCAAATATAATTTCAAAATAGAATTTAGCAAAGAAATGCAAAGACAATTTACTCACATTCGCTTCTTCTGAATGCAAATTGAACTGAGGTTGCACAATATTAACCATGAAATTCCTTGTACCTTCCTCTTCAGCATCACTATTATTCGAAGGCTTAAGTGCTACATCAGATAATAGACAGTGAAAATTTTGATTGTACTTGCTGTTCTGTTTGTGTTTAGCACATTGCTGAAAACTAAATAGTACAACAAGAATGTGTATACATGTAATAAATAAATACCATCTTAATCCTGGCTGATCGCAACAATGCCAACAACTAGGAAAGATGGATAATGCTATTCAACATACCAGTTTCACTACTTGATGTCAGATCTGACTTGCTGGACTCATTGGAAGGTGGTGATTCTGAACTCTTCATCTGTTGAGGTTCCGAAGGCTGTGATGCTGACACAGAGTTGAGAGCCCCATCCTTCGGCATCTCAGCTTCTTTGATTAACTGTTTCTTCTCGAGAATCTTTCTTTGGGTGTATTGCCGAGAAGGAGATGGTTTTGGAGGCTGAAATGCTTGAGTTAAACCACCAACCCAGGAGAGGATAGCAGCTCGGTTTTCTAAATTCCATAGAATTTTTAGTCCATGGACAAAGACTCTCTGGCAACTATCAGCCACCACGACATTGAATCCCTCATCATCACTACCTGATTGATCATGGTCACTTTCATCACCCCCATCAAACTCGGACTTGATTAATGGCATTTCAGATTTTTTCCTGCCATCTTCCTGCCACGCTGATAATCTAGCAGCATCAGCCTTAGGACTTTGTTTTCGTATTGTGAAATAATCAGAATGCAGAAAAAATCCATCATCCCGGCTTTTCTCAGTTGAACTAGTTTTCTTGTTGCCCTTGTCAACAGGACTATCTCTATCTTTTGTACTCTTATTTTCTACCTTGGAATCCTTAGAAGTTGATGGTTCAGGTATTCTGTTAAGAAATACTTTCACCAGGTGTAGATCTATGCCCTGGTAGACAAGATCGAGAGGTTCACGCTTGCAATCGAATGTAAATATCTGCTTCCCACGGCTGAAAGCTATTTCAATCCTAAACTTTGTGAAGTGTAGTGTCAAACCCTTAGCAGGATCATCTGGCTGTAGAGGCATGTTGTTAATCTTCAAGAAAATGGCATCAAAACGAATGCACTGTTCGGTCATAACTCTATCAAGTGGGAGGTTTCCAGACCGTACAAATCTAGGAACTCCAAAACGTGGAAACCTAGAAAACAATCTTAATTTGTGGGGAGGAAGAAAAAGCAAGTTCCACCACCTCGCTAGCCAGACCAAATCATGAGCCCCCACATTCACAGTCGGAGAATCATTTGTATACACATCACTCTTTCGTTGATGTTCTGTGGGTTCGGTAGTTGAAGGCTTAAGTGAAAAACTCCATTTCAGTGACAGAGAAGTCGAGCGGAATGGATCAAAAACTTTATCCCTCGGTTTTCCTTCAGCAGGAAGAGCAAATATAAAATGATCCATAGGGTTACCTGAATCACATCCCCACTGTATTGAAATATCCATGAAAAAGGAGGGGGTTTCAAGGAAAGGTATAGCTGGATGATGTGGGATTTCTAAACTTGTCTTCTTTGCTAGACTCTCTAAGCTAGTTATGTACGCCTTTAGATACTTCGAAGATAGACTGACATAACCATCCACATAACATATTTCCATATAATCAGATGTGATTAGCATTTGATCCATCTTTTCATAAGGGTTTGTCGAAGCTGGGAGATGCCATTCTGTCTCAGTAAAACTCAAGTTAAATTTGCCATGAATATAGTTTCTCATATCATCCCACCAGGGTAAGCTGCGCTCTCTTCTAGGGGGTTCAGGACGCTCAAAGAACCACCTCTTAGCTAAATTTGCCCTTCGGAGTGCACAAGTAAAAGCATAGCTTATATCAGCGAAAACTGGCTCATAGCCAACTCCAAATGACACTTCCCCTTTTTTAAAATGCAATGGTATGTCACAATACGTTTTCATTGGTGGTGTATAGCCAGTTGCAGAGCGGAGCAGATTTACTTTCCACCATTTGCCAACATAGACATCCTGTCGAACCTGCGGCTGAAAACAGGTTGCCTGCCACCAGGAGAAAAAAATCAGTGCAACTTAGAATGATTCTTGATTACCATAAAGAATTCTACAAAATGCTGTAGATAAAATCATTTTGTAGGAAATACAAATGATGTTCTCAAACAGACATTTAGATGAAGCCTGTATCTTTTCTAGGGGTAAAAGGTTAGTTAACCATTCTAATGGTATTTCCTAACTGAAAACAGTTAACCGTTCTAAAAATATGTCATCATTGAATTAAGTGAACAGTAAGAACACTAACCTGCTGACCCAGCACAAGGCGTCCATCACATTTACCAGAGATTCCAGAGAAGAGTGGAAATGCGTAATCTCTCAAATACACAGATAAGGATCTAGTTTTCAAAGTAAAATTGCTACCATACAAACGGGAAAACGGGATATCATTTTTGGCACAAACTGGATCTACAGATTTAATAAAACTAATCATTCCTTCATCGCCCCCATCAATCTTTGATAGGCTCACATCAACATCTTTTGCACATACTGACATTACTGATGCTCTGCGAGTACTCATCTTGAATCCTGACTGGAAGCCACTTGAACATGCACCTGACCCTTCTGAGATCGGCAATTTCTGACATGCTTGGTAATATGACTGAAATGCCTTTCTGTATATCTCTTCTCTGAGTTTTTCAATTGAGTGTGCGCCAGGTACATCTGCATCAGCTTCAGGGCAATCATTGTTTTTTTCAGAAGTAGAAGTATCCACTTTTGCCTTGGGGGAATCCTTACTTTTGCCTGAAGCGAGCTCATCAAGTAGATTCAACCTAACTGTGGACTCACAAAATACATTCTTCATTAAACTGATATGCTCATCAAGCCATCCTTGCATGGGCTCTTCCTCAATTTCTGCTATCAGGTCACGCACAATGATCCGCACATACCGAAATGCCATTGATTTTGATTTGCTCTTTTTGCTGCTACTGCTGCTGCTGGTGCTAGATTTCTTCTCAGGAAATAAAACAGATGTTTTTGCTGCAGAAATAAGTTTGAAGGCCCGCAATGTGTCTTCTACAGCATCATCAATAGCTCTTAGTTGCAACCTAAATGGCAAGCAAATATTAGCATCACGGCATTGAATAACCCAATCGCACACAGCTGCAGATTGTAACTTCTTATCGGGATGGCTATCAGAAACAGAAACTGGGATACGAGATAACTGCATGCGACTGCTTTTGAATATCCATGCACCACAAAAACTGACTGCTAGTCCCTCGACCAAAACACCTATCTTTGCATTCTCAGAAAATATGGATCCTACTTGAACCATTGCTTCAACCCCATCAGCAAGTTCACCTGAAATTTTCAACGATTCCAAATCGATGGCAATAACTGATTCTCGCTTCCTTTGTGCCTTTTCTTGCTGGCCATGGTCTTCTTTTTTTGCTGGGATATCCATGCTTAATGTATCATCTTTCACCTCAGTAACAGAATTCTGGAGCTTTATCCTATGCAGAACAGATTTAAGTCGTGTGGCCACTTCAAGCAGCTCCAGACAGGGATCAGGCTCATACCTGATTGCAATGTCAGTCACATTGATGAGGGAGCAGGCTGCAACATCATTCTGCCCACCAGAACGCTGGACAAACTTTGCTTTACGCACATCAAACAGCTTGGTCTCCTCTACAGGTTTATTGTCAAGCTGGTCCTCTTTATGTGTCAGTCTGAAGCTCTCAAGTTCAACCTGCATGGAGTTCTTTGCTTTATTCAAAGACACACAAAACTGACAAATCTCCAGAGTTGTGGAGAAGTGAACATTCTTATGATCCGGAAGGCTAGTAGAATTTACGTAGGCCATCCTTGGGGAACCATTATCTTCATTGATGATTACAACACGACCACCCTGAGAACCAAAATTTACACGCTTTGGATCGGCTATAGCCATATCTTCCAGCCTCATATCACCATCATACATAATAAAGCACTGTGCAACATTGATTTTGAGAAGCTGTGCTCCTTTAGCTTTCTTGATAGACTTTTGAGGAGCATTCTCGTGGACAGGTCGTTTCTTAGGAGGCAAAATGCTTTTCAGAAACACTTTGTAGGACATTGCATTGGCACAAAGTGACTCAAGATAGTAAAAACAGAAGTACATTCTGATTTCAGATATCTTAACAGAGATAGAGGATTTAGCATGGTCTTCACCATTATCTTTGCCTGGGTCCTTTTGTTCCAGATCAAGAGTTGAGTGGCTAATGTGCAGTAAGGTGCCTGAGATACTTTCATTCATCGACTGTAGGCGTTTGCCAGCAACAAGCAATTTCAATTCACCAAGCTTGACATGCAATTGAGTTCCTTGGTCTACCAACTTACTTGCAGAAACACTAGTTGATTGAAAAAGACACTGCATTGTCCAATACTTACAGAGTGAGATTGGCATTAGATTAAAGAATGGCAATGCAATAATTCTTGATGTCATTATAATTTGGACACACCGAAAAGTCTCGAATCATCTAAACATGATATTTTTTTCTTTGAAGGAAATGCCCCTACTGTATTTAAACATAATAACTACAGACCCGCTGGTACTAATCTTCCTGCACTACCAAGCATAAACAAAAATCTCATTTAGGAGCTTAGTGGGCAGTCATGATTAGGGTGAAAGACTTGGAAAGGTACCCATTATTGGCATCTGCAACTTCTGATTTAAGAAAATCATCATCTACCAACACCAAATAAATTGTAAATTTATTATCATGTCATTTGAATGCCCTGTTCATGTAAATAGGGCTCAAACATTGTAAATGAAGAGCAATTCGAAAATCACTTTGAAACATTCACTGTTGTTGTTGTTGTGTGACTCAAGTAATATTGAAACTAAATGAGTTGGCCACATCATCAGGACGCGGTCATAATCTCATGGCCACAGCTGCTAGGGCCAAATTATCAAGTTATGTGGCGTAGGGTGGAAACTAATCTGTATGTTAGGAAGGTAGTCATTAGATTGTCTTATCTATAATGCAAATGAGAACCCTCTGTAAAAGGAGGCCTATTGTACGAAACAAAATAGAATAAACATGAACTAGTAACAAGTTTCTATCTCTTTCACAGTTGAGTTCCCTTCCTCACCTAAGCACTCTCTCCATGAGTGCCATTTTCCCCTTCAAGCCAGTGCAATCGATCTCTCTACAGTGGTTAGCATGTGGATGCTAAACATGGTTGTTTTGGCAGTATGAAGATGAGTTATAAATAGAACATGCCACTATTAAAATCTGATACATGAGTAATGCAATGTATCCAACTAAAAGTTCAACTAGAACAGAACTATACGGCACAGTATCCATAATGTACTTACATGGTAAAGTGGTACATCATCAAGACTGTGAAGTACAAGAGTAAAGTCAGGAGCTGACAGTGTACATGCCAAAGCCAATGCCAATTTTTCTTTGGGTGCCTTCTCTTGTTGAGGACTCTCACGGAGAACAAGGGGCTTCTTTTTATCTGAGTTAATTCTAATCAGTGGCTTAATTCTGCTTATAATGAGGTTACATTGGAACCCACTAATCTTGACATCTACTTCAGCTTGAACTGGCAATGCTGGCTGAGGGGGGAAATGCATCAGCACATTCAATTAGCTCCAAAAGAAATTATAAACCATAAAAGACGTGCAAAGGATGGTTCACTATATAAAAAAGGAGACTATACAGGGCATTACAGATAAATAAGCATAAATGGGAAGCACAGAGGAAGAAAATCAGAAGCATGCTCTCACACAAAAGGGGTAATTCTTTATCACATAAATTCAGCCCAGAAATGAAGCATTAGTTCATCAACTTACTTGCAATGAATATTATTTAACTGGCCAAATATTATATATGCTTCTTGCTTATGTCCCAGTTGCAAGGCAAACAATGTACAAAATTGCATTTTCAACAAAGTCCTAAATAGAATTACACAAAATTCTGCCAGCTATACATCGGCCATTTTTCAGAGTACATGAAGAGATTTTCCCTATCCAGATACACTCCTTTACTCTAGATTGTAGATCACTATGCAACACTGCAAAACAAACAACAGAAAGTGGCCATTGCTACATCTAATGGATGATCCACTTGGTGGAATCAACAGTTTTTAGATCTAATTTTTTTTACCATTTGGATCAAGTCAAACCAAAATTGTGTATTTAAAGGAAGTCTTATCTGAGTGTAAGGGAAGTATTTTTCTCCAAAAACATAGAAAATTGAAGATAATAAAAGAAGGTAGATGGAGGCCCACAAAATTCTCCAACGAAACCAAATGATCAAAAGAAAGTTTGATTTAATAAAGATTTAGATCAAACTGACCTGAGTGGGAATGTTAGCTGAAACTACTGTTGAAACTTTTGCAACCTCTAATACTGAGGTGGCACCATCCATTAGAAGCTGGAATTTAGAAACAATAATTTTAAAAAGTTCAGACTCAATCCTATAGTAAACAATCATGTTGAACTGATCAAAACTGAGGAAATTATATTTCCTACAGAAAAATATAAACATACATGAATCTCTGTTACATCAGTTTCCAACCGAAGATGTGTTGTGTTCTCTCCGAAGTCGTGTTGTGGTTGTAACCTTGTACATCTCAAAGATATGCTACCAATTTCATTGTTGACTGAGAGGCCATGATCTTTTGGCAAAAACTTCAGATCCAGTTTGGACATGTTGAAGCTAACCTTCCAAATAAAACTACATTTTAGTGAATAGTAATCCAACAGTCAACTTATGTTAAAAGTTAAAAGTAACAATTTAAAATAGCAAATCTAGACCGTGAGAGATGCTGTATTCTGATTAAGTTTCGAAGTGTGCCCCAGGGGAAGTTAAATCCCTGGGTTAGATCTGCTGGCAAAAAAAAGTTTTAGAGTTGATTATGTATGATATTCGATTTCACCTCTTTTTTTTCTTTTTGACATTTTTGTGGTCCTATAATATTACGCACTCAATAATGATAACTTCTGGTCTCTAATGAGATATCACCACTAGTGAAACAAGATTATTCAACAGTTCGACATATAAAGAAATACCCATCTTGCCCTGGCTGTGCATACATCAGGAATAGTTTTACTCTGGCTAAGCCATATCACTGCAATGCAACCACCTTATAAATCAACATAAAGAACAAAACCATAGGTCCATATAATTCATGAAGAAAATGAATGAAGACGACTATTGTTCAAGATATACGCAAGCTGTGTGTGCGTGTGTGTTTGGGTCTCTGTATGACTCATCTCTCTACTTTTAATACAATGATACGCAGTTCTCCTGCGTATTCGAGAAAAAAAAAGAAGACGAATTATGCATGCAGATGGGCAAAAGGCTTGTCGATAGCTAAAAAGAGAAACATCAGGTGTATTCTAGGGAGTTCATACAACCTTTTCAGGTAACAGACTTATCTTCTTATTTAGTGATGCAAGTTTGCCCCCTTCAGATCTGGCAGATGACTTATTATCCACGGAAGGTTCATCCTTTTGATCAGCAACAGTAGATGCAGACTGTTTCTTCTTGGTGAGTAATTTCTCTTCCAAATTCACAACAATTGGACCAAGGATCAAATCCAAATTCTTCACTCTAATTCCTTTATCCCTAAACAGCATTGTCAAGAATAGTTCTTATTGTTCATTCTTTCATTGTTTACTAATCTGTGATGTTTGCAAGACATTCAATTAAGATATTACCTCTGATGAAGGTCACATGAGAGTGATATGTCCTCAAACAGGAATGAGCTACAGTCAGAAGTGTCCATGGCTGAACAATATTGTCCACTAACCCACCAATCCAATTTACTAAAAACCGATGTGTTGTTGTCAATGCTGTCTGGCTCCAATGCTTGTATAAATATAGGTATTATATTAATTTGAACATTAAGAACTGGAGCCAATCCTCCAGTTTTGGATATATCAATCTTAAGGTCCTTGATGCCAACAGCAGCTTTTGGAGCCTGCAATTTTAAAGACCAAGTTATCAACAACAAAAAAACAAGACAGAGAACATGTGTTAAAGCCACTGTGACTCGTACATAATCCTTGTGCTCTAAAAAATATGCCATAGATTGCAAACAAAAGCAAGAAAGAGGATAGTAAAATCCATGTAAATTGATGCATATGGAAGACTTGTTGTCGAATAAATCCAAAGATTATTTAACCCGCGTAGCTAAGCTCCTAACAACACATTAAAAATGGGTGAAGGCTATTCTTTAACTATTTGGATATGGCTATATCATATAGAATGTACCAAGACTGAACCAGAACCAGAGCACACATCTTCTGCTAGCACAAAACTGGGCACAAAAATCTGTCAGGCAACAAAACCTTTGATGAGAATATGTTGCTTAAGAAACAAATTATATGCCTGACTAATTCAACTTGTTTGCTTCCAGCATCTGCTAATAATAACAGAGAAAAAATGTTTATAGAATGACTGGGAGAGGAATATGTCATGCACAAAAATGCCGGAGTTCATTATTATCTTTCCTTTTTCAATGGTACGGAGGAGAGCTTTGTACTTTTTCATTAAGAATGAAATAGGAGTTATTTACAACACGAGCCGTCTGGCTATGGTTGCAGTTACATAGCTCATTTTACTGACTTAAAATACAACTAAGACTACCAGAATACAGCACGCAAGCTAACCAACTAGAATCATCAGCATATGCAACCATGGTTGACAGAGTTAAGATATCCGATAGAAGGCAGTACCTTAAGCCTCAACTCCACTATGGATAACGATAATAGACTGGCCACGCTTGTTATTAGCCTCCATTTCGCTTGTCCTTTGGATTTTCCTTTTGCTTTGGCGGATGAAGTTGAGGACGGTTTGCGAGAGCTAGGTTTCTTCTTGTTTGAAGATTTCACAGGTTGCCTGAGCACAACGTCCAAATCAGAGATTTGCATTTGCAGGATTGGTCCATGAGTTAGTATGGTAAATCCCAGCTGGGTGAGCGGTTTCCGCAGGCCAAGTCTGATTTCACCAATACAGATAGACTCAACAGCGCCCTGAAATGCGACGCAACGCGATTCAATCATATGTCAGGATTGGCATTGGCATGGACAGACGAGGAGGGACGGGAGCAGGCAGAGAGGCCCGCAGCCCTTTGATACCTTTGGGGATGAAATGGTGATGTCCCGCAGATAATTGAGGCCGTAGGAGCGGCACCCGATGGAGAGCTTGGCCGCGCGTCGGAGCACCCAGGCCACCGCCCTGGCGAGGAGGCTGCAATTGGGTTTGCAACACAGAAATCGTTAGCCGATCGCGCTCATCCCACTCCGCGAACGTACAGCAGCGTAGAGCGACGAACGAATTCGTTCGGAGAGGGATACACGAAACGGGGAGGAGGAGGGGGGGGGGGGGCACGTACATGACGGCGACGCATCCTGCGGCGGCGGCGAGGGCGGCGAAGATGCCGAGCTTGAAGACGGAGAGGAGGAGGCCGCGGCGGAGGACGAGCTCGACGGCCTCCCAGGCGACGACGAACCCCACCAGCAGCTGCACCAGCCCAAGCATCATCGTCGCTACTCCTCCTTGGTCACCGGCGCTCCTTCATCGCCGCACCAAACCCTCCCCCTTCCTTCCTTCCAAATCGCGAGGAATCCCGGCACCACCTGCGTGAACCCACCATTGGTCGGGGGTCGGGGGGAGTCCCGGGGAGGGGCGGGGCGGAACGGAAA